>NC_060274.1:9341512-9663813 GCF_021613505.1 Equus quagga | reverse complement strand
GCTCGTGTGCATGTGTGTGTGCGTGTGTAAATCAGGAGGCGTTTGGCTTGGAGCCATGTTTTTTCCTTAATTGTGGAGACAGAAAAATCCCTTGAAACGGTTTCCCCCGGGAGACGGGGCCGCGCTCCTCCTCTTCCTCCCCGGCGTCGGGATGGAGCGGCTTTCCCTCCCGGGTCTCTGCCCACCTTCGCGTGCCCCAGGCTGTGCCCCTCTCTCCGGCCCCTTCCTGCGCGCCCCACCTCCGTGCAGCCCCCGGGCGAGTGGGGTGTCTGCAGCGCGGCCCGGTCACCTGTCGTGGCAGCTGCCTGGAAATGCTGGCGCTTCTGCTGTCTGGTCTGTGCTGTTTCCTCTGGCAAATCACGGAGATTCCGCCCCGAATGCCAACCCTTTCTCTCTTCCCTGCGCCGAAAAACAAAGTGCACGATGCTGGTTGGGAAGTCTGACCCGCCGGGGCCATTAGCACGGAGAGGTGTCTACTTTTGCCTGTTCCACCACTTCAAGGTTGGCAAGGTGAGGGTCATCTCGCTTGGTGGGAGGAAATGAGGGTGACACAGTCCCGTCGGGGATGGATGTGACTTACCTGCTAAATTGCCATGGTGATCAGAAAGTCTTCTAACACTTGTCCCCTTGGGGACAGTCAGCTCCCCTTTGCGGGGAGCTCTTTCCTTGATTTCTCTGGGGGCCGTCCTCCCCTTTTGTATTTTGCAGTAGTTCAGCGGCACCTTAAGGATTGTGAAGGGGCAGGTTTTTTCAAAAGCGCAGGGAAAATCATTTATTTCTAAGCTTTTGAAGAATGTAAAAATCCATTTTTCGGGGGGGTGGTCCCTCTCTTTTGCCTCTCCTTCTGTGTCTGGGGTTTCCATTTCTTGGCAGTTGGAGTTTAGTTCTTGCAGGCGATGCCAGTGGGAATGGTGCTGTGGTCCTGGAGCGGCTGCGTCCCCAGGCCCCGCAGCACCGATCGCTGGGGTTTCAGGTTGTGATGGATGTGAAGTGACAGGGCACCTTGCACGTAGCCACACTGCAATCCCTACAGCAACCACCTAGACTCCTGGCCGTCTGGCGGGGCAGTTCAGAAGCTGATCTCAACATTGTGCAGTGACGGCCACATCCAGACTGGAAGGGTCTCAGGCGTCCCCCCTTCTTTCTTGATAATTTACGGTCGCGCAAATGAGTATGTGAATAAAGTGTGAATAGCCAAATCTAGTGCTTAGATCCTCAATTTAAGGAATAATACTTAATTTGTATGAAAGAGTTGTGAGAGGATGTGAATTTCCTTTAAGAATTGTAAGTGCTCTCGTTTAGAAGGGCTGGGAAAGTAGTGTTTTCATGGCATGGGGGCGGTGTCGACCTCTGGAGTTAGAAGTGTGCCTTTTGACTTAGAGGGATGAAACAGGAAAGCATTTTTAACACAATGGAGGTTTCAGACATGGGGGAAGAGCAGAAAGCCAGGATTGCTTCCTGTGCCTGAGAAATAATAATATAGTGCGTTTATTACTGTATATTTTAAAACAATGACTTCTTCACTTAGAAAAGATGTGTGCTTCTTGAACTTTCTAGTTTTCATATGGAGCTGGAAGAGTGGCGCTTTGGTTATTCACACTTTTTCTCCCACCACAACTCCGAATAGAAAAAGAAATTTGTTTTTGACCCATACAAGGATATGTGGTACACGAAACCTGTTTTGTGTTGAACCATCTGACACTGATGCTGAGACCCCAGGTAATAAAAGGACAGTGAGGAGACGGCAGCGTGCCTTCAGGCCGAGTTTCAGCCCTCTCACTAGACGTGGACTGTGGGACAGAACGGGACGCCCAGGGTTTCTTTTTGGTTTTGCTGCAGATTCACTGAGTGTCCGAATTCAGGAATGTTTATAGAGTGCCCACCACGTGTGTGGCTGAGCCAGGACATGGTTCTTCATCGGTTCCACTGTATTTACGCTATCAATTACAGTCTCTTTCGTGCTCTCTTCTGTGGATGGAGAAAGATCAAAGAGAGAGTGAGTGGCCCCACTGTGCATATGATTCAGCAAATGCCTTAAAAATTTGAGTGGAACCTCTGTTATGAAATGCCTTGATTTAGTTATTGCATTGGTTCCTGTTTCGGATTCGGTGAAGTGTTTTCAGTATCACCAGAAGCCTTAGTGAAATTGTGCGTTTGCTCTCAGTGAGACTGCTGAGGAGCGGGGAATGTGTAATGAAAATGTCAAGTTTCTTTTAATTTGGCTGGGATGATGTTAATGTAGTTATTAAATGTGAACATATTAAACATACTAAATTTTTTGATGACAAAATATACATAAAATTTACCCGCTTAACCCTTTGTAAGTGTACAGGTTAGTGGCGTTAAGGACGTTCACATTGTTGTACAGCCCACACTACCATCCATCTCGCAACTTTTCATCCTCCCAAACTGAAACTCCATATTCTTTAAACAGTAGCTTCCGTTGTGGTTCCCCCACCCCACCCCCCCGCCGACAACCGCCCTTCTACTTTCTATCTCTATGAGTCTGACTGCTTTCGGTCCCCCATGTAAGTGGAATCATACAGTATTTGTCCCTTTGTGACTGGCTTATTTCACTGAGATTAATGTCTTCAGGGTTCATCCATGTTGTAGCAGGTGTCAGAATCCTTTTGAAGGCTGAATAATATTCCATCGTATGTATATACTGCATTTTGTTTGTAAACATTCTAAAGTTTAACATACTCAATGTTAACAACCGCAGTAACCTCATGAAAATCAGGAGCTCTCACTGGAAATTATAGATACCTTTGTTTAATTAAAACAGGAAAACAAATTAGTTATTTAGTGCACAGTACATTTTTAAAACCGTAGAACGCATGGGGGATAAAACTAATATGCGTACTGTGTCCTTGCTGGGTCCTGTCATTTCCCTTCCGTGTGAGTGGTGACATACGGTACATCTTTCTGACATTTGTGGCTGATGCAGACGATGGTTTTGTTTTCCAGCTAATGCTAATATGATGGTGTAATTTGCTATATGGAAGAGTATGCAGGGCTCACCCCGAAGTATAGGCTGTATAGGAAGGGTGGGAAAAATGTCTGATTATTTCCCTTTATTTCCCACTTTTCAAAATCATGAGTTGGTTCCCTGGCATCCTCCAGCGGTGATGGATGAGAGCTTTTTTCTTTTCTTTTCTTTTTTTGAGTATCTTTATGAACTCCTCTATTTTAGCATATATGATATATTTCAGTCTCTTTCAGTTATTGTCTTTTTGATGCTCAAATTGCCCTATTTTCGGGCAGAGAGACATATTTAGGTTGGCTCCAAGCCCTTATGACATGCCTCCAGTATAGTACCTTCCTTGCTTTCTGGTGTGACAGGATGTTCTAGGCTCATCCTGTAACCTTCCTGTTCCAGATTTGGAATCAGAACAGACCATTTTTAAAAGAAGAAAAGGAAGAATAAATGACCAGTAAGCATACTAAAATATTCAATTTCACTAGTAGTTAAGGAAATGAAATTAAAAGCAAAAATAAGATACCATTTGTTATGGACTTCGTGTATCTCCCCAAAATTCATCTGTTGAAGCCCCAGCCCCCACTGTGATGGTATTTGGAGATGGGTCTTTGGGAGGCAATTAGGGTTAGCTGAGGTCATGAGGGTGGGGCCCTCATGATGGGATTCGTGCTCTTCTAAGAGGAGACACCAGAGAGCTTGGGGCTCCCCCCCCGCCCCAAGTCGTGCACAGAGACGAGGTCCTGTGAGCACGTGGCCAGATGGCAGCTGCCTACATGCCAAGAGGAGAGACCTCAGAATGAAGCCTACCTTGCTGGCATCTGCGTCTTGGTCTTCTCAGCCTCCAGAATTGTGAGAAATAAATTTCTGTTGGTTAGGCCACCCCAGTCTATGGTATTTTTTATGGCAGCCTGAGCCAACTAAGACGCTGTCTCTTAATTATTATATTGGCAATATAATTTAGACCTGTCTGATGTGAAACAATTTAGTAAAGCTTAATATAAAGATATAAAGTATTGTATTATTATGATTACTTCTGCTGTTCCTTCTCATGGTAATCTTTTCGTCTTCTTCTTCTTCTCCCCAAAGCCCCCCAGTAAGTAGTTGTATATTTTAGTTGTAGGTCCTTCTAGTTGTGCTGTGTGGGACGCTGCCTCAGCATGGCTTGATGAGCAGTGCTAGGTCCGCACCCAAAATCTGAACTGGTGAAACCCTGGGCCGCTGAAGTGGAGCCTGTGAACTCAACCCCGTGGCCATGGGGCCGGCCCGTCATGGTAGTCTTAATATTTGGGCATTTCCCAGTTTGGAACGGGAATCAGGATGATAGGAGTTCCCAGTGCTGGTGAAGATGAGGGAAATGTGCGCTCCCGTCGCAGCAGGGGTATAAATGGATGCACTCATTCTAAATCGCTGCTGCTGTCTATCAAAGTGTAAAATTTGCACAGCCTTTAACCCAGCAAGTGCACATTTAGGGATTTATCCTAAAGAAATAATAGGAAAAGTTAGCAAAGATACATGTATGTAGTAAAGAAGTATTTGCTATGTACAGTTATAAAGTAAATAACCTTCAGTAAGGAATTGATTAAATAGATTACGGTACCTTCATTGTGTGCAGCCATTGAAAATAGTGATATGGATTGCTATGTTAACCAGTCTGGAAAGATGCCTGTGATATTATTGAGTAAGAAAGGGAGGTTCCAGAACTGTAGGCATAGCACTTACATGTAACGTAGGCATATAAAGTGCGCAGCAGCCGGGTTTCAGAGGTCAAGAACCTGCCTCCTCCCAGTGGCGTACTGGTTAAGTTGTAGTGGTTAAGTTTGCGTGCTCCACTTTGGTGGCCCGGGGTTTGCCAGTTCGGATCCTGGGCGTGGACCTAGCACCGCTCATCAAGCCATGCTGTGGCGGCAGCCCACATAAAATAGAGGAAGACTGGTACAGGTGTTAGCTCAGCGACAATCTTCCTCACACACACACGCACACAAAGAACTCACTTCTGAGGATCGTGGCTTCAGGGCCTAATGGAGAGTCTCTTTCAGTCGCCATGGTCTGAAAGATGGTACCAACTGGTTTCATTCTCATGTCATAAGATTTGGTTTTCCTGGAGAGAGAATATGATTGGCCTGGTTGGGGTAATTTGCCCACCCTTTGGTCGTGTGTGTGTGTGCGTGTATGTGTGTGTCTGGTGTTGCTCTCAGTTGACAGTCCCACAAAGACTGTATGGAATGGTAGAGGAGTCACAAGGAGAGTTGGGGTGCTTGTAACTAATGAAAGGGGAAGACGTTCCGGGAGACAAGGAGATAGATGCCCGCTACATGTTCAGTTCAAATTAAATAAATTCTGGGGGCCAGCCTGGTGGTGCAGCGGTTAAGTTTGCACGTTCTACTTCGGAGGCCCAGGGTTTGCTGCTTCGGATCCTGGGTGCGGACCTCTGCACTGCTTATCAAGGCAGGCATGCTGTGGCAGGTGTCCCACATATAAAGTAGAGGAAGATGGGCATGGATGTTAGCTCAGGGCCAGTCTTCCTCAGCATAAAGAAGAGGATTGGCAGCAGATGTTAGCTCAGGGCTAATCTTCCTCAAAAAAAAAAAAAAATTAAATAAGTTCTTTGCTCAGAAAATTGAATTAATTACTACATCTCCATAAATTACTGCAAACTGGCAAACTTGGGCTTTTTTTCCCCTTTACCATCCCTTTTTGGCATGTTAGGACCTACACCAGTGGGTCAATGCTATTTGGTTTTTTGCTTTCATAGAAAATGGTGGGTCAAAATAAAATTTTAGGTTATTCATGGATTTAAAAAAATGATGCTGTTTTCCCCTTAAATGTGGTTAATTCAGAATCAGTTATATTTCTTTGATGTCAGTAGGTAGGAATAGAAGTCTTTGTTACTTGTGTGGTGTCAAGGATACCCCCCCTTGAGAGAAAGGGTATTTTAAGAATAGAGTTGAAAAGTGGTGTTTCTGAAAAGTCTCCAGTAGTAATGGTGTTGTGGGTTGTAGAGTGTAGATAGTTATTCTTTAGGTGTGCAGAGGTGCTGTGAGATAATACTTATTTGAACATCTTTCTTGTTATTATTTTTAATCCAAAGCACAATTAGGTCAAAATGGATGTGAAAGAGCTTTGAGAAAGATAACATACACTACAATTTAAGATAATAGTTTCTCATTTTTTAAAAATTAAAGACTCAATTTAGACCGTAATGGATGTGAAAGGATTTGTTAACACTTAATGTCAGACATTACATTGTTAACAATTATTTCTTCTGTTCCTTCTTTTGATAGTCTTTTTTTCTTTTTGCTGAGGAAGATTTGCCCTGAGCTAACATCTGTTGCCAGTCTTCCTCTTTTTTTGCTTGAGGAAGATTTGCCCTGAGCTAACATCTCTGCCAATCTTCCTTTATATGTGGGTTGCTGCCACAGCATGGCTGACAAGTGCTGTAGGTAAGCACCCAGGATTTGAACCTGCGAACCCAGGCTGCTGAAGTGGAGTGTGCTGAACCCAACCACTACGGCCCCTCCTTTTGGTAGTCTTAACACTTGGACATTGTCTCCCAGTTTGGAATGGGCATAGTAGAGCCACTGGATTAAAATTTCTGTTGTATCAGATCTCTTCTTGTCTGTTTAGGGCTAAGAAGTTGGCCTTTTTACTGAACAATTTTTGTGACAGAAGTCTCAGCCTTTACTTTGAAGTATCAGCTGTTGGTCCAGCTAGTTAGTGGGTGGAGCTCCAGGTGCTACAAGCTCTTTGTTAGCTGCTTTCGGAAACTGTTGCTCAGTGTTTGCAGATTCCACTTAAATGTTACAGACAGGTGTCACTGGGTTCAGAATTTTTTCATTCTGCTGAATGTTTCTTTTACCAGTTTTTCTTTCCAAGGCAGTTACTCCTGATTTGCGTGTGTATCATTTTCTATCTCTGGCAAGAGACAAAGGGAATCTTGTGCAGAAAACCCTTGCAGGGCCATGTTATTGTCCCCCTATGTACTTTTCCTTCGTTTGTGGCTCCTAAGAGTATCTGTTACCTCCCTGGGGAAGCACATGGCATTGTTGCTGATTGCTGTGAAACATAGTAGTGTCAGAGGTCCTTGATGAGCAACAGGCTGAGCTGTTTGTACTGGGACAATTTTAATATTCATAGAAAGTTGATCAGTAGTGATGTTACCGTATGCTGAGAATATACAGGATGATCTTCGCCCAGGATCAGTTTCTTAAGCTCCACACAACCCTCTTAGCCACAGAGCCGGATGGACAGATTCAGCTCCAGTGGTTAGATGTCAAAACGTGAAGAAGTTAGGCTTATGCTCTGTATGAAATAAAGAATGAAATCAATTCTGTAACATTCGAAATGCTCAGAATAAAACCCAACAACTCTTATTAAACGATAGAAAGTTCACAGTTTGCTTACCTTATTCCAAGAGTAATAGTCTTTAATACTGTGACAAAAGTGAGAAGGCAGGTGGCACAGATATTTTTATGTCTCCTCACCCAGCTTTGACTCTGAGGGGCTTGGGAATAAATTAAGTAGTGTAGCCTTGGGGTGCTGCCCAGAACCTCTCCGTTTTGCTCACTAGAGCATCAGTTCCCAGCCTATGGATTGATGGCCTCCTATTCGTGTTTGATTTTGCGTCTCCCTCCTCACCATTCTAATGCCTATGGCGGCCAGGTTTCTGTTAGCAGTGGAGAGCAAAGTGCCAATGTATGATGTCTACAGATTATCACCGTAATTCGGTTTTGTCTAATTACTCAACCTTTAATTTTAACTAATCACTGCCAGACCTTGTCTGGACTGTTAACAAAGCTGCATGACTCCATTGCTCTATGGAATACATTTAAGTTTGTGGTCAACTAAAATTAATGTTGTTTTGAAAGATCTTGCGATACAGTGTAGTGAATAGGATCTGAGTCTTATGTGTATTTACGTGCAAGGAATGCGATAGAGAAATACTAAGTGCCTTTGTAGGTCCCTCCTACACTAAAGTGCTTTTCTTTAAGAGGTGTCTGTAGAAGCAATAATGTTTAGAAAGTGCTGTGAAATCAGCCTTCTCTGAATTGAATGTACTAAGTTTATTGTAAATAAGTAGAGAAGTCTCGAGGTTGACTGATGGTTCAGAAATGACTTAGCGGTTTTAACTCTGAGAGCCTTGGGATGTCACAGTGTCTTCCCTTTCTTAGCTTTCTGTGTTTTGCAAATAATTGTGGTCTCCTTGCCTGACTGATGGTCATAGAGGTGGAACCTCCTTGGCCGTCTTCGCTCATGTTCAGCTGGTGAAGTTCTTTCTCTTTGACGTGACACAGAAAAACGTGCATGTGCCTGGCAGTGGGAATTGATCCATTTCTCGGGTGTGTACGAGACAGCCCCACTCATTGTGGGCATTAGGGCAGGCACTGTCACGTGAAAGATTCTTATAATCTCTGGAGGTCCATTTAAGCCAATTACTTCAACGTTTTAATTTCAGTCACTTATTATCAAACCTTTTACTAGCTTGTTAATGACGAGCAAAATTGGTTTGAGTTGCACCTCCTTTGGTGCTAATGAGCGGTAAAGTGGACCCAAGGTGAGACGTCTGAAGAATGAGGCGTGCTGGGGAGTCCGGGCTCATTCACAAATTAGATCACGGATGAGCTTCTAGAAGTTAAGATTTCGGTTTAATTCCTTCCTCTTCATTTCTGTCTACCTGGCCTTAGGTCCTGTCTGTTAGCAGTAATGTTATCTTGAGAAGTAAACTGTCCATAGCATAAGACATTCCAGATAAGCGGGGCAACAGAAACCCGCCTGAGGTTATTGGAAGAAGATAGTTAATCAACTGGGATGCAGACTTTTAGCTACTGAATTTTCAGTCCAGTGGTTTTAATCATGGCCACACTGTTCTTTGTGAAAAATATTTTGTTTCTTGGCCTCTGTGTTGTTTTTATCAATGTTGCATGAGATTAATAACTTTCTGCTTCTTAATTTTTAATATGATAATATTAAAATGACTGATTTTAGTCATTAAGAATTAATATGATTCTAACTCTTAGACTTAATGTAAACTACATGTATGTGGTGATGTCTTGAAAGAAGTATATTCTCTCTTCAAGTTCTCTGGTCCTCTTTAACTCATAAATAACAACAAACCAAACAGTTATTAAGATAGGTTGGTTCTAATATAAAGTGCTGAGTTAGATGTAACTGTATTTTATTAAAAGGATGCTTTTTCTTTGAATATGTGAGTCTCTCTAGAAACCCAGGTGAATGAGGCTCCGGGTGGGAGGGGGTGAATGCTGTGTTGAGTGTCTTCCTGCCTCCTTTTTTTTTTTTTTTTGAGGAAGATTAGCCCTGAGCTAACATCTGCCACCAATCCTCCTCTTTTTGCTGAGGAAGACTGGCCGTGAGCTAACATCCGTGTCCATCTTCCTCTGCTTTATATGTGGGACGCCTACCACATCATGGTGTGCCAAGCGGTGCCATGTCTGCACCCAGGATCCAAACCGGCGAACCCCAGGCTGCCGAAGCGGAATGTGCGAACTTAACCGCTGTGCCACCGGGCCGGCCCCCTGCCTCCTTTTTTCTGTCCATCTGATCGGCTGGTGCTGAAACTTGCTCTAGTTTTGCCGTGCAGGGTCTGTGCACACCTTAGTCTCTTCACAACACTTCTGGTTGTGGTTTGACCCCTTTTCCCTTCTGTGGGCACAAAGTAGCCAAGCTTGATACACTGGGCTCCCAAAAGAGGAAGAGTTTTGGGTTCTGGAGGAAAACTTTGGTTAGGAGTGGTCAAACTGATGACACAGAAGTTCGCTGCTCTGGGGAAAGCAGCGTGAAGCTCTGCCAGCTCCAGCAGGACGCCCAGGCTGGGGCATCGGAGGCTGGGCGTGGCACGGGCAGAAGCCCGTGGTGTAAGGAGACTCTGGACTTGAATTTGGACATGTCATAGGTTTGAAATGTCTGAAAGCGGTTGTAGCAGATAGAGCACCAAGGCATGTAGCCGTTAAAAAAATAAAAAGTCGACTGTGTTATGGATATTAACGCCTTTTCTTGTGTGTTATAAATATTTCCCAGTTTGTTGGTTGCCTTTCGACTCTGACTCTGTTCATGACATAAATTGATGTATGAAAGTTTAAATTTTCTATGTGGTCAAGTCTGTCAATCTCATAGTTTCTACTTTGATGGTTTGCTTAGAAAGTCTTTTCCATGGAGTGTTTTCTTTCTTTCTTTCTTTTTTTTTCTTTCTCTCTTTTTTTAAGCAGACAGGTGTTTTAAACTTTTTAAAATAAGCTTTTTATTTTGGACTAATTTAGGATGTACAGAAAAAGTACAAAGGTATATGGAGAGTTCTTGTATACCCCTCACCCAGCTTCTTCTAATGTTAACATCCTACCTCACTGTAGAACCTTTGTCAAGACTGAGAAATTAACATTAGTGCATTGTTATTAACTAAACTCTGGACTTCATTCAGATTTCACTGGTTTTTTCACTAATGTCCTTTTTCTGGGGTGCTACATTGCTTTCAGTGGGGTGGATTTTGAAGAGGCAGGACCACACATAGCAGTACGCTCTGTAGAATAGCTGTGCTCAAAACACTGTGTTTGTGTGGAATGTGGCAGTTTCATAGTTTACAGAGTCCTTTCACACACGTATGTGTAATTCAGATGGACAATATTCTTTTCTTTTTTTCTTTTTGTTGAGGAAGATTTGCCCTGAGCTAACATCTATGCCAGTCTTCCTCTATTTTGTATATGGGTCGCTGCCATAGCATGCCCACCGACAAGGGGTGTAGGTCCGTGCCAAGGATGAACCCAGGCTGCCAAGGGGGAGCACACCAAACTTAACCGCTAGGCCATGGGGCCAGCCCCCCAGGTGGACAATATTCTTGATCATTGGTCTTATTAGGCACATCTGCTGCAGGAGTGTACCTCTGGGCGGGGGCGCTGTTCTGCGTGGGTGGTACCACGAGGAACTTGGCCAGAGGAATGCCTCTCCCATTGTCCAAGCTGCTGGTTGCTGCTCCCACTTTGCATTCATTGTGATTCCCTAAGATGCCTTTGCTCCTGCAGTTACCTCTTCTTTTGCCTGGACTGGAGTGGAAAATCACGCTGTGTTGTTGATTTTTGAGTCTCAGAGAGAAAGGCACCCTCATTGTGAGGAGCTTTTTCTGTTCCTGGACACCCAAGTAAGCCCAGAATATCACTGCCCTCCGGAATCACTTTATCGCCTAGAAGAAGCGTGTTGTATCTAGTGGGGGAAAATGTGGTTGGCAAAGATAAAGGCACGTCTTACTCTTTAGATAGGTTTGAAAATCTCTGTGACTTGCTCGCCCCACTCTTCCCCTCCCTTACTTGGAGACAGACCAATGGAAGTAGGAGGTGGGGAGGGCAGACGGGAAAGTAGGTAGAACAAAGCCGTATTGGGTGGCTTCATGCCTACACTGCCTGATGGAAATAGCTTTAGCAGGGAGCCCATCGATGCTTCTGCATCTACCGTCTGTAGGCGTCTCAACCTGCGCGAGTTAATGTGAGTGGGGCTGAGCGCTCTCCTGGGTAACCAGTAGCGTCTACTTGTGTGTTCAAATTGGTCTCCCCTCTCCCAGCTGAAAACACTTTTAAATTTTCTTAAGCTTTTCTGACTTGTAGAAAAGCCACTTTTCCGTTTAGAAAGTAGTGAGCCTGTGATTGCTGTGCCTGCCTGAGGAGGTGAGATCAATGCTGGAGCAGAGAGGAGCACCCTGCCTTTGGTTTCCCATAGACCCGGAAGGCGGTTTCTGTGGAGCTTGTGTCTTCCGCCGCCACTTTTAGAGGGGGTCAGTAGGTCATATCGGGAACCCTCCAACCAAGTCACAGGGAAATCACTGGAAACAGAGTTTTTAAAGTAGATGTCCATTCATGGATTGTACCTGCTTCAGTTTGGCCAGGAGTCAGCCTTTTTCTTTTCTCCAGAGTTTTTCTCGGTGGCTTGTGACTTTTCCCGTTGCAAGTTATGATCATTGCTTTCATATGCATGACGCTTGGTTTACAAAGCCTTTTTTCCCCTCATGCTGTTTCCTTTGGTCTTCACGGCAACCTTGCACATTTTGTCAAGCACGTATTTTCTTATTTTGTGAGAAAACCGAGGCCAAGGGGCTTGCCCGCAGCCCTCTAACTGTTGAGCAGAAGTCTTAGGACTTGATTGAAAGTGCTGCGTCCGCGCTGTCACCCCCTCGCTCGCCCTGTGGGCTCCCCCCGAGCTGGTGCTGCCAGTTTTATAAACGCCCCGTGGGGGAGGTCTGCTCTTGGCAGTCTTAGGCAGGGTTGGCAACCAGAGCGTGTATCCCAGATCGATAACTAGCAGACCCTGTTGAGTGCAGATCCAACATCCTTCCTGCCCTTCTTAGTGGAATCGGGGTTTTGCTCGGATAGCCTCCCTGTCCCCATGTGACTGTGGGGAACGGGATTTGTCCCCAGCACAGGGGCCAATCCTCATGTTTCATCCAGTCATGCTGGTCCCGCTCACCATCGCTGACTGCTGTACGGCTAAGCGAGAGACCTGGCTCTGGCCAATGAGATGCGAGGGAGGTCTGCCAGAAGGTTCTGGAAAACTCCTCAACCTTAAAATGACAACACTAGAAAAGGTAGTCCTTTTCCTCCGAGAATCGTCATATCTGGAGCTGTTTTGGCCATCTCGCTGCGGTCTGAACGTGACGTCAGCAGGGGAGAGGACACAGCCAAGGAAACAGCAGGGAAAACTCCTGAGAGCCGAGCAGCCACCTGCCTCTGGACTTGTTCTGTGAGATGTTTCCTTGTTGTTTAAGGCAGTTGGAGTTGGGGTTATCTGTTACATGTGCCCGAAGACCTGCTGGCTGGTGCGGTGGCTCTCAGACCGATCGACCGATTCCTTCATTCATTCATCCCATGAAGGAGAAGTGCAGGGCGGAAAGCTGGAATTTGATGTAGTCAGAGGGCAGAGGCCTTGGTGAGAGAGAGCCCTCTTCATGCTGGGCCTCGTATCCCACATCGAAGGATTTCGGTCTTTATGGCAAGAGCAGAGCCATTGAATGGTTTCAGCGCTGGGGTTATAGCAGGAGTACAATGAGCTACGGTTAGTTTAAGTGGCCCCTGCTAAAGAAGACTGGGCTTGACGTTGCAGAGAGTCAAGTTTGGTTTGCTGAGCGGGCGAGGAGCTGTCGGGTTACGGCCCTGGCGATCAGCGGCTATGTCCAGAGAGCACAGAAGAGCATCTCTGCCTGGAGTCTGATGACAGAAACAATCCAGATTCTTTTCCTCCTCCTTGCCAGTGTATATACGTGTGTGTGTACATGCATACACACACACACACACACACAGAGGCAGCTTTCATGTTTTCTAATTTATGCATAATTTGTGAACAGTCTGTCATTCTCTGAGTGTTTGATCATTTAAGTTAAAAAGTTGCGGCCAAGAAATCTATGTTGGGGTTATAAAAACAGGATAGATGGTTTCGTTGTAAATAAAATTTTAAGGAGGTATTAATGTGTCTGAAATTGAACTTTTAGCATCCCCAAAGGTTTTTCTCCAGGTTTGGTATAATAAGGTCTGCCCCGATCCTCATGCATATGGATATATTAGCAAAACTGGATTACATCCCAGTGTAGTCAGGCGGGGAACCTGCCCGAGCCGTAGAGTGGAGCTGCAATGAAAGCGGCGGTGTTCCTGTAATGCTATTAGGATGTGATGTGGACCCTCCCTATGTTTATTAATTAGCGGAGTTGTAATGAGACTTCCCCCCCAAGCTTTGAAGGATGCTGATCAGTGGGCATCCGGGCAGGATTTTAGTTGCGTTTGGGAGCCTCCTGCGTCCAGGTGGGAGGGATCCGTGTTTCAGGTGGCGGCAGGTGAGCCTCCCGCCAAGTTGGCATAATGGGAACAGGACTCTTCTGGGTTGCCATCTGTTTGTGGCTGATAGGAAACCAGCAGTGACTTCTGAGGAGTTTATGTTGAAATACTTAGAAATTAGTAATGTTAGGACTGTGCTGATCAGGCGGGAGTGGGTGGGGGGAAACAGACCTTGTGGAGTGAGTTTTTGTTGTTACGAATTTCAGGAGATGGTTGCTTGGGTTCAATGGTCCCTGCCCCCACCCCCCAAAAACCACAGCTCTTCTCTGCCTACCCCGCTGACCCGCTCAGCTCAGCCCCAGTTCTGTACCGAGTTGCCCATGGCGGGGGAACCCCTTATCCTCATGCTGTCACGTGTAACACTGTCCACGGTGTTTGTCACCAGCAGGTTGCTTGTGTCATGTTGTTTGTTGTTGTTTTAAATTGTGGTAAAATGTACATAACAGAATTTACATTTAAACATTTATAAAGTGTACAGTGCAGTGGCGTGAAGTGCATTCATATTGCTGTGCGGCCATCACGATGGGTCATGTTTTAACCGAATATTTAGACGTACTTAAGCAAGAGTGGGTGCTTCTTCTCCGGGCACCACATTTGTATAAAGAGCCATTGCTCTGTCTAGTTGATGTCCCTTTGGTCTCTAAGCAGGAGGTTCCTTCCTCTCCCTCTGGGAGCTGACTGGGTGGAATGAGGGTGCTGGGCCCCATTCCTCTGGGTTGGGTTTGCTGGGCTCGTGCCTGGGAAGCCCTGTCTCCGGGCCCGGTGGTTTTTGGTGGTGTCCTGAAGACTGCTTTGTCTGCCCTGTGCTGTGCTTTAAAACAAGGGTGTGGCAGAGAGAGAGAGTAGCTCCCTTCCCCTCTAACGTCACGTCACTCGGTAGGTTAGCGAGTGGAGCTGACCTGTGGGCACCCGGTGAGGATGCATGTGCTTGGAGGTCCCTGGTTCAGCCCCTGCCACAGAAGCAGGTTCTGAGGTGCCGCCTGCCTCTCTCTGGCCTGCAGACCCTGCAGGGTTCTGTCTGCCACCTGTAGGTCTCTGTCTTGCCTCTTTCAGAACAATCCATAGAAGGGACTGGAGTCTGTTAGTTTGGGGATTCGTGGTTACAAGGAAAAGAGACCTACCTGGACTCACTCACACAAAACAGGGAATTTTTTGGAAGGATTCTGGGTTGTCTCCTGGACTGTCATCAGGGACACACCTGGGCCTCAGGCCAGGACCCAGAGGCTGGAACACCACTCTGTGGATGGCCTGGGAAGCTCACCTGTTCTGTCTCTCTTCCCATCGCTTAGCTTCCCTCAGTGCTTCTGAGTTCTTCTTTTCTGTTACAGACCAGCCTCCTCTACTCCTCAGTGCATGTGACAGATCGTGGCTGCCAACACCCATGTTTTTCCTATTGTGACCCAAGTGTCTAGAGAGAGACTATTTTCTTTGTGTTCTAGAATTTCATGGGAAGAACTGGTGAGTGGCCGTCGAAAATGGTGACTGCCATGGTAACTACCGGGAGGATGGGAGCAGTTAAAGAGGTCATTGAGGTTGAGCAGAAAGGACGTCCCTGCTCCAGTTTGCGAAAGTGTTAGGGACACCCCCAATTGCTGACAGTTGTGAAAAGATGCAGGCTGTGGAAGCACCTAAGCTTTGCATTAAAAATGGAAGCAAAACAAAACAATACAACAGAAAGCTGGCCCAAAACACAATGCTGCCACTGCCGCTACCAGGAAGATATCCAGTCAGTTGCAGAGATGAACATGCTAAACAAATTCTGGAATTATTTTTTCTTAAAATTAAATTTCTTTTAAAATAAATTATAGCCAATTTTCATATCAGCATGATTTGAACTCAGAAATTGTGGCCCAAGTTTAATTAAGCAGGGTAGCTGGATATGGGAGATAATGTTCCTGAAAACCTGAGTAGAAATAAAATATTTTAAGTTAAATTATATTTTAAATGCATAGGGAGAGCTTGCTATCAGACGCAATCCTTTTGTCAATTTTTTTTTAAATCCGCTAATTTAACTTTGTAAATTTGGATCTTCCCACATCACATTCACTTAAATCAAGGTGTACCAGTGGATTGTCCTTCCTTGCTGTCATTGTCTGCTCAGGGTCACCGGTTCACTGGCAGATCACGTGCTCCACTGATTTCTGAGCTTAGGAAAAGCATCTGTTCCTCTTTCGGTTGTTTGCTTACGCACACAGATGCCCTGTATGAATTTGAGAAGCCTTTATGAATTGTAATTACGTTGGGATTGAATGTTCTGTGTGAGTTGTGAACCTGTATCCGGTAATCTCAGGAGATTTGAAAGTGTCACGTAGTGATTACAAGGTGGAGAAAGAGCAGTCTGATAATTTGGGGAATGAGCGCCATTTGGGAATTTATAAATGTGTTGGCTTATCATCTTCTCAAATGTCCAGGTTCTGCTTTGTTTGCTCCTCAGTCATAAAGGGATAAAGTCGTAAAGTCATATTGCCCATTTGACTTATTAGTGTACTTAAAATGAAGACTCGGAACACGTGGCTTGTCTGGAAGTGTGACCTGTCGCTGGGGCTGGGGTGAGGGCGTGATGAGCACCGGGACTGACACTGCTGTAGAGGAAGACACCCTGTGGAAGGCTGCCCTCCGTGCCCCTCACTCTGCTCAGTGTCCTGCCTTCAAAAGGGTAGGAAACATTTATTACCGCTTTAGAGGATTTAGAAGCCAAGTGGTGTTCTAGAATAGTGCTGAGAGCGCCCTGCTGTTGAATGAAAATTGGGAGTACTGCGTGTCGGCTGTGGGAAGCCCTTTATCCCATCTGACCTTTCTCTTCTGCTGGCTTCTTTCTGCACAGTGCAGGGGACGCCCCTGAAATGTCCTGTCTTAAACAGAGTGCCTTGAACCATACCTCTCTCATCACAAATGCAGACCCGGGAGCTCTGAGGACTGGGGAGACTCAGTGCCTTCAGAACGACAAGCGAGAAGTCGTAGTGTAAAAACAGAGCCTGTATACCAAGGGCCTGATGACAGCTGGTGCCCTGTGACAACACGGAAGGAATCAAATGAATGTGGTCAATTTGATAAGGTGCCACCTTTTAGTTTATGAAGCATGTTCCATTCTTCAGAGCATCTTAACGAGCGTGGTCCCCTTTGATCTGTAGAGTCTTGCTGATAAAGGCGATGGAGGCTGGAGGAGATGTCTCTCCATTTACACAGGGGAGAACGCGTCTGGGGGATGCTGGGCACCAGCCCTTAACTCGCGCAGCTCACCAAGCCCGGCTTCTGAGTCCTGGTCAGATTCTTTTCCCATTTCGCTTTCCCCGCCCCTCTTTTTAAAAGAAATCTTACTTGTTGATAACTTTATTTACATGCTTATTTAGAGCCCAGCCTTCTCTCCAAAAAGAGCAATGACTAAGAAGAAGGTTGTGTTGATAGTAACTTTTGGCTCAAGTAAGGCAAATACTTGTTTTCTTCTTAAACTTTGAAAATAAAGATAGAGGAAAGCTGTGTATTTGGTAAAAATTAACCCCTCTCTGTGTGCCCAGAGCTCCCCACCAGTTCTTAGGTCATTGTAATTAAGCGTACATGAAACCTTTTCTCTTCTCCCAAATTTAGGATTGTGTGAATGGAGGAAGGCGTGACGAATGAGGGACCTGTGCTTACAGAAGTCTTAGCTTTGCTCTTTTGATATTTTACTTATTGCATCAATTTTTGATGTCTTCATGTTTAAACATAAAAAGCGGCAAAATATTACAGTGCTTTTGTAAAACAGCAGATGATCACCTGTGGTCTCCACAATTGTAACTCTTAAGCACAACATTCTTTGAATTCTTTTCTCGTATGCATTTTTCATTGTTGTAATCAAGGCTACAGATACGTTTGTATGCTTTTAAAAATTTAGCTCAGCATAAGTGTTTTTCATGATTATGGTCTTCATAATTTTACTTTTTTTGAAAATTTTTTTTATTGTGAAATAGATGAACATAAAACTACCGTTTTAACCATTTTAAGGTGTAGAGTTCAGTGGCATTGAGGATAATCACGGTGCTGTGCAGCCATCACCACCAGTCATCTTCCAGAGCTTTTTTGTCTTCCCAAACTGAGACTCTGTACTTGGTAAATACTAACTCCACATCCCCACCCCCAGGCCCTGGCAACCACCATTCTACTTTCTGTGAGTTTGTCTACTCTAGGTGCCTCATTTAAGAGGACTCAGACAGTAGTTGTTCTTCTGTGACTGGCTTATTTCATTTAGCATGATGTCTTCAGGCTTCATCCATGTTGTAGCATGTGTCCAGAGTTTCCTTTTTTAGGACTGAGTAATACTCCACTGTATATATACACACCACATTTTGTTTATCCATTCATGTGTTGTAGGGCACTTGGATAATTTTGCTTTTTTGAAGACTGTATAATATTCCACCAAGTGAATAAATCATAATATACTTCAGTGTTTGACTATTATTGGCTATTTGGGTTGATTCCAGTTTTGGGCTATTTTAAATAAAGATGTAATATATATCATCCTACTTTTTTATCCTTCTGGCTTGTTTCTTTTAAATGGATTATACAAATACTGATTTATTTGCTGTTTACTGAGTTAGAGTTAGAGTCTAGGCTGAACTTTTGGATGAAGATAATTTAGGTTTGTGCTAAGTAAAATGCATTACTTTACATTTTATTGAGTACGTCTTAGTTTAATGTGGAAGAGCTATGTAAAGAATTCTCATTATCTCCGTCAGCAGAGTGGCTTCTTAGTGATGAAGCATAATGCAGTGGTTTACAGATGTCAGAGATGACTGATGTTTCAGTGGTTGAAGAACTAATGTCAAGACAGCATTCCGGAAGCGTCTATGGGCTGATTTAAAGATTATGCAGATCTTTGAGAATGAGTCCAATGCTGAAACCATAATTTTATAGACCTAGTGGTCACACTGGGGAGAAATTGGTGTCTTTGTTCCTTTTTTCATTGTTACCAATCATTGGCATGTCTGTGACGAGAGAGCTAGAGTGAAAGATGTGATTCGTATCCTCCAAGACCTTACATCGAGGTTGGTATGCCAACATGCCAGGCAGTTACAAAGCCAGAGCAACGGCGTGATAAGAGGGGCAGCGTGGGTTCCTGCAGAGGAATCGAGGCAGGCTCACTGGCTGTCTAGACAGCTGTTAGACTGAGGGGAGGATGGGCCCTAAGAGGGTTCTAGAAGAGGGTCTTAGTTTGGTTTCCGCTGCCCTCCTCGCCCCAATGCTGTTCTGTTAGGCCTCTGTGCACAGTTCCTGACCATCTAACATGTTGTCAGTTGTCCGGATCCTTAGGGAGCTTCACCCCTTTGCCAGGCCGATCCTCAGCCCTTCCCAGTCAGCTCGTGCTGTGGCAGCCCAGTGTTAACTGGAGGGTTCCTCCCCTGCCCAGATATTGTACCAGAAGGCCTGCCAGGTCAAATGGCTGTTTTCATCTCTGGCCCAGTGTAGACGGCTGGCTGTGCTTTGGCCTGCCGCTTCCTGAGCCCTTGAGCTGAGCGCGATGTGCCTGCCTCGGCCTGGCTGAGTTAAGGCTCTTTGGTGCTTGTCTGTCAGCCTGATCCCATCTGCTCCATGTCTGTCAGACATTCCTCAAGAACCCGTCAGTGGTATCTGTCTCTGTTCTCTGCAGATTTTCTTTTGTACTTTTATATTTGTTTAATCATTTTAAGGGAATTTGGGAGAGAGAGTGTGTAAACACATAAGCTCACTCATCATCTGGAATTTATTCTTGTGTGTTGTGTCTTCCCATTTTACTGAACTCCCTTAATAGTACTAATTTCATTCAATTCTGTGGGGTTTTCCAGATGGAAAATTAGATTATTTATAAATAAGGATGATTTTTGGCTCTTTATGTTTGAATGACTTTTTTTCCTGTCGTAGTGCCTTTCCTGGTGGACACCTTTGGCTTAATTCTCACGTTAGCCAGACTGCCTTTGGCTCTGCTGGTTTTAAGTCACTTTCTGTGTATTACTGGATCACTTTCTGGAAGGGTGGACTGGCATTGGGTCTTGCCTGTCACCCACGTCCTCACCAGTGCTGAGTGACTGGAGCATGGGAAAGGCTCTGCCTGACCTGTGGCTCTGTCATTTTCACAGTAAGTTTGGGTTTGGTCATTTGTTATTTCCTCTAGAAATTCTGGAGTCCATGGGAACAGTCAGAGTTGGCCTCGACTCATACATCGTTTTGTTCTCATCGAATAATTACACACAACTTTCCTCCCTGTTCCAAAGCGACAGGGGCGTGGGGTGGAAATCACTATTGTCCATCCTGGCAACACAGGTTGGCGGAAAAAAATATGGGCCTGGGACTCCGATATCGAATCTTAGCTCTGTCACTATAGCCTGATGATTTTTGATAAGCTTAACTTAAACCCTCTGAGCCTTGGTAATCATTTGTAGAGTGGGGGTTTTACTGTCTCACAGGGAGCTGTGAATATGGAGTAAGATGCAAAGTGGGCCCTTAGTAATGCAGAAATCATCAGTTCTTGCTCTCGCTTCTTCTCACCCCAGTGGTTTCTTAACATCCTAAGGCCGCTCAGCAAGAGTTGTTGAAGATTTTGGTAGACTTTAGTTTTAATCAGAGATAAGTTTAACCACCCCCCCCCCATTCTTTGTCCCTGATTTTCAAATTGAAATCGGGGTGAACCACAGTTGTTTTTACATATCTTTTTAATGATTTACTCTACTCCAGATTTTTTTTTTTATTGCATATCAGGTAGACTATAAATACAGTTACAACAGCAGTGTCTGACATTCATTGAGCAGTTATAACTATGTGGCGGGCAGGTATTTAAGGTAATTTGCATCTATTTATTTAATCTTCCCAAGAGTCTTACTTCATGGGAAACTGAGGCACAGAGAGGTCACCCAGGTTGGGAGTCTGACCCACGCTGCACGCTCTGGCAGCCTGACTCCAGCTGTACCACTGCTGCCCCAGCTGCCGTCATGGTCTTGAAGGATTTGTTCCCTGTATTTTGTATTTGCGAAGCCCATTCTAGTGTGTGTGTGTGTTGTGTGTGTGTGTGCAGATGGAGTTAGAAAAAGAAATCTGTTCTTGAAAAGGCCGATTATTATGAGGTCAGATAGCAAGTGTCAAATATAGAGCATTCATGTGTGTTGAGTCTGTCAGTTCTGATCTGTAGCATGAAGACTTTTTTCTCACTTGGGCGGTGTAATTTGCTTTATCCCCCCGGAAATTGCCTCACAGGTATGAACCTTGTTCTACATCTGTAGAACCCTGGTTTAACTTTGTCCTAGATTATTATAAAGCCTTCATTATTGGGATATTCTTTTTTTTTTTCAATTTTTTGTTGTAAAATATATGTCACCAAATTTACCGTCTTAGCCATTTTTAAGTGTATGGCTCAGTGGTAATAAATACATTTATAATGTGCAGCTGTCACCAGCACCCATCTTGATAACAAACTCCATACGCTTTAAGCAGTACCCCACCCCCAGCCCTGTCAACCACCATTCTGCTTTCTGTCTCAGAATTTGACTACTCGTGGTACCTCATATACTTGGAGTCGCACGATATTTGTCTTTTTGTGGCTGGCTTATTTCAGTTAGCACAAGGTCTCCAAGAGTCATCCATGTTGTAGCATGCGTCAGAATTTCCTTCCTTTTTAAGGCTGACTAATACTCTGTTGTGTGCATATACCGCATCTTGCTTATCCACTCATCTGTCGATGGACGATGGACGCTTGGGTTGCTTCCGTGTCGTTCTATGGATATTCTTGTCACTATAGTTCTCGTCTGGAAATTCTCCTTGCTCGGCCCAACGCTGAGCTCTTTTTTTTGGCTTTGTTATTGCTCCATCTTCTTGAGACCCTACACTGGCTTTGTGCTGCCAGAGAACCCATCCTGCAGCCGAGATTCTCCCAGCTCTGGCCCAGAGCCATTGTGGTGGGACTGAAGTTTATCTTCTTACCCCGTCTCTTCCCACCCTGCAGGGCGCTCCTCACAGCAGCCTGGCCTGCACTCACCTTGCAGTGCTGGCCCCCGCCCAGGGCCTGGGCCTGTGCTGGGCGCTCAGTGAACACTCATGCTCCAGTGTCCCTTGGCTGCCCCCCTCATTTCATACCTCACCCTGGACTCTTGCAGCTAAAATTAACACACGTCATGTACTGATTTGATGCTTGCCCTTTTTTTTTTTAAGCCTTTTTAAGCTTTCACAATTTCTTCCTGAAATTCTAGATCCTTCACGAATGACATAGCTCATGAATTAGAGGTAATTTACCCCACCCTCCATGGTGCTTAAATGTGGCAACCTTCGAGGCTGCCTTCACATTGGTCTCAGAGTTTATTTACCAGACTATTGTAAACATAAACTGTAATTGGCTTATTTAATAGGAGCAGTTTTGCCATAATCTCCGCTCTGTCCTATTTTGTTTATTTTCTATTTAATTGTTGCTTATCGTGTGGTGATCAGGAAAGCGTTTGAATCCTAGTCAAGTGGGGAGCTATTTTGGTCCAGCTTCCTCAGGGTTGTGTCAGAGTCATTGACAAGGAGGAAGGGCAGAGAAACCTTTAACTCACAGGTGCTTCGTTGCTTGTAGTTCAGAGAGATTTTTTAATCTTTTGCCCTTTAGAAGTTTTTCTTTGTTTTTGTTTCTGTTTTTGTTTTTTTGGTGAGGAAGACTGGCCCTGAGCTAACAGCTGTTAATGCTCCTCTTTTTGCTGAGGAAGACCGTTGCTGAGCTCACGTCTGTGCCAGTCTTCCTCTATTTTATATGGGACACTGCCACAGCATGGGTTGACAAGTGGTGTGTAGGTCTGCGCCGGGGATCCAAACCCAGGAACGCCGTGCTGCCAAAGTGGAGCACACAAACGTGACTGCTTTGCCACTGGGCCAACCCCTAGAAGTTTTGAAAGGGTGGCTTTGATTCAGGTATAACTGTCTTCCCAGAATAAAAGAAAATGTCCTGAAAGGTTGGATTGTAGTTACGGAGCACTGAGAAGGAGTCTGCACTGGGGAAAACTTAGCAGAAGGCCACACTGGAAGATCTGTAGACTTGTGCTTAAGGCGAGACGGGGGGTGTGCGCCAAGGGTTGGGGGTAGTGGGTCGTTGGAAGGATTTATTGAGGCCCCTGTGCTGTGGAGCCTTTAGAAGTCTTTGGAGAAGAAATGTTAGACTCGAATTTCTAAGTTAGAAATTTGGGAGTGGAAGTGAGTAGGGAGTTAAGTACCTGGAGATGGGTTGAGCAGTTGCTGCCCTCATGCTGTCACTAAGTCGGCTGTGGCCGCTGCCCTCAGGGAGGTCCAGTGTGGTTGGGGAGCAAAGGCTGACGTGCTAGATTGTCAGTAAGGTCCCGGTGTCATGTGATAGGACCACGGATGCGTTTCAGGCATCCAGAAGAAGGGTTTTTGAGTTGGGAGTCGCCAGTGGTCAGCAGCGTTTTCACCATCTTATTTTTCTTTTCAATATTTTCCCTCTTTGCCCCCAAAAATGACTGCGATCTTATTAATAGCTTAAAAGTTTTGTTCAGTGGGAGATAGTGGTATTCATAGTTCCCGTTTGTTCAGGGCTGACTGACATGCTTCCTGGTGAGCTGAGCGAGGGAGAGGATGGAGATGGACGAGATGGGGAGCGGGTGGGGAGCCCCGTGGAACGCTTACGTCCCAGGTCGGGCCAAGGGGAGGAACCAGCGCAGGAGCCGGAGGAGGAACAGTCAGGAGGGAGGGGGAAGGCCAACACGGAGCTCCTGCTAAGACGTCGCAAGGACTGACTCCTTTAAAACCCTCAACTGCCCTAGAGATAGGAGCCGTCGAAATCCCCAAAACTGAGACCTTGAGTGGTTTAATAACTGGCTCTAGCCACACACTGAGTAGTAAGTGATAGAGCCAGGATTTGAAGTCAGGCATTCAGATTCCAGAGTCCCCCTTCTTCGTCTTCTTCCTTTTTTTTTTCTGAGGAAGATTGGCCCTGAGGTAACATCTGTGCCCATCTTCCTCTACTTTATATGTGAAACACCCGCCACAGCATGGCTTGATAAGCAGTGAGTAGGTCCGTGCCGGGGATCCGAGCTGGCAAACCCCAGGCCGCTGACACAGAGCATGCAAACTTAACCACTGCACCACGGGGCCAGCCCCCAGAATCCTCCTTCTTAACCACTGCTTCCCAGGTTTATGAGTGTTACCACACCCAGTTATAATTTCAGCCAAGAATAAAGACTGTGACAGTTTACTCTGTATAACTTTATCTTAGGTAGCTTTGTCTTAGGTAGCTGTGTAGTTCCTAGGTAGGTGTTTTATATGTCATCCTAGCCGGAAGACTGAGAAGCCATCAGTACATGTTTTAAATATTGAAAAATAGCTTACGGACTTCCATTAGTGGGTTTTAGATGCTGAGGGAACTCATGAGCTGTGTCTGGGAGCCTGGTCCACCCTTGTCGCTTCACCTGCAGAGAGAACGACACCCTTGTTGTTGAGGGACTTACCCAAGACCTCACTGGAGCTTGGACTTCGGTCTCTTGACTTCAAGGTCAGAGTTTTTCCCACGGTATGTTGCCCGTGGAACGCATATTCTTTTGCAGACGGCGTTGTAAAGGAAAGGTAGGTGGAGTTGCAGTGAAAATATAAGGTGCTAAGAACGCCCCCGTCAAGGTCGCTGGTAACCTCTGTGCAGCCACATCCAGGGTCTTCATCCCGCTTGACCTCTCCGCAGACCTGTCCTTGCTCGGCTGTCAGGACTCCCTCCCTGTTGGCTTTCCTCCTCCTGTCGCCTCTTCTTTCTCAGTCTCCTTTGTTGGCTCCCCGATCTTGGCCTGACCTGGAATGTTGGGTTCCATGGGGTTCGCCACTACACCCTGTTTTCTCCTCCATGTTCGTCTTCTCTCTCACTGACTCACCATTTTTTGTAGTTGTCATCTTTATTGGGTGAGTCTTAAAACCTCCAGCCCAGCCTTCTCCTCTGAAGTTCAGATTCATGTGTCCAGCTACTACTTGACCTTGACGTTTGGATGTCTCAGAAACACTGCAGACTTAACGTGTCGCGTGAAACCTCTTCCATGGGCCCTCTGCACCCACTGATAGCACCCCTGCCACATCCTGGTCTTCGCCTCAGTTATTGCTGCCACCAGCTGGGGACCATTCGTGATGATCCCAGTAAGAGCTGACCTTTATTGAGAGTTCATGTCTCAGGTGCTTCCTCAAAGGCAACACATGAGTTAACTCAGTTGTTTAGTCCTAACAGCAGTACCTCGAGGTAGGTGATGACAGTAGTAATGAGAATAGATTATGTAGCTCTTGTATCCACAGGGCACTGTTTTACGCATGTTATAATACTAACTCATTGAATTCTAACAAGTCCGTGAGGTAGACGCTATTAACTGTCCCTGATTGGCAGCTAACGTCAGAAGCTGAGGCACAGAGAGATGGTTACTTCCCACAGCACGCGCGCTCCCTCCGCGAGGAGGTGGTGGAGCCCGGCGTGCGGTCCCGGAGAGCCCAGGTGGGTGCGCTGCGTCCGACTGTGATTGCCCCGCTTCACGGACAGGGCGGTGAGTCCTCCGTCCCCTCCCTTGTCCGGTTCATCACAAATTCTGTGGCAGCTACCTCCAAAGCGCGTCTCCAGGCTGCTCTCTTCTCCGTCTGTCTGGTGAGTGTCCGGTTCAGGCCACCTGGGCTCGCCCTGGATCTTGGCACCAGCCTGCTTGCTCCCTGTCCTTTCTGCTTTCCCTCCGTCCCCTTAGGATCTGTTCCAGAGAGCGGCAGCACTGGTCCCGAAATGAAAACCAGAACATTTCAGTCTACCTCTTAACAGCTACTCGGTGGCCTCCTGCCACTCTCAGAATTAGCTGTGAGCTCCTCCTGGGGCCTGCAAGGCCCCTCCTCAATCTCACCTGATGCTCTTGCTTTCCACTCTGCAGCCTCCGGTCTCTTTTCATTGTCCTCGTACGTGCCAGAGTTGTCCCTGCCTCTCAGCTCTGGCGCAGCCGTCCCCCTGGCTGTGAGGTCCCCACCCCGGCTCCCCCTCTCTCCTTTGGTCTCCATTGCAGGGCCTTCTCAGGGAACCCGCACCAGCCCCATAGGATTCCTCCTTTTCCGCACAGCACTTTCCACCAATGGCAATAACTTTATTATTTCTCTCTTCCTTTTTGCTGTCATTACCCCCATTAAAATGTAAGCTCCCTGAGGCCTAGAGCTCAGTAAGTATTTGTTGAAAGAAAGAAATACAGGGCGGGTCCGGTGGCATAGCAGTTAAGTTTGCGTGCTCCGCTTCGGGGGTCGCCAGTTCAGATCCCGGGTGCGGACCTACACACTGATCATCAAGCCACGCTGTGGTAGGCGTCCCACATATAAAATAGAGGAAGATGGGCACAGATGTTAGCTCAGGGCCAGTCTTCCTCAAAAAAAAAAAAAAGGAAAAAAAAAAGAAATAGAGCTTAAATTTTAGGCTGCATTAGAAACCTAACTTTCCAGTTGCAAAATGTGTTCTGAGTCCTGGAAGAGCGAAATCTTACGTAGGCTGGAGCACAGCTCACCGCCAAGTGGTAGACGGCGTGTCCAGTTCTGCCCCTTCTGGGACACGGGCTGCAGGAGCCCCAGGACGTTGACAAGTGCAGCTTGTGTTCCTTTGCCCTTAGTCCTGCCCGTCTTCCTTGCACCACAGAGCTTGAACCCTGGGGGACCACTGCTGGCGATGCTGCCGATGCTGCCGATGCTGGCCATGCTGGCGATGCTGGCCATGCTGGCCATGCTGGCGTTTTTGTGGAGGGGGAGGAAGCCAGGCAGGGGCGCCCAAGCCATGGTGAGGAGCTGAGCCTGGGGGTGTGGCCACGGCCCTGCCTGTGAAAGGCCATGGATAAGGTGACCTCTATGGCCCCAGCGTGGCTCTCACCACCTCGCATTCTCCTGGCGCTGACTTGCAGATCGAGCACCAAGTCCAGACATCTGGATGGCCACGGTCACAGCTTTCTTTAGCTCTTTCCTGATGCCCACCTTGTCCCTCCGCAGCTGTGTCACTGTCCCTGGGGATTCTCTGGACCCACCTTAGATGTACAGCCACTGTAGTGGCAAGCTCTTTTACTCTCTTTAGTAACTGATTCTGTCGGGATGGGGTTCCCAGGAAATGTGCCTCATGAGAACTCCCGGAGTAATCTTTTTAGCTGGAATTTGGGCTAATTTTAGTAAACAGGCAATGACGGTTAGCAAATTAATTAAGACCTTGTTTGTAGTTCTGTTGTGGAGGACACTAAATTGTCAGCTCATTTCAGACCCCGCGGCTTCCCAAGAGCTGTCATCCTGTGCACGTGTCGCAGGAGGCTGGGCCTGCTAGGCGCCGGGGAGCGTGCCGTCCACACGACGTCCGGGACGGCGGCGCAGCGTCTCTTACTGAGCGGGGGCCACGCCTGCCGTGAGCTCGGAGGCCTTTCTTCTGAAGCAGCACAAACGGCACGTTCTGAGTTGACCGTGGAAGGGTGAACACAACCCTGCTTCACGACGGCGTCCGCTGTTCTCTGGTCCTAAGCTCGTCGTTCAGACGGGTAACAAGAGATCAGTAGAGGTGGCCCCACCTTGCGACGCCGGTGCGGGAGGAGCCCCTTCCCACAGCACTCTTCTGGTTAGATTTGGAGTAACTGAGAAGTGGGGTGTAAGCAGCACTTTCTGCACACGTACCGAGGGGTTTCTGTTGTGCAAATAGAGAGGGCCGACATTATTAGAATCTACACATGTGCTGTTCCTAAGTGTCACCTTTGACAGCCCCTCCGTCAGGAGGTCGGGAGGTCAGGAGATGAGATTTCTTCGTAGATTACAGAGTGTCGGGGAGGGTGCTGTTGGTCGTCTTACGTGGGGTAAGGTCACTTTCATGGACCGGCCTGTGTAGCAGCGATGATGCTGTGACGTTACTTCGTTTGAATTATTTATTCCGAGTCCTGGTCAAACAGCCTTTAACCACGTCGTGTGTGGTTAGTTGGGGAAGTTTGTAGAGGGCCTTGGCCGTGGTGGCAGGAATAGCTCCTCGCTCGTCCTCTGTTTCTTTTCTGGCTGTGGGAGAGCTCGGTGTGGGTCGTGTAGGATCTGGTTTCTTGTGTCACACCAGGCTGGCGACCCTGACTTTGTGCTGGCCTGGGGGGTACCTTTGGCTTTCATGCGAAAGCTGCTGCCCTGCCCCTTGAATATCAGGTCTTGTTCCAGGACACCTTGGTGACTCTACCACAGCTCCCCCTTCTGTTCCTATGGCAGCGGTGGCATTTGTGGCCCTCAGGGCCTTCTGAAGCTTGGCCTGAGGCAGCTCTGGCTTCTTCACTCAGAGACTGTCCTTTCAGCGCCTGTCGCCTAATTCCTGGAACTCCGTCCACTTCCTT
Source organism: Equus quagga (assembly GCF_021613505.1). NCBI lineage: Eukaryota > Metazoa > Chordata > Mammalia > Perissodactyla > Equidae > Equus > Equus quagga. The sequence continues at coordinate 9,635,713 of NC_060274.1, read as the reverse complement.
TGATCCTGGGGTCCTGGTTTGTGTGGGGCCTTCTTGGCAAGAGCTCTGGGCTCCCTACGCCTCGTGCTAAGTCCGTCATCACAGGCGTGGGGGGACAGAGCTTCACGGGATCTTCAGTCTGGTGCTGGTCAGTCTGTGGACCCCACTGATTCTGCTTTAGAGGAAGGGTGGGGGGAGGGTAGGGGCTGTTTTCACAGCTCCTTTGAGGCTCTTTAAGGAGTCCAGTGTTAGCGTAAGTCCAGGGAGCTGTACTCACGATCCAGCTTCGTAAAGAAGGAACCAAGTCCAGCACCTGGCCTTTTCCTTCTGTTGCTTTGATGTCCATTTGGGAGCGTTCAGAGGGGAACTGTAGGATAAAGTAGTGTTTTTTTTGCCCCTTGCTTTAAATGTAAAATGATCCAGCACTTTCCAAGAGATGTTTTTATTATTAGAACTAAATGATGGTGTTTATGCTCATGTTGATGGAAATTCTTAATTCTAAAGACATATGCTTAGCTCTTTCCTAAGATGTTACTTTGACAACAGTTTTTGTCTGTTTTAATTTGAGAAAATTGAGAATATCGTGGGTTTAGAAGAACAGTTGCTCTGATGGTGGTGAGAGTTTTTTCTTCTCGATCATTTTACCTGTTTTATTACTTTATTTTGGTTCTTTTTTAAGATTTTATTTTTTTCCTTTTTCTCCCCAAAGCCCCCTGGTACATAGTTGTATATTCTTTGTCGTGGGTCCTTCTAGTTGTGGCATGTGGGACGCTGCCTCAGCGTGGTTTGATGAGCAGTGCCACGTCCGCGCCCAGGATTCGAACCAACGCCACACTGGGCCGCCTGCAGCGGAGCGCGCGAACTTAACCACTCGGCCACAGGGCCAGCCCCTATTTTGGTTCTTAATAGATGCCAGCAAGTATTTATTTGATCCTGATTTTTTTTTTCTCCTTTAAACCTCTAATGGAACAAATGCTTCTGGAGGGCCCGCTCTCTCCAGGGTGCCATGTTGGGACTGGTGAGAGCCTGGTGATACAGACATGAGTCCGGGTCTTACTAGGGAGTCAGGTGGGGGAGGTTCCCCTTATTTACACAGGCTGGAGGAGGGGTCCGAAGACTGGGTGTGATTTTTGATAATGTAGAACAATTAATAATTGTTCGGAATTTAAATCTTGTACATGTTTTGTCCCATCTGGTTGAAGCTTTTTAAAGTTACTGTTAAATTTATGCATGACCTGCTTTCGTATTTATCCATGATTTAGCTCAGGTTTGATGGAAAATGTGTTCTTTTCCCTTCTCTGTTGTTGTCCGATCTTAATGTCATAGGAAGATGATAATACAGTTTGGTGATAATGTGTTTAGAACATCTTTCCTCACCTGAGTAGATGATATCCTCCATGCGTCCGTGAGGAGAGTCTTTAATACGTGGCTTAAACTGCAAACATCAGTTTCAAATGACTTCGTCAGTGTTTAACTTCACATTATATTAGAAAAGAACAGAATCTCCCTCTCCCAGCGCAGTCCTTTGACGTGAGCAAACTGGGGCAGGATCCCTGGCCTGTCTCTTTCCCGCCCCCTCGAGCAGCGTGGGTCCCTGCCCTGTGCTCACTGACACACAGCAGACCTGTCGCTCTCTTCCGCCAGGTCCCAGGCGCTGCAGACGGCTCTGAACACTTGATGCTGGTTCCACTTGGAATGTGGCGTGTGAACCGCTCTACCCAGAGAGTCGATCCCAAGACCATAGGGCTGTTATTTCGGGGCAGTGTCTGAATTAGGTGCTGCTTCTCTGACCAGGCTAAATGGGCAGCATTAACCACGGGACGGACAGGAGCTGCGTCACGGTGGCTGTGCGAGTTTGGCTCTCTCAATAACTGGGGAGTTGAAATGGACCATTCAGTATGTGAGAAAAGGGCATATTTTTCTTATATATTCTCTCTTCATTTCCTTGTATTTACCAGCTTGAATGTTTGTTGTTGAGAGGTAGGCCTCGGTGCGAATATTAATTAGAACTGTAGTACATTAATCGTGTGGTAGCAAGCCCAGTGTAACATGCGTGCATTTACAGAAAGGAAACCTTATACGTTATAAAATGAGTAATTGAGGCCATGCAGCATGGTACTGTGCTTTTATATCACTGTATCTTTTTTTTTTTGTATCGCTTTTTTATTTTTGATACTTTCCGTGGGTCATTTATTACTTTATCCTCCCTGGTTATTGAAAATCATCTTTTCTTCATTTTTCTTCACCAGGAATCTCTTTGCTTGGCTTTTTGGAATAAGCGGCTGCCTGAATGTTGATTTTATTTTTATTACGAAGGTCAGTTTCTTAGAGAAAGTCTTCAGTGTCGTTAAAAACCGCTTCACGCTGAAGGAGAAAACCCTGGTCAGGAAGAGTCCCTGCACTACTTGATTTCCCCCTTCAACGGCTGCCTCAGTGCCTCTGTAGCGAAAACTGTTGGCGCAGTGCCTGCTGGCTGCAGGACGGAGCTAAGAGCCCTGCTGTCCTTCAGGTGGCCGTGGTCGGGTGATTAACTGAAGCCAGGGTTTTGGATTTGAGGCTCCGAGCATCGTCAGGTTTGTAGGCGGCAGTCTTCCGTTCTGGTGGTGTTTGAAAGGCCACCCTTACCGTGCAGCACTCATTTTAACTGGGGAAGTTGGGACAGAGAAACGCTGTCCTTTGTCGTCTAGGTGAGAAAGTCACGAGTGTGTTCTAGTCACAGTTCTGCACTGCTTAGCCCAGAGGCTGGGATGTAAGGCACACGAGTGTTGTTCAGTGACCGAATAGGACCGCTGTGTGGGTAGACAAAGTCAGTTGGTTTTTCTTTCTGAAATCTTTAAAAAGGAACAGCAGCAGATATCTTGTGTTAAATCTGAGAAGAAACAGCCACTTGGAATCCTTTGTGCTCCCACTTCTTTGGGCAAGTGACCAGGAAGAAAATGGATTATCGCATGGGGCAGGCTGAGCTGCCTCGCCTGGGAATAGTCAGGAAGGATATTCAAAAAGGCAGAAAGAGAAAGAAACAGAATCTCATTAGTTTCCAGTCGTTTTACTGGTATCTGATAGAGGTGATTCAGACGTTGGACTCCTACGCTGACGTCCCTGCCTTAATTTCCTTCTTGACAGGCCCTGCCTGCATAGTGAGGTCTTTTTTCCCATCCTGGATCTTATTCTTCCATCAGCCCAAAGGGGTGACAGGGTCAGGTGGCCACGTTTCACAGGTGGACAGAGGGAGGCAGAGAGATGGCGGGCATGCCTGAGGGCCTTATCTCGTTTGTCAGCTGCTCTGATTGAGAGTCTTGCCTTTCAGGAACGGTGGGAAGGACACATTCTCTGTCTCTTCCATCCATGGCACATTTTGGACCACATTACCCTAGCTCTCAGAAAATCGCTTTTACCAAGCTACCCATTGATGTTCAACTTTTATTCATGTTTGTCGTAGGAAATAATTGTGAATCCTGTTGTGCATTTGTGTGAGGTTGTTGCAGACGTTGTTCCCTCCATCAGCTGATGGCCCTCCCATGATGCTTCAGTGTGGACGTTTTTTTAGAATTCAATGATAGGAACAACGTTGTGTGTCCCGGGTAACTAGACAGTCCCCTCATTTCTGGTGAGAAGATTTACGCAAGCCATCCCCAGGCTCCTGCCCTCGCTGCGGGCTTACTGAAGGCCGAGCTTTCTGTGCCCAGTGTTAACGTTATCCCTCTCTCCTTTTCCTTAACTGTTTTTCCTTTTAAAACTCTGTTTTATAAGATGATAAATAATCTTATTTTGTATGCACTTAAAAGTGCTTTGAATTCTTTGTGGAGAGAGCCACGTTTTTAACAGACTCATTGACACAGCAGGACGTATTCATCACTCAGTAAGTACTTGGTTTGAGTCGGTGCCTGCAGGTACTCAGCCTTCTTTCCCTACGAACTCCAGTCGATTCTCCGTTCTCGTTTAGCCTGGGCCACGCCGAGTTTCTCCAAATGTGGGTGTAAAATACTATTTTATTTAAGATCGTAAGATTGTGGTATAAGAACTTGAAGGAGATAGAACTGATCCGTTTCTTCCAAAAGCTAAGCTTTTGGTAAATGACTGTGAACGCCTGCTGAGAACCTGGGTGACGTGAGTCATGGCCTGAACCCCGGCTGCATGCTCATCGTCTCCAGCTGTGATCAGAGCCCTGGATCGAAATGTGGTGTAAGAGGGGAGCTGGGTCGTTAGCCTTGTTCCTGCTATCCAGGGTCTACTCCTTCGTTTGAGCTAATGCTGTTTTCTGGGAAGAAGGTTACTCCACTGATCGCAGAGAATCTCAGTGGAGTATTTCAGCCCTGCGGTTCATTTTCTCGTGTTCCCTTTATACACCTACTCAACAGTGTTAGCAGTTGACTGAATTTTCCCCGACACTTTTCATTACCGTTAGTGTTATTGTCGTGACACCTGTGGGAAGCAGGCACCGGGGTCCTACAGGAACACAGAGGCCTTCCTTGATGAACCCCATTTCATGTCGGCCCCTTCTCAGCTTTGAATTCTTCCATTTCATGTACAGATCGTTATAGCGCGTGGAAATCTAGAGAGATGTGCGTCTGTAAGTGCCAAGATGCAGTGGCAAGACTCTGGTTCTCAGCCAGCTTCTCTGAACTTCATTTTGCTAACTTGTAACTTGGAGCTTCATTTTGCTAACCCACATTTGGTTGTTGTTAAAATAAAAGGAAGTAATAAAAAAAAAACCCTTGAAGCATTATGCCTGGTTACATTCAATAATAATGGAAACAGAATAATAAGCGTTTCCTAGCTGTCAGTGATGGTCCACTTATTCGCCCGTCTGTATAACCAAATTCTTGTGTGAACCAGCTCCTTGATGTAGAATGTGGCAACGTTTGCCTTGTGTTTTATGAATCTTATGATTTCCCAGTATTGTCACACAACTGATAATTTGCTTCCAATAATGGCACATGCACTTGGTTCACCTCAGTTCCTGTACATGGGGTTTCCTCTGTCATCTCTCTGCTTTCCCTACGCCATAGCTCTTACTTGAATTTAACTTTGGATCTGTGTGCTGGTTGTGATTTTCTGGTGAGTTACGTACAGAAGTGATAGTGCTCTATTCCTAAACCATGCTCTTTATTCGATGGAAGTACCAGTACCGTCCGGTCGTCCTTCAGAACTCACTTCAGAACGCATTGGTCTCCGTATCATTGTGAGGTAAACTCCTGCCCTTTGTCCTCTGCCCCTGCGGGCCTCTCCTCACCACACCCAGGGTCACCCTCCTCTCCAGCCAGTCCGAGCCTCTCTCTTCTTGGCTTCTTGTGTCTCCCTCCTCTGCCCGGGGCATCTCCTCCTTTGACCGCCCACCTGGTTTCACTCTTGCACACCCTGGGTATGGTAGGTGGTGGAGTCTCGACTCCTCCTGACCAGATATTCTGGAAAACCTTCCTGCCATAAACCCTTCAGTGGAAATACTGGAGACGACGAAACAAGCGCCCTTTTATAATCTTTACCACAAGAAAGTGAGGAACCCACAGGTGGGGGAAAAGAGAAAGAGGAGTGAGCATGCCTGAGAGAGAGAGAGGATCTAAAACCAGAGTGGGAAGTGACACTGACGGGACCTCTGCTGGTCCCAGGACCTGGATTTCAGGGACCCCGTGTGTTGTCTGAACGTCTTTGGAGGGCAGGGCTGGGCGCGGGGAGAGAACTTCCGTCAGCAGAGGGAGGAGGCTGCTGCTTAGCTTTACAGAAAAGTCTCTTGTGAATCTGTGGGGTTTGAGATTTGAATGTATGCTACCTGTGTGGTCTGGAAAACCCCGAGCTGAGCAACTCATCCCAGGGCTGCTGGGTGGGAAGCACCCCAGGGCTCGGCAGAAGTAAACGCAGACCCCCTCTGGAAGAACGACCCACTCGACCCACGGATGAAGAGCGCCTTAACAGGAGCCAACAACAAGAACATCACCAGACGCCTAAGGAAGTGAGCCACCACGAGCGAGTCACCCTACAGTGGATTGTGAGGCGGTTTGTTCCATCCATTCCTTAAGTTTTATGAATCACTCATTAGATATGAGGTATGTTCTGTGCTGGGGTTGTATTAGCAGAACATTCGATGGGGAAGTAGGTCTCGGGCTGTCGACCAGAGATTTGGTACATTTGACCAAGAGCCCTGCTCCCCTCGGGGCTCCAGTCACTGCCAGAAAGCCCTGGGGCTTTGCTGGTCCTGATTTGAAAACCACTGACTTATGTCAGTTCCTTTATTTTACAAGTGAGAACAGACTGTGGTGGTGAAGTCACCCGCCCAGTGTGAACCTCAGTGTCCTTGTCTGTAGAATGGGGAAAGGATCCCCCTCGCAGGGGCGCTGTGGTGATGAGAGGGAACCAGCACCTCGTCCACGTGTCTGCTCTCCCTTCTCTGTCCCTACTAGTCACAGAGAGGACAGGGCCTTGGTTCTCTTGATTTCCGGCTCAATGCTTTTCTCCTGCTGGTCCCACTCGGTGAGCCGGTTGAGTGTTCCAGCCCACGCTGGCTCGCTCTGTGCTTTCTGATTATTTCATGTCTGTGAGTGTGGCTTCCATACGAGACTGTGAGCTGATTAACTTCAGGGACCAGATCTTGTATCTTTGTATTAATTTTATATTATCTAGTCTTGGGCTGGTTACTTGGTAGATGTTTTGTAGTATCTGTTTATTCTTTCTTGGTTAAGCATGTAACGTCATTGTAATTAGGAAATGAAAATATCTCTGTCCAAAAACGTCGTTATGGTCATTGTGTGCGAGTTTTGGCAAAGTCGGAGAATACCTTTTCTGGCTGTTTATGATGTGGGCGTCTTTATTCTGGTCTCTCCGCCCGGGATTGACAAGGCGATTCCCGCCCCATCTCAGGCCGCAGTTTCCTGTACGGTCCAGGACTGCTCATTGGTCAGAGCGAGGCCTGCTTGTAAGTGCTGCTCTCCACGCTGGGACCCTTCCGTGTGCTGGAGGTTAGTGAAGACCCCTCGACCACTTCTCTGTGCCTCCAGGCACATGTTGAGAATTGGAAATGTGTCCATTTGGCTTGGCCCTGGGCCATGGGTTAGCCCTGGTCGCCGGCCTTCCCGTCCTGCCCTCTGCCCTGGCGCCTGCCCTCGCTGGACAGGCGGGCGTGCTCCTGTGCCTGCCCTGTCCGTCTGCTGGCTCGGGGTCAGCACTCCTGCTTTCCATCGGAACCGGGAGGGAATCGCTTGGAAGCTGTCCTCGCACAGAACCCACTGAGGCTGGGCCTCCGCCAGGACTCTCTTCTCTCTGCAGTTGCTGGCTGCTGTTCAGCCATCCGTTTGAGCCCTTTCTATATGAAAACCATGGAAATGCCAGGGGATTATTTTTGCAAGTAAAAAAAGATGGCAGCAGATGTGAAAACAGATTTACTCATCGGGATGTAAATTGGTATTTTGTTTTCCTCTTAGTTTAACAATATATAGGTATTCATGAAAATATTTGGCTACAAGAAATTAAGAAAAATAACAAACTGCCATTATCTGTTACAATCCAGTTCAATTTAGTTTCTTTGGAAAGAACTTCAAGTTGTGAGTTAAAATTTACTGAAATTTATGTTAGTATTAAAATAAGCTTAAGTTTTAAGTAATCTGAAAGACATATTAAAATTCAGATTTACTGTAATCAATTGTACCTGTTTTGTACAGATGGAAGCATTTTCTGGAACACGGAATGTGGCAGTGGAACGGACGCACAGCTGTTTTGCCGCATCCTTCACTTTTCTTTGACAGTTATTTCTACGTTTCTCCTTTTTTGTAAAGGAAACTTTATATTTTGTATTTCCTCTGTGGCCATGATCAAGAGGGTAATTTTCCACTTCACCTAAACTTGTTTCCTCTTGTCTATGTGCTAGACCATAACTGGTTTGCATTTTCTGCACTGCTGCGCATCTGTGAAAAGACCCTCGGTTACTGGTGTCGCTGGTACACTTGAGTGTGGCATTGCCTGAACTCTGCACTAGAGGCATTGGCAGGAGCTTGGGCGATATTTTTAGCTGCTTGGAACTCTGTATTGCGATGGTGTTTATTAGTATTTCAAGACCAATTTTATTATATAATTATATTTGATGTATTTACTGTCCTCCAAGACAACAGCATTTCACATGACCGGGACGTAGCTTTTTATAAGCCTCAAATTTTGAGCTCTTTTAATGGAAAAATTTCCAAAAACCCAATTCCCTTCTTAATCAGAGGGTGGTGAATATGATAGAGCAGATCATTTACCATGCAGGGGCATCTCTTTACTCTTCTCTGAGGACACACAGTGATGCTTTGGGAAGGCGCGGCCTGTTGGACCTCTTCCTGCATGTAATCGTCGTTCATTCAGCAGATAGATGGAGTTCCTTCCTAGGTCTGGGGATTCACTGGTGAAGGCATATTTCCTGCTCTCAGAAGGTTCACAGTGTAATGGAAAGAGAGACCAGGACAAAAAGTCTTAGAGAAGGCAGCCGGAGGAGGACAGGTTTGGGATCCAGACAGATCTCAATTCAGATTACAGGGTTAGTGAAGTTGTATGAAACTCTGTCCAACATTTGTGTGACCGGAGTTATGTGTGTGTGAGTGTGTTTGTCTCTGCCTGTGCCAGTGGAAAGACTTCCGTAGTTTACTGGCCCATGGAAGAATACAATTGATAACATCATTGGGAAAGCATCTTTATTCCGACATAGGATCATTTGTTCCCAGGGGAAAGGATTTTTAACACCATGTACTAATAAAAGGACTTCTGTTCAGTTGAACGTACATTTGTTGAATACCTGATGTGTGCACTGCAAGTTGTCCTGACGAACAGGCGTTTCAAGTCCTTTCCCTTAGGTAACTCCCACACCAGCGGGGAATACAGGGGCTCGAATACCTGTAATACGCTGGAGAATTGAATGAGCAACTTAAGAAAGATAGGAAAGCAGACTGTGCAGATTAGAGAAGAGAAGTCCACACCCAACAGGGAGAAGCTGACAGGGACGGATGGAGGTGGCTTGGAGGATGCGTCAGGAAAGATGCTAAAGTTGGGGTGAACTTTCTAATCAGCGGGATAAACTTGGGGCTTGGTGTACAAGCATAAAGTTTCCTTTGAAAGGAGCATAATTTTTACAGAGGACAAAGACGTGTGGGGCATTCTGGGAAGGGCCCTGAAGGCCAGGCTGAGGGTGTCCTTAGGCAGTGAGTGAGGTCAAGTGACTCTGGAAAATATTATTCCAGGGGTGAACCCAGTGTGGTCACAATCTAGTATTTTCTTCATACGCTATTGCATTTACTAATGCTCTTTTGAGGATTTTTGTGTCTTGTTTATGAGTGATAGTGCTTTTAATTTTCTGTTCTTATACTCTCCATATCTGGTTTTGGTATCAAGGTATAATAGCCTCACAGAATTAGTCGTGGGTGTTACCACTTTTTTTTTTTGCTCTGGATGAGTTTGTGTAATACTGCAATGGTCTGTTCCTTGAATGTTGGTAGAACTTAGCTGCAAAATATCTGAACTTGATGTTTTCTTTGTGGGAAGATTTTAAAGTACTGAGTCATTTTTTTTTTAATGGTTATGGCACAATTTAGACTTTATCTTTCTTCTTGAGTTAGTTTTGTTAAATTGTGTTTCCTAGGAATTTGCCCATTTCATATGTTATCAAGTTTTTTAGCATTAAATTGTTCATGGTATTCTTTTATCTTTTTAATCTTCACCGTATCTGTAGTTATACTCTCCCCCCACTCCCCGTTTTTTTGCTGAGGAAGATTGGCCCTGAGCTAGCAGCTGTGCCCATCTTCCTCTATTTTATATGTGGGACACCCACCACAGCATGGCTCAGTAAGTGGTGCATAGGTCCGTGTCTGGGATCTGAACCCCAGGCCGCTGAAGCAGAACGTGCGAACTTAACTGCTGTGCCACCAGGCCAGCCCCAATGTTTACTTTTTTCTTTTATCTGATGTGTAATTAATTGAGAGAGCTGATTGAAATCTCCCACTTTGATGGTGGATAACTCATTTTTCCCCATCAGGTTTGGTTTTGCTTTGCATATTTCCAGGTGGTTTCATTAGGCGTTTATCAGGTTAGAGTTGTGACATGCTGCTGGTGCAGAGGACTGTTTATCACTATGTGGCTGGCTCCCTTCTTTATTCCGTATTATCTGCTTTTGCCTTAAAATGTATTCTGTCCGTTATTAACATAGTTACCCCAGCTTTCTTTTGATTTCTGTATGCATGGAATATCTCTTTTCTCCTTTTATTTTCATTCTTAACGTGATCTTAGGTTTTAGGTATGTGAGAGTAAAGAACAGTTTCTTCTTCTTTAATGTGATCTGATACCCTCTTAATTGGCAAGTGTAGGTCTTTTAGTCACTGATGTGTTGTGATTACTGACAGATCTGTGCTTCTGCCATCTCTTGTATTTCATTCTGCCTTTTGTTTCTTTTTCCCCTTTTCGGGGGACTGATTCGAGTCCCCTCCAACCCCCTTTTCTCTCCTGTGACTTGGAAGTTGTGCACTGTGATCCTGGTCTTTCAGGGACTGCCCTTGCATGTCACCGTGCTTGCCTGAGCTAGTCAAGGGTCAGGTTAATCAGCATTTTGACCTCCCTCCTGAACAATATAAGGGGCTTAGACCACTTCAGCTCTGATCAACCTTCTTTTCACCAAATTGTCTATTTTCTTAGTTTTCTATTTTCCCCTCAAATAGACACAGCTTAGAGGTTAAGCACGTGGACTAGACTCTGGCAGCCTGGTTTGAATCCCAGCTCTGCCACCTACCAGATAAGTAACAGTGGGCAGTGCTTAAACCTCCATGTGCCTCAGTTTCCTCACCTGTAAAGTGTGGACAGTGAAAGGACCTTTCTCATAAAGCTAGAGCTTTTTCTTTTTTAAAGGTATGCTTTATTTTGGTGAGCAAGATTGGCCCTGAGCTAACATCTATTGCCAATCTTCCTCTTTCTTTTTTTATCTCCCCAAAGCCCTGGTACATAGTTGTATGTCCTAGTTGTAAGTTGTTCTAGTTCCTCTATGTGGGATGCCACCACAGCATGGCTTGATGAGCAGTGTGTAGGTCCATGCTCAGGATCTGAACCTGCGAACCGTGCGCCGCCAAAGTGGAGTGCACAAACTTAACCACTCCACAACCCGGCCGGCCCCCTTAACTCTAATTCTTAAAAGACAGTTTTTCTGGGTATTTAATTGTGTGTTATATATCCGGAATGTAATTCCCTATTTTCTCTCGGTACTTTGAAGGTATTAGTTGATTGATTTCTGACCGCTGCTGAGATGTCTGCTCTTAGGCTAATTGCCGTTCCTTTGAAAGTCCTTGTCTTTTGGCTTTGGCTGCTGTCCAGCTCCTCTCTGTGTTTTACTAAGATGCGCCAGGTGCGGATTTCTTCTTTACTTATCTTGCTCAGTCTACATTGCGGTTCCTGTATCTGTGGGTCTTTCATCAGTTTTGGCACAGTCTGTGGTTATGTCTTCAGCTGTTCTCCGTTTTCTCTCTTTGGTCCTTGTGGAGCTCCAGTTAGATCCGTCCTTCTCAGTCAGGCCTCCCTCTCTCTCAGTCTCGCCTTTCTGTTTATGTCTCCTTGTCCCTCTGCGCTACAGAGGATTTCATGGGAATTTCTTGAGCTGTCAGATCCCGTTCATGAAGTCCTTTTCTGGCTGATGTCCCTGCTCATACATCGCGTTCTGTTTTAGTGATCAGATTTCCCTTTCTGAAAGTTTTATCTGGTTCTCTGTGGTCATTTTAGGTAGTGTCTTAGTGCATGCTTTTTCATTCCTTTTAACATTTCAAACCTAATTATTTCATTTATTTCTTCCCAATCTTTATAGCTTTGATTTCCTTTCTTGTCTTAATACGGTAGCTGGAACTGCCAGGACAATGTTGAAAAGCAGTGGTGAGAGGGGACACCCTTGCCCTGCTCCCGATCTTCTTGGGAAAGCTTTGAGGTTCTCACCATTAAGTATGATGTTAGCTCTACATAATGAATACGTTGTTGGTATTATTTGTTAGATCAATTAAGAATCAGAAAAATAGCAGTTTTTATTTTACCTTCAGTCTTTCCTTCTTCAGTACTCTTCCTTTCTTTATGTAGATCTGAGTTTCTGACCTATATCATTTTCTTTCTCTTTAAAGAACTTCTTTTAACATTTCATGTAAGGTCTGTCTACAGGCAACAAATTTCCTCAATTTTTTTGTCTGAGAAAGGCTTTGTCTTTCACTTTTTTTTTTTTTTGCTGAGAAAGACTGGCCCTGAGCTAACATCTGTTGCCAATCCTCCTCGTTTTTGCTTGAGGAGGATTAGCCCTGAGCCAACATCTGTGCCAGTCTTCCTCTATTTTGTTTGTGAGTCACCACCGCAACATGACTGATGAGTGGTGTAGGTCTGCACCTGGGATCCAAACCCACAAACTCAGGCTGCTGAAGTGGAGCACACCAAACTTAACCACTGTGCCACGAGGCTGGCCCCTGTGTCTTTCACTTTTGAGGGCTCGTTTCGCAGGGTTCAGAATTCTAGGTTGGTGATTTTTTCTCAACACTTCAAATATTTCAGTCCACCCTTGTCTTTCTTGCATGGTTTCTGAGAAGTCAGATGTGATGCTTACCTTTCTTTCTCTATAGGTAAGGTGTTTTTCCTCTCTGGCTTCTGTCAGGATTTTTTCCTTATATTTGATTTTCTGTAGTTTGGAAATGATGCCTACGTGTGGTTTTTGGGCATTTATCCTGTTTGGTGTTCTCTGAGCTTCCTGGATCTGTGCTTTGGTGTCTGACATTAATTTGAGGGGAAGTCCAGTCATTGTTGTTTCAAACATTTCTTCTGTTCCTTTCTCTCTTTCTTTTCCTCTGGTATTCCTGTTACGTGTATATTTTTTGTAGTTGTCCCACAGTTCTTGGAAATTTTGTTTTTTTCAGTCTTTTTCTGTTTGCTTTTCAGTTTTGGGGGTTTCTATTGAGACATTCTCAAGCTCAGAGATTCCTCTGCTGTGTCCAGCCTGCTAATGAGCCCATAAAGCCTTTCTTCGTTTCTGTTACAGTATTTTTGATCTCTAGCATTTTTCTTTTTTTGGTTCTTTCTTAGAATTTCCGTGTCTCTGCTTCTATTGCCCATCTGTTCTTGCACACTGTCTGCTTTACCCACTAGAGCCCTTAGCCTGTTAATCCTGGTGGTTTTAAATTCCTGGTGTGGGAATTCCAGCATCCCTGCCATTTCTGAGTCTGCTTACGATGGTTGTTCTTGTCTCTTCGAGCTGTGTTTTCAGCCTTTTGATGTGTCTTGTAATGTTTTCTTGATAACTGGACAGGACGTACTGGTTAAAAGGAATTGCTGTTAATAGGCCTTTAGTAACGTGGTGGTGAGGTGTAGGGGAGCAGAAGCGTTCTATAGTCCTGTGATTACGTCTCAGTCTGTGTGTGTGTGAACTTATGTGCTTTCATTGTGGTGAAAAATGCATAACGTAAAACTTACTGTCCTACCCATTTCTAAGTATGCAGTTCTGTAGTGTTAATTATAGTCACGTTGTTGTGCAGCCAGTTTCCAGACTTTTTCATCTTGTAAAACTGAAGCTCTATACCCATTAGGTAACAGCTCCCCTTTCTCCTCCCCCTAGCTCTTGGCAGTCCCCATTCTACTTTCTGTTTCTGCGTATTTGTGTACTTTAGGTACTTCAGTTGAATGGAATCATACACTGTTTGTCTTTTTGTGACTGGCTTGTTTCACTGAGCATAATGTCCTCAAGGTTCTTTGTAGCATGTGTCAGAATGTCCTTCCTTTTTAAGAGCGAGTAGTATGCCTTTGTGTGTGTCCGCCACATTTTGTTTATCCGCTCAGCTGATGATGCGTCCAGCTCCTGGCTGTTGTAAACAGTGCTGCTGTCAATGTGGGTGTGCGTGTACCTCTTCAAGGCCCTGCTCTCAGTTCTTTGGGTGTATACCCAGAAGTGGAATTGCTGGATTGTACGGTGGTTCTATTTTTACTTTTTGGAGGAAGCTCCGTACTGTTTTCCGCAGCAGCTATACCATTTGGCAGTCCTACCAACAGTATGTAAGGGTTCCAATTTCTTCACATCCTCACTGACCCATTTTTTTTATACTAACCATCTAGTGAGTGTGAGGTGATAGCTCACTGTGGTTTTGTGTGTGAACGTGTGCTCTCAGTTCTCGTACTAACATTCTTTTGAGTTTCTCCAAAACCCTGTGTTCTCTTCTGCCGTGGTCTTTGTCCAGGCTATTGCCTTTGCTTGGAATCCCTCCGCCACCCCTTTGTTCTCATATTTGACATCTGCTCTTTCTTCAGAGTGCAGCTCTCAGCACCACGTGTCCTTCCTTTGTGGCATTTGCCATAGCCGTAATTATTGATTAATGCCTAGTCTTCACCACTCCACCGTAGGCTCCTTGCAGGTAGGACTGTATCTGTATTTGCTCATCATTGTCTTTCAGCACCCAGCCTAGTGCCTGGTACATAACAATAACAAAGTTAATAGTGATCACTAATACCGTATAGCATTTACTATGTACTAGACACTTCTAAAAAATTAAGATAAAATTTATATACAGTAAATTCACCCTGTTAGTGTACAGTTCTGTGCATTTTGACACATCCAAACAGGTATGTCACCACTACCATATCAAAATACAGAACAGTTCCATTGCCTCCCCAAATTTCCCTAAGCCCTTTCTCCCCGTTTTTTTCCTTATTTCTTTTTTTATATCCAGTTATTGAGATATAATTGACATATAACATTGTGTAAGTGTAAGATGCACGATGCAATGATTTGATACACTTATATGTTGCAAAATGAGTACCATAATGAGGTTAGTTATTGTCTCCATCACCTCATGTAATTAGCACTTCTTTTTTGTGATGAGAATGTTTAAGATTTACTCTCTTGGCTACTGCCAAGTATGCAGTACAGTGTCGTTACATAGAATCACCGTGCTTTATGTTCCGTTACCTCCCCGGCACTTCAGGTCCCGGTCTTTCAGTGGCCCTTGCCTGTGGACTGCCCCTACATTTTTTTCTCATTTTCCCGCTCCCCTCTCAGCTGGCACAGGGTGGCTAGCATAGGCTGGAGTTGGGGATTTCTCTTCCCTCAGGTCAGTTAGGCTCTGATAAAATCCTAATTGGTTAGGCTTGGTTAAGTATTTTCCTAAGGGCAGACCTTGTTCCGAAGAACAGAATGCTCTCATGTATTTCAAAACGGTTGCTTTTCCCCTTCCCCTGCCAGAAGCATGAGCAGGTTTTTCTCCAATATTTACTGCGAGGACCTAGTGAGCTCCTGGAGGTAAAACTCACAAAAGTCTAGGGGCCCCGATGGCTGGGCCCCCTGAAGTTTTTCTCTCTCGCACTTGCCCCAACAATCCATCAGTTGCAGTTGGGGTTCCCCGCCCTGGGGCTGGTTCCCGTGGCGGTTTCAGCTGGTTGGCTTCTGCTCCGGTGAGTGTCATTCTTTGTTTTAGCCTTCTGTTCCGTACAATTTTGGAGCCAGTGGTTTGCCCTGTGATGTACTTCTCTTACGGATCTAAGAAGAATAGATTTCTCTGTTTCGTTCAGCTTTTTACTTGTCGTTAGGACAGAGTAGCAATTTCCAGGCTTTTTATATGCCTGACTGGAACCCAGAAATCCAAACCTAATTATTTTAAATTCTGTTTATGTTCATTTCAGTTTCTGAAGGCTTAGGGATCTAAATTTGTTGTTTCTACTGACAGCTTGTGATGACTTATTTGCTTTGTACGTTTGGTAATTTTTGATTGTTAACTGAGTTTTGGTTGAACCTCATCTGTGGAATCCTTAGGTTCTAAATTGGGAATGTTTCCATGCAGACAAGATTCACATCTGCTTCAACCTCGAACCACAGAGCGCTACAAGCTGGAGACGACTTTAGCCTCTGACATGGGCCCTGCTGAATGTGTGTGACTCAGGCTCAGTCCCTCTACCTTGAGGTTGGACCAAAGTTCCGATGTCTCATAGGGTGACCAGCTGTCTGGTTTGCCAGGACTGAGGGGTTTCCTGGGATGAGGGTCTTTCCGTGCTAAAACTAGGACAGTTCTTGGCAAACTGGGACCATTAGGTACCCTGATTCTGATTCCAGTGCTTATATCAGCATTTGTTCAGATAATGCTGGGCAAATATGTCTCTTGCGTTTGCATTTGCTGAATAACTCTGGCTTCCTCGTGTGTTTATTTGTGTGTGCATCTTCATTGGAGGTTTCTCATACTTTCCTGCAAGTCCAGCAGAAATTATGTTTGTTGTAATTTACCCAACATCTAGTTATATAGTAGCGGGTGGGCCTTCAGAGCATCCTGGAAATGTAACGTGTAATTTCACTTTTCACTTTATTGAGAACTTGTTGCCATGTCAGTCTGCAGTCGTCTGTAATATAATTACTGGTGGTTGCATAGTATTCTGTTTTGTGTCTGTAACCAACATGTACTGAACCAGTATCCCATTTTGGATGTAAAGGTTATTTCAGATTTTCCCCTTATAAAAATGCTGTGGTAAAAATCCTCACAGCTGAATCTTTGCACAATCCTAGCTTATTTCCTTATGATAAATTTCCAGAAGTAGAATTGCTGAATCAAAAGGTTTGCAACGTTT
This sequence comes from Equus quagga, assembly GCF_021613505.1. Classification (NCBI taxonomy): domain Eukaryota; kingdom Metazoa; phylum Chordata; class Mammalia; order Perissodactyla; family Equidae; genus Equus; species Equus quagga. The sequence goes on along the minus strand of NC_060274.1, from coordinate 9,619,177 downwards.
TAAGTCTTTAAAATTGTATCACCAAATTGGCCTCTCATTTCTCTACACCCTGTGTGACACTGGGAATTATCATTTCTTTCAGTCTTGCTCACTCTGTTAAGTGAAATGCTCTCCTTTTTTTTTTTTTCTGCTTTTCTCCCCAAATGCCCCCAGTACATAGTTGTATATTCTAGCTGTGGGTCCTTCTAGTTGTGGCATGTGGGTTGCTGCCTCAGCACGGCCTGATGAGTGGTGCTATGTCCACACCCAGGATCTGAACCAGCAAAACCCTGGGCCGCCAAAGCAGCGTGCATGAACTTAACCACTGGGCCACAGGGCCGGCCCCTCCCTTTTTAATTAAGGCACAGGACTTGATACCAGAGAGCCTCATAGATGGTACCACAGCATCTCAGCATCCACATTCCAGGTGTCCATGCTCTCTTAGCAGGATCCAGCTCCCACTCTCCTTTCGACTACTAATCAAGCTGTTTGTCTTCCAACATCCATGCCCTCCTTTCTCTGTGCAGATAATTACATGTTCGTGCTCTTAGAACTGGCCGTTGAAATCAGGCACAGAAGTAAATAGGGAGTAACTTTCCCTGAAAATGTGCCTCCTTGCTGCTGTCTAACCACAGCAGCGGGCCCCTGGCTTTCTCCCTTGACCTCTTTTACTCGCCTGGGCTGTGGGGCTGTCAGCCCTAGGCTTTCAGAAGACCCGGACTCTGAGTGGTGGGTGTTGATCCAGGCTTTGGGTAGAGATCCTCATTCATTTATTGTTTCCTTGTTCTTGGAAGACTGTCTGGGGCCCTGCACCTTACTTCCTGCCTTATCAAACGCTTAAGTGCAGTGCTGATGAGCACTGCCGACCAGGTGGAAATTGGAGTTAGGAGTTTGTGGTTTATTAGGTATGATGAATTACACAGAAAAATAGCTCTACCACAAGCAGAGAAGACCCTTGCCACGTGGCTCTGCAGTGCTTCCATGTGCTGCATCCCGAGGAGCTGGTGCTGTGGTGAGAAGACAGAACTCCTCTGTGGAATGTGTCTGAAATTCACAGTGCAAGTCAACCGGAAAATGATTTGATACTAACACAGTTGTAGGAAGAGTGCATCTTTTGAATAAGCTTGGGCATGACCGTGTCTACATATCTTTAGTTACTATCATCTCACTAGCATGTTTTGAGAATTAAGAGCTGGAGAATGATAACACCGTCAATATGTGGAATCATATTTACGGTGTTATTAAACTACAGTCTCTTTGCAGTGGCGTTTCCCGAATACGGTTGTTCCTCTACGTAGGTGGGTAGCCAGGTGACAGGTGATTGCTGAGACTCCCCACCTTAGAAGGCAGTCCTGGAAGGCAGATTTGAACTAGCCTCTAGGCAGCTATTGGAACCAATCAGGAACCAGTTCGAACTGCCTCGGGCTCCGTGGATATTTGTGGGCTGCAGAAAATTCCCCAGGAAAGGAGTGACTAATTAGAGGCAGGTCCTTGGAGTTACTTTAAGAAGAAGCGTAGAGTTCAGGATCTGTTGCCATCCGTGGACAGGGGCATCGAGGGGAGGCCTGGGTGTGGAGAGAGCCACGCTCTGTCTACCCTGCCATAGAGCTGAGTCTGAGACAATAGACAGCCACGGCAGCAGAGTTGTCCTCCGAGGGTACAAGCTGGGTGTGCTTAATTTACATCACCACTCAGGAAAGCTCGTTTTCCTTGCCGTTTCTTCTCTCCAACCCCCAAACAAGTCCGTCATCAAAAGCTTAAACCTTAGGGTGTTTGGAATATTATGTTCAAATTTTTCTGTTTTTCTTCCTGCTTTGCATTCATCTAACAACATCTGTATATTTTTTCCCTAAATCTTCTTTTTGCTTCTCATCTCAATCTTCTGCTTAACCACTGTTTTTATCCTTTAGAAAGAAGTAGAACTTTATTCTGAAGTTTTTCTATCTCCACTTGTTGCTGTTAACATGCATTTTCTTTGTGGACCCCTTCTGAGCTTGAGCACTAAAATAGGATCTTTGCTACTTTGTTGAGATTTTCTAGGTTTGGAGAGTACTCATTAAGGTTGGATATAATAATTTAAAAAATTCTTTCTCAGGGCTGGCCTGGTGGCATGGTGGTTAAGTTTGTGCGCTCTGCTTCAGTGGCCTGGGATTCGTGGGTTCGCATCCTGGGTGCAGACCTACACATTGCTCATCACGCCGTGCTGAGGCGGCATCCCGCATACAAAACAGAGGAACACTGGCACAGATGTTAGCTCGGGATAATCTTCCTCAAGCAAAAGCGGAAGATTGGCACCAGATGTTAGCTCAGGGCCAATATTCCTCCAAAAAAAAAAGAAAAAAAATTTCTTTCGTAATAATGGATTTAAGTTCTCCAAAAATCCTGGAGGACTCGTGCCTAATACAATTCACAGCTTGTCAAACCTCTTTGCTGTGAGATGTCTCTGACATGTGGAAGACTACATCAGACATATGAGCCATAAAGAATAATTACAAAGAGAACTTCTGTAACCACCACCCAGATCAAGACATGGAGTGTCGCTGGCATCCCAGCAACACCACCGTGTGTACCCTTCCCCGTTCACAATCTCTACCCCACCCACCCCCAGCTAACCACCATACTGCCCTGTGGTCTATTTTCCTTGCTTTTTCAATTTTAGTCATACTATGCATGCCGTCTTAACTGATAAAATGAGTTTGGCCTGTTTTTGAACTTATGTAAATGAGTCATATTATAGGTATTCTTTCATAAGATCCCTTTGGTCAACATTATTGTTTGTGAAATTCACACGTCGTGTTCTGGGTAGCGTTCGTTTCCGTTGCTGTTTGAAGGTACCGCCCTTTATCCTTTCAGGGTGGGTTCAGTCTTGGGCTCCTGTAAACGATGCTGCTGCTGCGAGGGCCTGTGGCTGTGATCCCTGGGCTTCCAGTGAAGAACATGCGTGTGCTCGGGCGTGGAGTTGCTGTGTGCAGAGTAGTCACGTGTTCTGCAGTTCTAGCTAATACCAGCTGTTTTCCAGAGTGGTTACATTCTTACAACTTTTAATGCCTGTATTTCTATCAAAATTGTGTAAATGGAAAATATCTTTCCTAATTTATTTTATCTCTGATCTCTAACATTAATTCAAATGATTTTTAAAAAGTGAAACAAACCAAAATGCGTTTTTATTCCCTCCACTAGTAAATTTTACCCATGTTGGTGGAAAGTAGACGTCAGATAACATAAAATAAACTGTATGAGAATAACTCTAGTTAGACAATGAGTATCTAACTGGGGACGAGAGAGGCAGAGAACACAGCACAGGGGCCTCCTGCTGACAGATGTTCAGGTAAGATTTGCTGGTCGGTGAATCCAGGAGTGTCTGTAATTACTGTAGGATTTTCTTTTCTCAGCAATCTACCATTCTCCCCCTAGGTTGTCCTTCCCGAGTTCTGGGGCTCCTCGTTTGCCCTTAGAACTGGATAGTGTGGACAGTTAGAATGGGAAGCATCTTATAAGTTTACTGGCTCCCAGACCACGTGCAGGTTATTAATTCAGTCAGGCACCTGTGTTAGTATTTGCTTTAAGATTGTAATCTCCCGAAAGCAGGAATGGATTTTTCAATGATTACAGGAACAGTCTGAAAGTAAGCTGTAATGACCGGAAGCTGGTTCCTGCCAGAATTCAGAGGTTAGCATTGTTTATCCCTAATGAAAAACTCCAGGATTGCTTGTGGACCAGTTTGCAGCGTTTAGAGTCAAAAACATCATAGTGTCAAAGTAAGGAGTATTTACTTTCAGTTATTGAAAGACTGTGTGTGACTTGTTGCTTTTCTTAATTTGCCTGATTTTTCAAGTTGAGGTGACATATACATAACAAGATTTAACATTTTTAAGTGTACAGTTCAGTGCCCTTAGCACGTTCACATTGTTATGCAACTGTCACCACTATGCAGCTCTAAAAGCTTTTCATCGTCCCAAACTGAAACTCTGTACCCGTTAGACATTAACTCCCCTGGTCTCCTACCACCAGCCCCTGGTAATCACCATTCTACTTTTTGTCCCTATGAATTTGACTTCTCTAGGTATTTCTTATAAATGGAGTCATACAGTATTTGTCCAGCTTGTTTCACTTGGCATGAGGTCTTCAAGGTTTGTCCATGTTGTAGCATGTATCAGACAGAATTTGATTTCTTTTTTTGAGACTGAATAATATTTCATTTATGTATATACCACATTTTGTTTATCCATTCATCTGTCGATTGACGTTTGGGTTCCTTCCACCTTTTGGCTGTTGTGAATAATGCTGCTGTGAACAGGGTGTGCAAGAATCTGTTGGGGGTCCCTGCTTTTAATTGAATAGTTACTTTGTAATCTTTCTATACCAAACTCTTTTCCTAGTGTTGATTTGGTGATGTACTTCCCTTAGAAGCTAGTTATATCCTTAGTAATCAGTTATATCCTCCTTTTCTCATCCTCATGAGAAAATAAGACACAAAGAAGGCAAGTGTGCAATATCCATTTCTGTTAATTAGTACTCCAGCCTCTCAGTAATTAGGATAGTATGATTATTTTTTTGTTGTTACCCTTTTGTATCCATTGTCCATTTGAGTAATAATAAGGGTGCATGTCATTTTTTCTTAAAATATCTGCCTTATTTGTTTCGTGTATATGGTTCTTTATAATTTAAAACTTTCGTTAAAAACCATAGCAATATATAAAACTTTTATCCGTGCTTTTACTATGGAAATTTATCCTACACACTTTAGTATGATAGTTATTTGAGGCTTACATTTTGGAGAATTAGCATATATCATTGGTTTTCAAACTTTTTGACCTTAGGGCTCCTTTAGATTCTTAAAAATTATTGAAAATCTAAAAGAGCTTTTGTTTATGTGGGTGTTAGCTATTCGTGTTTACCATATTAGAAATTAAAACTGAGAAGTTGAAAAATTTTTACTAATTCATTTAAAAATAATAAGCCTACTAAATGTTATAAATAATATGTTTTATGAAAAATAACTGTATTTTCTAACTAAAAAATGTACTGAGAAGAGTGGCATTATTTTACATTTTGGCAAAATATCTTTAATGTCCGACTCAGTGAGATGGTAGCTGGATTCTCGTATCCGCGTCTGCATTCTGTCTGTTGCAGTATGCTGTTTTTGATGAGATGTATGAAGATCTGGCCTCACACAGGTATGTAGTTGGAAAAGGAGGAGTATTTTAATAGTCTTTTTAGATAAACATGGATATTTTTCTTTGATGCTATACCAAAACTCAACAAGTGGTAGTTTCTTTTTTTTTTTAAATTGAGTTCATAATAGTTGACATCAATGTGAGATTTCAGTTGTACGTTATTTCTTGTCTGTCACCACATGAGTGCTGCCCTTCACCCCCTGTGCCAACCCCCATCCCCCTTCCCTTGGTAACCACTGAACTGTTCTCTTTGTCCATGTGTTTCTTTATATTCCACACATGAGTGACATCGTCTAGTGTTTGTCTGGAATTTTAGAAAGGTCACTCTGAGGGCCCTCTGGAAGGTGGGATGGTCCGGGGCAGTTAGGGACCGAGTCATCCAGTGCGTTTGTGGACGTGGTGCGGGCCTGGCCTGAAGGCAGTTGGGAGGAAGAGTATGGCTTGCTGGCGACAGTCTCTGGGACTTCATTGCTAGCAGACAGGCTTCAAGCTGAGAAAGCAGCTGTGCTTTGCTCTGTGACCTGCCAGCAGTCGGGGCTTGGAGGGGCTTTCCAGGCCCTTGCTGCCTTCAATGAATATCTTCTACCGATAGTGAAAAAAGGCGATTTAGGTAGCTTTTCTGAACCTCCTCGGTCTCCTTTTTGAGGATGCCTGCTTACCCGGGATGATGGCTTCTGCAGGGGTGAAGCTGCACAGTCAGCCCCAGGGTCTTAGAAAGGGCTGCACGCTGGGGGAGAACAGAGGCGGTGACTTCATCCAGATGTGCCAGCCACTGGAAGGCCTAATAGGCTGCACGCGGCGCTCAGACCCCTCAGGTTGTCTGTCGCCTGTAAGTTGGCAAGGTGCACCCTTTCCTATTTGAACTTTCCCGCTCAATGCAGTCAGCAGCTCCATCTGATAAACGTTAGTGTAAAGATGGGTCTCCAATTTGTTGCAGCGATATTCTCTTAGAACCTTTATTCTTCAGAATTTTAAAGTGTTTTTTTTTTTTTAATCTTATTTGTTTTACAGACTTATAAGACTCCAGGGCCTTCAAGCTGCGATTAATCAGATGGTTCCTGACATGACTGAGAAAACAGACGCATTGCGTGCCCCTGAAGAGTGTGTGTCTCTGCGTGTTTAATCCTTCTTCCTGTACACACGCGTTTGACACGGGAAGACAGGCTCGTTCTTGTGCACACTTGAAGAGTTTCACAACTGATGAAAATTAATTTCAGAATCCGATGGAGCAACTTGACACCACTGGGCTCGGGCGCCCAGGGAGAGAAATACAGCACTGATGGCCAGTTTTCCATGTGGTCTTCACGGGTAAAGAAAGTTTGCAAAAAGAAGAAAAAAAAAATCTTGCATAGATCAAGCCTCAAAAATACCTCTCCAGTTGAAAGCAAGAGCTAAGTGAGAAGGTGACCGAGGAGAAGTGTGACTTCTGGCACTGCAGGTGGGACCATGAAGTGTTTTTTGCACTTTTTTTTCCAGTGGATTTGCTGAATTGGACAGACTTTAAAATTCTGGACTGAAGGTGACTCTGACTGTGGCTTCTGACTGCAGGAAAGCGAGTTTGGCTGTGATGGCACAGGTTTCAACATGAACCGATTCCTTTGCCGTTTTCTGTTAACTGTATTCGAGAAATTTTGGTTTCTCATTTCCCTTTTCCTTTCCTGTATCTGTAGGATAACATCCTAAGGTGGCGATCGAAGCTGCCAATTACAAAGTAAATATCGGGGAACACCCAAGCAAAGCTGCTTTTCCTTGGGCTTTCCGTGTGTGTTGGGAGACGGTCTCTGAAGCAGAGCAGGAGCGTGCCCATCAGCCAAACATGATAACCCTGTAGGGAAACAGTGGGGAGGAACCCGGCTCTCACGTGTGTTTTCAACTCACTCCTGTGTTTTCGTTTCAAGGGATTCTCGTCCTTGTTGCGTCCAAGAAGACCTGCATATGAGAGGAGGATTACTTAGTGGACTTGATTCTGAGATGAGTTTTTTTCCTTCAAGATGGAAGAATATGTGATCTCTAGGAGCAGAAAAGGGCGAAGTGACTAGGGGAGGGGGGAAGGAGACAGGGACAAAGGAGACGTCTTGTCAGCAGGAGGATTTGGGGTTCAGCCGAGGCAACCAACGCTTGGACCGCTTTGAGAGCATTCGAGCATCCTGGCTCCGCCCAGTGAAGGCGCTTGCTTTCTTTGCCTCTATGGCACCGAGGGGTGCGTGGGCCTGCGGAGTGGCAGTCAGATGGAGCCCAGCTCTCCACGGCGACACAGCAGCCTGCCGGGAAGCCGGGCCTGGCTCTGAGTGTGGAAGTTTCTGGTTCTGAACAGCGAAGAAAGAGTCTTGTTCTCTTCCTAAGCTTGGACCACTGTCTGCCTGAGCTCTGGTCTCTTTTGCACGGTTTGTGTGCCTTTTTTTCCCTTTATGCAATCTTTTTCAGCTTTAGCAGCAGAAATTTGTCTAGTTGAGAAAACGTGCCAGAGGGTGGCTTCAGAAGGAAGGTGATCCCGTGTGTTCTGTCTCCGCGTCTGGACTTTTGAAGAGAAAATTCCAGCTGGAGGGATTCTTAAAGCCTTAAGTTACTTGAAATCTATGTATTTGCAACCCTGTGTCTCTGGAATCCTATGACACTAAACTGGAATCTCAGGCTGAATGAGAATAACCAAGTTGAGTAAAAAGAAGAAAACTCGGTTTCTTGATACCACGTGTTAACGATGCTCTTTCTCCAAAGGGTCAGCCCGTTCTTCCTCTAAGGACTTGAAAATAAAAATGGACCCCGCATTTTTTTTAAGCATCACCTTTTCTTAGCAGACTGCCGTCATCTTTTATAGAGGAATTTTTTCACTATGCATTTGGTGGATCTTTATAAAATACCCTCTGATTAGACCCAGGTCCGTCTTCGTTAAAGGGTCGGGGGAGACAACGAAAGCCAACCAGAGAGAGCAAATCCGTCCCTCGACGAGAGGAGTTGGTTTCAATCTCCCGGCATTCCGCGTTACTCTTTAAGTCGAACAGTTCATCCAGAAAAAGTATGTATGCGGCGGTGGAGCATGGGCCTGTCCTCTGCAGTGACTCCAACATCCTCTGCCTGTCCTGGAAGGGGCGCGTCCCCAAGAGCGAGAAGGAGAAGCCGGTGTGCAGGAGGCGCTCCTACGAGGAGGGCTGGCTGGCCACAGGCAACGGCCGGGGCGTCGTCGGGGTGACTTTCACCTCAAGCCACTGCCGCCGGGACAGGAACACGCCACAGAGGGTGAACTTCAATCTGCGGGGCCACAACAGCGAGGTGAGCTGGCGTTTTGTTTCACTTTCGTCTGATTACCGCAAGTGGTGTTCTGGACACCAGGGACACCAGGGTGGCTTTCTCACTGGGGGGGACGTGGATTAGACTGTCCTAAGCAGCCTGTTGTGCTCTGAGCCATTATGGTCACTGCGGATCCTGCCCCAGTGTCAGACTGGCAGGGTAAGCAGTGCCGGCGGCGCCGTCTTCGCCCTCCGCAGTTCCCGTGTGCATGGCTTCGGTGCTGGGTGAACACCTAGCTTACGTTCCTTATACTTGGAGGTGACCAAATGGATTAAGTGGTCAGAGGTGAAAGGAGTAATTGATTGGACAGGAGCGAGAGTTTTTCACATCTATTGGGTATATTATATGAGGATATTATGCTGCATATATCCATAGATAGATTTCTCTGGGCTTCTAAAACATCAGCAGTGTCATTGTGACATTTGTTCAACCGTCATTTATTGAGAATGCTTGTGTTAGGCGCTGTGTTTGAAGAGGTGCACTTGCATGGCATGGTTACACTGTTTGTGCTTCACTGTTCACGAGCTCATTTGTGTGTTTTCTTGTGAGGAATCCGTCTTGAAATGTCATTGGAGGGTTATTGTTAGTTGCTGTAAAGGAGGAAGAGTATTTTTGAAGCATGGCGTACAGTGACGTCGTTCATCTTTGGCGTGCGTCTCAGCGCTTCTTTACACGCGCAGTCAGCCATGTAGCCTCCACCAGATGAAGGTGTGGAGCATTTCCAGCACCTCACAGATCCCTCTGCCCCTGCCCAGGCTGCGCTTCCCTGAGGGGTGCCCCAGACTCTGACTTCCGTCCCGCAGACGGGTGGGCCTGTGCTTGAACTTCACGTCCGCGGAATCATCTTGGTGTCTGGCTTCTTCCACTCAACATGCTGTCTGTGGGGTTCGTCCCTTTTGTGTGTGCTGTTAATTTGTTCTCTTAGTTGGTGTCAGCTTCCACTGAAGGAAGAAACCGTGGCTTTTCCATTCTTTTGTTGATGGGCATTTGAATTGCTCCCAGGTTTTGCGTCTTATGGCTAAACCTGCTATGAACATCTGTGGGTCTCTGCGGGTCTCTGCACTCAGAGTGGAGTTTCTGAGTCGTAGAGTAGGTGTACATTAGCTTTAGTAGAAATTGCCAAATAGTTTTCCAGAGGGATTGTACCATTCTGTACCCTCACCATCAGTGTATGAAAGTTTCAGTTGTGCAAGAAGCCTCTTTTGGATTTGAAGTTTTCATATTAAAAATGTGGTTTATGCAAGGAATTATGTTTTACAAATACTTTATACTTACGACATACACATTCACACCCATACACATATACACATATACGTGCATATATCTGTAATTTTTAAGTGGATAACTTCTTAAAAGGTGTGTTTTTCTAATGCTTTGTGACAAATTACAGTGAACTTAGTGGCATACAATACCCACTTTGTATCTCACAGTTCTGTAGGCCTGAAATGCTGGCCTGGTGTGGCCGGGTCCTCTGCTTGGTGTCTCACAAGGCTGGGAAATGACTGTGGTGTCAACAAGGACTGTGATCCTGTCGGAGGCTCAGGGTCCTCCTCCAGGCTTGTTCAGATTGTTAGCAGTATCATTTCCTTGCAGGTGTAGGCCTGAGGTCCTCGGCTCCTGGAGGCCACCCAGCGTGCCCTGCCACATGCCACCATGCCCTGCCACATGGCCCTTGCCGCAGCATGGCAGTTTGCTTCTTCAAGGCCCGCAGGAGAGCATCTGCCATGGCTTCGAATTTCTCTGACTTTCTATCTCTGAAGAAGGGCTCACTGGATTAGATCAGGCCCACCCACACTCCCGGGGGGTGGATTATTCAGGGTATGCACACCAGCGGGTGCTACTTTTGAATTCTGACTGCCAGAAAAGAGGACTTATAATTCCCAGTGGCATGGATATTTCACTAGTGAAACTTTCCTGTGGTTTTCTTCCATTTTGCATTTTTAGTTTTACTTGATATCTATTCTTTGTATTAAGACAGTTGCTATTTATTGAGTGCTTCCCAAGTAGGGTGACCAGCCTTCCTGGTTTCCTGGGATGTGGGACTGACGTCAGTGCTAAAACTGGGAAAGTCACAGGCAAACGGGGATGGTTGGTCATCTTACTGCCAACTGCCAGACATGGCACGAGGCACCTTCTGACCTTGTTGCCTTGTGTGGTTTGCACAGCAGCCTTAGGGGTAGATATCATTGTTCCCATTTTACAGGTCAGAAAACTAAGTCTCATCGGTGTTAAATACCTTGACTGAGTTCATACAGTTCATGTGGAGGAAAGCTGGAATTTGAACCCCAGGCCCTACCATTCTCCTTCACTTTATCTTTATTTTCTTAAAAACCTGTTCCATGTAAGCCCACAGGCCCTTATCCATAGTTGTGAAATCTAAGGGCTCTGAAAGTGGAAAGTGTTTGTGTAACTAGTTGACTGGGGGGACCTGACCTGATGTGAGGCTGTTTACTGTCCTCACCCATCGCTTCAGCTCCAGAAATAGGTCTGTGTTTTATTGTGGGTGTTACCCAGACCCTGCTGGGCTGCTGTGTAATCCATGGGGTCTGCCTTGTATTACTTTTTTAAAATTTCAGAAACTCTGAATTTCAGAATGTATCTGGCTTCAAGGATTTGGCGTGAGAGATTGTGAACCTGTATGTTCGTTTAAGGGCGTCGTGAAAAGCGGCCTCTGAGGGGTTTTCTCTTCTTTTCATTTCTGGGAGGAATGACATTTACCTCATCTCTGTCCATTACTTAGTTGCCTTGTCTTCACTCCCCTTCCACCAAAACGAGCAGAAGAACCCTCCCGCCACCCGCCACGCCCTGAAACTCCAGTGAGAACTGTGGCAAGGTCGTGACTCTCTGGCCATAGGACGAAACCAAGTTGCAGACGTCAGATCTGGTAATCTGCTGATTGCGCAACTGAAGAACTTGGGAATGTTTTTCTTCTAGAAAACAATTTCTTGCAGATATTACTGATGTCACGCAAGTTAGTCATGGTTAGGACTGATTTTCATTTAACGAGATTTTCTTCACTTGAGAGCAGACAGGCAGACCTGCGTGTGCGGTAGAATTCATTTCATTACAGAGACATCCCCCATGGGAATGGTCTCCCCTGGATTCTTGGATTTGTTGCTGCTTCTCTGAGAAGTTTTTTCTGACCCCATCTCCCCCACCCCCGCTTACCCCCCTGTGCACGGAACAGACTTCTTTGGGGGCACTGGGAAGGCTGTCTTATAGTTACCTGCTTCTGTGGGTTGGTAAAACTTGCTGGAAGCTTGTCTATCCTTGTGGTCGTAACTTCCTTGCCTCCCATTGTTTAAAAGGTCACATTTATTTTAGTTTGCATTAACTTGTTAGCCCACTTCAGCGTGGCTTCTTTCCCCACCACTCTACTGAAATGGTCACGTTCCCAGTGACCTCACATTGCTGACCCTGTCGGTCACTTTACTGCCCTCGCTGTCTCCATGGCATCCAGTGGAGCGGAAACATTATTTTCTCTTGCTTTCCAGGACACCACGCTCTCCTGGTTTCCTCTGACCTTTCCGGCCTCTACTTTCCATTTTTCTTTGCTAGTTCTGCCTGTTTTCACCTCATCTTGAAATGTTGGAGGGGCTCAGGCATGCATCTTTTTCTAGGTGATCTCTGAGTTGCCTTGAAATCCACCTGATTGCTGGTGACTCCCAAATTTATATCTCCCACCTGCGGTCACCCTCCGGTTCCAGACTCCATTCTTCGGCAGGATTTATGAGATGCAGAATGGGACAGCAGTCACTGGGCATCTCAAACTGCAGGTCACCCACAGAGAACTCGTTTTCCCATTGCCCGTCAGCCTCTGAACCTGTTCCACCCTCTGTCTTCTCCATCTCAGTCGGTGGCCCCAAGACCAGCCAGCCAGTCACGCGTACAACACGGTCTCTCCCTGCCCGCTCCTTGTTCCCAGATCCGGTTACTAGCAAGACCTCCCGCTGTATTCGACCTCTAGGTGATGTCTAAAGACGGCTGCGTCTCTGCTTCCCCACCACCATGCTGGCACCAGACTCCTCACCCATCTTCTGATTTAAACTCTGCTGTTTAACCCATTGTGGAGGCCTTTACTTAAGAGTGTCTTCTCTTAATTTCTGAAGTCATGTTAAAATATTCTAAAAAATTTATATCTAATGTACTTTATCTTTTCTTTTTCCTAAAAGCACGGTATGACTTGTGTCACAGTCCCCAAAAGAGTGGGAATTTCTAGATTATAAGAATGATCTCCCTCGCAGTTGAATCTTAGTTTTCTGCTGCGCTGCGCAGTGGCTCTCAAAACCCTCCTTTCTCTGGTTCACTCTCTCTCCTCGAAGACCCAGAGCTGCTGGTGGACTGCCGAGCCTCGTCCTGTTTTGGTGTCACCGTGCGTGGTGACGATCAGCCTTCTTAGACTTAGGAGGGATTTGAAAACCACTTTGGGTTTTAAAACATTTCTACAGGATTTAGGATATTTAAGGATCTATACACTAATTCTAGGGAGAAAATTTGGCTAATTTTGGATTGGAGCCAGTGAAAATTCTCTGCAGACTTTTTATCTTCCTTATAAATTCTTCATGAAGGGTGACTTTTACTACATTCGTGAGCAGCCTCTGTGGTGTCCTACTGATGGACCTAAGGGAGGACTCTGTTTATTTCCTGTGGTGATGTCTGTTCTTTCCCCTCTGCTGTTCCTGTTTTTTCCTATCTCCATTTCAAGAAGTTCCTGCTCAACCACTTAACTGCCTTGTGTGGTCCTGCCCAAGTCATTCAAGGCATTCGTTTGCTCAGGGTTAAATTAAAATGATAATTTGCTTCTTTCAGAGTTGTGAGAATCTGTGAGAATCCATTTTTGAATGGGCTTTGAAAACGGTGAATGCCGTGTATATAAATGGTGATGCTATAGCACCTCCTATGCTGTTTACCTAACTGTATTCTTACCTCCCAGTCCTTATGATATCACTTAATACCCTTAAATTCGCTTCCGAGTCTGACTCATGAGGCCAGAGACAGCGTTTTTGGGTTTTTGTTTCATCGTTAAGATTTGAAAGCCACAGATGCAGTGGGCCACTATGTAGTGCGTACTGTTGTGTGCCGGGCGCTGTGTGTGCTTGCCGCGGGGGCACGGGGTGATCACGGGTTACATGCACCTCCTGGGGGCCCCAGTCCAGCAGCGAAGGTGAGCCGTGCGCCTGGCTCTCTCCTCCGTTTGCCTTTCAGTTCAGTACAGAAGAAAGCCTTGGGTCACGCAAGTCATGAAAGGTGAGGTTTACCAGAGACTCTGTGCTGAACATGACCTTTGAGTGGGGTCTTGAGAAACAGAATTTAGATAGTCCTTTTCTGAGTGATGCAGGAAGAGTAAGCCGTGTTCTGCCTCCAGAGAAGCGATTTCTCTCTTCTCTGTGATGTGAAGGCGTCGTGTGTCCCTTTGGCTGCAGCCTAAGCCCGTGACGCTGTTAGCCTCATGACATCAGCCCGTCCCTGGGAAGATGCTCTTGGAGTCTGGCTGGACAAAGACAAGGACCTGTACCTTGTTTCCTGCCCTGGGACAGACGGTTGACGTTCTTGTCTTCTTTCCATCACGTTGTGAGATGTTTGTGGTTTGTACCTGAGATTTTACCCCTCGGAGCATTCTGTACTTTGATTCATTTCAATGGCAGAAGGTGTAATCAAGGTGCTGCCTTAATACTCAGCCTCACGCAGATGCTCAGATGAGGCTGTCTTTGTGCTTAATGTATCAGCATGCGGTTGTAGTCAAGTTTGAAAAGTTTCAGACTTGTGTGTTCCTGACCTGTCTGAGTTTAAGATAATTTGTTAGTGACTTGGCATTAATGACTCAGCTCATGTGGCTCTTCTAGTGAAGCAGCCATCTGGGTTTATTTGTGTGAGCGTGTTTCAGCCCGCTGGTGACCACGTCTGTCCTGGTTCCTTCCCGGGGGGCCCTGCCGGTGTTCCGTCACGTAGGCACGTTGAATCCAGAGAGGGCCAGCCCAGGGCTGCTGCTCTGTGCCTGCAGTCGGTGGAGCACAGCCTCCGCAGGACGGCCCCGCAGGTGTAGTGGGGGCGGAGTGAGCTCAGGGCTGCCCTGTGGGCTGTTTGTGGCCTTGGTGCTGTGCACAGCCGATTTCAAAGCTCTCAATCGTCTAAAGGGAGGAATTGCGAAACCATGACCCCTCAGTCTTCCCTCTACTTTTTGCAGATAACCCTTTACTGTGTTAAAAGTGAAACAAATAATGGAAACTTGCCTAATTTTATATCTTTGGAAGGAATTTAAAGTAATAAAATGTGCCTTCTAGACTTTGGTGGATGCTCCATTTTTATCTGCCAGCTTTAGTATTAAACATTTCCTGAGTGGGAAAAACAGAATGAAAGGATCTTTGTAGTGAGACCAGGAGGATGGAGCAGTATATAAATGAAGGAAATGCACCATTTTATTTATTTGTTTGTTTGTTTATTTATTCATTTGGTGAGGAAGATTAGCCCTGAGCTAACATCTGTGCCAGTCTTTCTCTATTTTGTATGTGGGATGCTGCTACAGCATGGCTTAATGAGCAGTGTGTAGGTACGCACCCGGGACTGAACCCTCAAATCCCAGGCTGCCGAAGCAGAGCATGCGAACTTAACCACTATGCCACCAGGCCAGCCCCTAAAGAGTTTTCTTTTTGGTGAGGAAGATTGGCCCTGAGCCAACACCTGTGCCAGTCTTCCTCTGTTTTGTATGTGGGACGCCATCACAGCATGGCTTGATGAGCAGTGTGTAGGTCCACACCCAGGATCTGAACCTGCGAACCCTGGCCTACCGAAGCAGAGTTTACAAACTTAACTACTATGCTGCTCCCTGCTATTTTAAAAATATGTTTTTTTAATTTCCTGAATGCAGCCGTCGTTAATTTTCCCAGTGAGAGTGTCTTCTTTTTTATGAGGCATGCAGACCTGGGTGGGGGATGTGCTGGGGATGCCAGGTGCTACAGCAGAGCAGAGGGTGACGCATCGAGGGCCAGAGCTGTTGGTAAAGCTTCTGGCGGGGGCGGTGGCATGAGCTGGATCTCAAAGCCGCTTTGAGTTCTCTCCTTTGGGGATAGTCATGATAAAAACACTAGTGATACATGTTTTGGGATGAAAGAAGCAGTGTTTTTGGTTCGAGTTGTATTCCACTTGAGAGCCCACGCTAGGCTGGACACTGCTGGACTGCGGCTCCACAAAGACGAAGGAGGCGCTGTTCGTACCCAGATGACCTGCGTGTCAGAGGAAGGATATGGTTTCCATGGAAATAATGTTGCTACTTCTGATGACAGTTGCCATGTATTATAGGGCCACAGTTTTCCATGTACTTTATGTCCGTTATTTTGTTTAACCCTCATGACAACTCTCCAGCTTTCTTTTATTATCCCTGCGATCAGTTGAAGAATCTGAGGTTCAGAGATGTTATGGAAGTTGTCCAAGGTACAGAGCCGGATGCAATGATGGCAGACCTGGGACTTGAATTCACGTCTTTGTTTTACCTTCTATAAGAAGACATTGCTGGGTTGGCCCGGTGACATAGTAGTTAAGTTTGGCATGCTGCCCTTTGACAGCTTGGGTTCGCAGGTTCGGAGCCCAGGCACAGACCTACCCCACTCATCAAGCCATGCTGTGGCAGAGTCTCATATATAAAGTAGAGGAAGATTGGCACAGACGTTAGCTCAGGGTCACCCTTTCTCAAGCAGAAAGAGGAAGATTGGCAATAGATGCTAACTCAGGGGTAATCTTCCTCACCAAAAAAAAAAAAGGACACTGCTTCAAACAAAGTGAACCATAATGAGCAAAGAAATAGAGTTGTGAGTGACTGTGGCATGTATTTTGGAGAATGGGAAGTTTGGTGAGGTGTTGGAGAGCAGTGCGAGGCAAAGCTGCTGGGGCTGGGGACCCAAACCCTGGATAGTCATGAGAAAAGCAGTAGTGATAAACATTTGTGGGATGGGAGAAGCAGTGCTTTTGCTTTGGGTTGTATTCCTGCACCGCTGGAAGACTGTCGTATTCTAATGGAAGCGTTGGAAAGATCACATCTGAGTATAAAAATTGTTATTCAGTTCAGTGCGTTTGTCCACCAATGTGGGGAACGGAGAGTTGGCAGCATTGGCTATATTTAATTTATTATGGAAATAATAGTCTTCAAGAAGTAGCGTCTAAACAGTCACCCTGATCCTATGATAGTGGAAAATGGGCCTAGTTAGACTCTTGAGAGGAGAGTGTAACTAGTTATTATAGACAGAAGGTATGTGAGAAACAGCTCTTTTATTTTTATTTATTTATTTATTTATTTTTGAGGAAGATTAACCCTGAGCTAACATCTGCCACCAATCCTCCTCTTTTTGCTGAGGAAGACTGGCCCTGAGCTAACATCCATGCCCATCTTCCTCTACTTTATATGTGGGACGCCTGCCACAGCATGGCTTGATGAGTGGTACCAGGTCCACACCCGGGATCTGAACCAGTGAACCCAGGGCCGCCGAAGCGGAACGTGCAAACTTAACTGCTGCGCCACCAGGCCGGCCCCAGAGAAACTCTTTTATGTGTGTCTTATGAATTCTTATTTTGAACAGGGAACTGTTCTCACATAGAGGCAGAAATAGGAGTATTTCTGTATATGAAGGTCAGAATTTCATTTCACCTAAATTGGCTCATCTATTTTTATACGAAAGCTCAGTAGTGTGAGTTGATTTTTATCACAGTGATACTTAGGCGTGGGAAAACGCTCCAATGAAAAATAGCAGTGTTCTAACTCCTGTCTGCTTCCCACTTGCCTCCTGTCCTGGCTGTTCACCAAAGGCTTATGTTGTTATCTTTTTGTTTAATCAGTATTGGGCTTTTGTCTGTTGACTTCTTTCCCATCTTGGTATGTGATCTAGCTGTCTTCTCTCTCTTTCCTTCTTAGTCGCTCAACCCAGCTTTGCTCCACTTCCTAATCATCCCAGAATTGCTCTGTCATCATAACTGGTTAACTCAGTATTCATCGTTCATGTTACATAAACTATGACAATATTGTGCCCAGATGAGCCATGTAGAGTACTATGAGTATATTTCCTCTATTGTTCAACTTTTCTTCCCTTATGATAAAAATTGTCTTATTTTTTTCTAGCGGTGTAGTTTCTTTATCTATTGTGCATCTTCCTACATCTTCAATGCATTTCTACACATTCACACCAATAGGGTGATGTATCGGTTCTTTTTGTTGCGTTTTCTTCCTGGAGAGCTCCCTCTGGGTCCCTGAGCCTCCTGCTGCTCCCTGGGTTGGTTGCTCAGAGGCCTGCTGCCCAGCGCTCCTCCTGCACTTCCTTCTTTCATCATCATGGGAATTCCCTTTGCCCCTGGGTCATTTGTTTCTTGGATATTGTCTTCTTGGTTTAACTCCTTTGTTTTGTTGGAGCAAAATCTCCAGTATCTTCCTAAGAGAGAACTCGTAAGTCATGGATTTGAATACTTGTATGCCTAAAAATGTCTTCATTCTGCCTTCACTCTGGGTTGATAGTTTGGCTAGGTATAGGTTTCTACGTGGTTCCTTTGGAAACTTGAAGGCTTTTTTCCATAGTCTTCAGACTTGCAGAGTTATTATTGAGAGGCATAGGAGTTAAGAGTTCAGGCCCTGCAGCTGGACTCTGTTTCAGTCCTAGCTTCAGCCGTATTCACTTCTCTGTGCTGTAATCTTGTCGTTTGTGAAATGGGTTTATAGATAGTCCTTTCCTCCTGTGGGATTTGTTGTAAGGATTAAATGAGTTACTTCGGTCATGCATCGCTTAACAACAGGGATGCCTTCTGAGAAATGCATCGTTGGGTAATTTCATCGTTGTGCAGACATCGTAGAGTGTATTTACACAGACCTGGATGGTACAGCGCACTCACACCTAGGCTGTGTGGCACTAAGCCTAGGAGACTACTGTCGTATATGCCACCTGTCATTGACTGAAATGTCATCATGTGGCACACGACTATATGTACAGCATTTATAAAGGGCCTGGCATCATGAGGGCTTTGTAAAATTGACTATTATTATTGTAAATCCCGTATATGTGACCTTTTAAAAATAATTTGGGAGTTTTGGCATCTGCTCTTTATCCTAGGTATTCTGAAATTTCACGATGATGTTTAAAAGTAAAGTAGTATAAAGCTGTTCACACCTCTGCGAATGGGGGGTGTTTCAGCTGACAGGCTTTCCTGTGGAATAATCTGGGGGAGAACCCCCTGTTTTGTTGCTGGCCTCCAAATGTCAGCATCCAAGGATGTTTCTCCGGGGTTGTTTGGTTGTTCTAGATGAGGCCCTTCTGATCACATGCCTGTGAATTTACTCCTGCTGCTGGCATTCTGAGAGCTGAGGCGTGTGTGTGCGTGTGCACGTGTGTGTGTGTGCTGGGGGAGAGGCGGTGATGGTCGAAGGAGCAGGAGGAGCTACTATTCATTGAGCGCTCACTGTGTATGAGGCACTGTTCTAAGAGCTTCAACTCATTTAACCCTGACAGCAACTCTGTGACTTCTAACCCATCATCATCATCATCATTTTAAAGATGAGGACCCAGGCTAATTTGTGGCTAATCAGGGAATTACTTAAACTACATGACCGAAAAGCTCTTTCTTGTCTCCTAGGGCTTAAAATTTTCTTTTCTCATAATTGTGCCTTAAAAAACCCTAATTATCTACTTCATTTCTAAGATTGAAATCGCCTTTAGGGGAGTCAGAATCTGTGATATAAATTGACATTTTTTCCTAGTAATGAAATACTTGTTTAAGAGACATCTCTTAAAAAAAATCATTATTATATTTTAGATCAGCACTGTGCAATAGAAATGCAATGTGAGCCACATATGTACTTTTAAATTTTGTAGTAGCTACATTAAAAAGTAAAAAAAAACCCAGGTGAATTTTAATCATATATAACCCAACATATCTAAAATATCATTTCAACATGTAATCCATATAAAAAGCTATTAATGATAAAATGTATATCCTTCTTTTCTTATTAAGCCTATGAAGTCTGGCACATCTCAATTCGAGTTAGCTCGTCTCCCAAGTGCTCAGTTGCCGCATGTGGCTAGGGGCTGCCATACTGGACTGCATAGTTTTGGACATCTCTCTTTGTTCTTTTTTTTTGAGGATTGTGGCAGAGCTGCATGGTTACCCCAGAGAACTTACTAATGTAAGTCTTAGAACCTTGGATAAAAGGCATTTGAAAATCTTTTTATTTGGAAGTAATTTCAATCTTACATCAAAGTTGCAAGATAGTAAAAAGAACGCTCAGTGTTTTCTCAAATTGACCTGTTGTTAACCTGCGCTTGCTTGTGCTCACTTGTGCTCTGTGTGTGTGTGTGTATACATATATATATCCCCTTCTGAACCATTTGGGAATATATATCCTGATCTTTTGCCCTGAAATACTTCCGTGTATATTTCCTAAGAATAAAGACATTCTCTCGTATAACCACACTAGTACAGTTGTCACTGCAGGAAGTTTAACATTGATTCAGGAGTTTAATGTACTGTCCATATTCCACTTGTGTCAGTTTTTCCCCTCAGGATCCAGTTTAGGATCACATGCTGCATTTAGTTGTGTGTGTTTAGACCTCTTTAATCTGGAGCAGTTCTTCAGTTTTTCTTTGCCTTTCATGACATTGACATTTTAGAAGAATACCCCTCTCCCTCTTTAATAGAATGTTCTGCATTTGGAGTTTGATTTTTAAATTATTATTATTAAATTCAGGTTAATCATCCCCAGCCAAATACTCCTGAAGCGATGCTGGATGCTGTCTCTTTCTCCGGATATCAGTGTGGAAGCACACAGTATCTGTCTGCCCCCACCCCCCGCCGCTCTGCGGTTGATTTTGATCACCTAGCCACAGTGTCCTGGCTGAGTCGTTACTGTGTTTCCCCTTACATTTGACAAGCATTCTGTGGGAGGATACTTAAAATCATGCAAATATCCTGCTGCTTATCAGAATTTCCTGCCTAAATTTCTCATCTATCTATGATTCTTGCTTGAACCAATCTCTCCTATGATGGCTGCAAAATGGTGATTTTCAACTCCAGTGCTCCCTCCACAGAATGTTGCCAGTAGACATTCTACATAAGCAAGAGCTCCCCATTCCCCTCTGTTCGTCCATCCATCCATCCGTCCCTCTGTTTACTTTTCTATTACCAGTATGAACTCATGGATTTCAATTTTTTTCTTCAATGCTTATTGAACTTACATATTTGTACCCAGTTTTGCTCAGCTTGTTCCAGATTTGGCCAGTGGAAGCCCCTTCAGGCTGATGTGTCCTTCTGACGCACCCCAGTCATTGAGGGTGCCTCTTTACCGTCTGACGTAACAAGACCTTCCAGCCTCATCTTCTCCTCGCTGTGCTCCAGGTCTGGAAGCAGTCATGTCTCTGAGGAGTGCTGTTTGCTTTAAGTGGGTTGTGGGGGGTGGGAGCTGTGGTATTAGAAACCAACATCTGGCCTTTAGATGCGCTCATTGCTCCTGGGGTGTCTGCTCCTAGGCCCTTCACTGGACATAAGTACATGCCTGCAAATATACATAGATGTGCCCAATCAGGAGACAGAGCATATAGTAGGCTAAGCAGGGAAAGTTTAATATAAAGAATTATTAACTCATAAAAGAGTAACTATCAGATGTGAGGAAACTCTGTATGGTCCCCTAGGGCTGAGGGAGAGCGCCCAAGGAAGGACAGGTCTGGAAGAGGTTCCGATCTCACTGGAGAAGGTGTGGTCCCTCCCACCAGATAGCAGAGAAGTTTGTTGGCTTAGCCAGACTGGAGCTGGTCTGGGGTCAAGTGATAATCAGCCCTTGGGATTGCAGGCAGGGGAGCAGGGGAGCATCAGCTAGTGGCGGGGGCAGAGGAGGAGTCTGGCGTAGGAGGCTTTCAAGGTGAATGCGTCATGCGGGGGCTGAAGGAAGGGGCTTGCAGAAGGGATGATGGCTGCGTGTGTTACCCTCTGGGCCGTAGGCAGCTGGGAGTGCAGACAGGTGGCAGGGGCTCTGCTTTCTGTGCTGAGAGGACCACACAAAGGTTGTCACCAGGCCAAGGCTGCGAGGTCACAAGAGGCACTGTGTTCTGGGCCACTGGCTGGGGTGGGTTCTGCTGGATTTCCTCACACCCCCACGGCATCCCCCACCCCTGGGGATTGCAGGAAGCCTCTTCTTCCTACAGTGTCCCCCAGAGCCCTCTGTTCAGAAAATTTAACATGGTGCTCACATTAAAGGAGATATGCTTAACGGGATTCCACTGATTATTAGAGCAGACGTTGAAGGGTGTCTGTGCAGTTGAGAGGTGATAAAGATACATAGATATATACACGTGCATATATATACACACGCACATATGTGCATATATGTATATTTTAGAAAGCATGAGTTTATACTAGTATTTCCAATTCCAAACCACTCTCATGACTTGTCCCATTTCATATTTGTTATTTTTTCTACCATAGTTGGCTCAAACTCATAATACATCTAAAATAATTTCAGAATTTCTTCACCCATACTAATACAGAAAACCAAACCTACTAAAAAGATGTTATGGACTGAACATTTGTGTCTCCCCAAAATTCACCTGTGGAAGCCCTGACCTCCTGTGTGATGATGGTGTTTGGAGATGGGAGTGGGGAGGTGATGGTGGTTAGATGAGGCCACAGGGGCGGGCCCTCCTGATGGGATTAGTGCCCTCGTAAGAGGAGACGCCAGAGCTTGCTCTCCCCACAGTGCACAAAGAGGAGGTCATGTGAGCCCACAGCGAGGTGTTGGCCATGTGCAAGCCAACAGAGGAGGCCTCGGTATGAAACTCAGCTCGCTGGTACCTTGATCTTGGACTTCCAGCCTCCAGAACTGTGAGAAATAAAACTTGTGTGGTTTAAGCCACCCAGGCCGTGGTATTTTGTTATCAGCCCGAGCTGGCTAACACAGGAGTTCCGAATCTGCTTGCAGGTCTTCTGCCATGCCGTCTACCCCCAAGGGTACACATGGTCACGTCCTGATGTGCTTAAGTTGCCTGGATTAATTCCCCTCTACTCCTCCTCCCGTGTGGTTAAGTAATTCATTTGAAATGTAGTTGGGTTTATTTGTTTCAGTTTTGTTTTAATTTTTGGATTTTTCCTCTTTCCATTCTTGTTGATTTTTTAATGTTTTGAGTATGCAGAACATTAACATGCATTTGAAAGTAAAAACCACATAGAGAGGCATAGCAGAGAACGGACACTCCTTCCCACTTCCCTTCCACCTCTGCCACCCCGTTATAGATGCTTCATTACCTTCTGATTAATTTTTTTCTATTACCTTCTGTAAAAATAAGCATGTGTATGTCTCTATATTTTATGTTTTCTTATTGCCTCTTTTTTCTTTGACAAAAGAGAGCATGTTATACATATGTTTTCCCCCTGCTTTATTGAGATATAATTAACTTATAACATTGTATTTGTGTTAGGTCTGTATATCTGTCTGTCTGTCTGTCTGTCTATCTCTCTATGTGCTTTTTTGGCATTTGCTTTTCCACTTTACATCTGGCAGTGACTCCGTGTCATCTCATGCAGATCGTTGCATCCTTTCTTATGGCCTGTGGTGCTCCATTGTGTGTATGTACCATCGTTTATCCAAACAAGATCTCCAAGTTCAAATGTTTAGGGAGTTTCCTGTAGTTGGGAATTATAACTAACGCTGCAGTGAATAACTTGTGCATATGTATTTTCGTATTGTTGGGGGTGTCTCTTCAGGGTAAGTTCTTAGAAGCGGGATTGCTGCTTTGACGTGTGAAAACATATGTAGTTCTGTTGGATATTGCCAAACTCCCTTCCAGAATGACTGAACCATTTTGCATGCCCGCCGGCAATCTATGAAAATGCCTTTTCCTCCCACAGCTTCACCAGCAGAGCATATTATCAAGCTTTTAAACTTTTGCCAATCTGCTAGATGAGAAGTGGCACCTCAGTGTAGTTTTAATTTGGATGTCTTTTGTTATAAGTGAAGTTGAAGATGCTTTCAAATATTTAAGGACTGTTTTTGTATCATATGAGTTGTCTAGTCGCATCTTTTGTTCATTTTCTATAGGACTTTTAGTCACTTTGCCTTCTTCAAATTTTAAAAGTTCTTTGTTTATTGGGAATATTAGTCTTTTTTTTTTTTTTTTAAAGATTCTATTCTTCCCCTTTCTCCCCAAAGCCCCCCAGCACACAGTTGTACACTCTCCGCTGTGGGTCCTTCCAGTTGTGGCACGTGGGACGCCACCCCAGCGTGGCTCGATGAGCAGTGCCCTGTCCGCGCCCAGGATTCGAACCAACGAAACACTGGGCCGCCTGCAGCAGAGCGCGCGAACTTAACCACTTGGCCATGGGGCCAGCCCCAGGAATATTAGTCTTTTTTATTCATGATATTTATTGCAAATCTTTTTTCCCAGTTTGTTATTTATTTTTTGACTTTACTTATATTTTTGCCATACAAAAGTTAAAAAAAGTTTTATCTAGTCAAATTTATCAGTTTTTATTGCATCTGGAGTTCGAGTCATAATTAGAAAGCTTTTTCCTATGCGTCGGTTGTGGAACAATTCGCCTATACTTTCTTTGGGTTCTGGAAAAGACTCATAACAGAGTACTGCTAGTAAGAAAATCAGCGTATACTTGCTACTTGTTATGGCGTCTCTCATCTCTGGCCTCCTTACGTCAGGACAAGTGGTAATTCAGCACTCTTAGACCTGCCAGGCTGTCTCGTTTTAAACTCCTTCTGCAAATAGATAAATCAAAGGACAGAGAGATTTACCATCAGGTAAAGTTAGAATTTCAGTCAGTGACAGAATTGGGAATATAACTGATTTTTTTTTAACTCTTTGATTTCTTCGTCTATTTTGAGTTAGTCCGGAAGACCAATCCAGTCTGTCTGAGATTCTTGTCCGTTACCCGGGTCACTTTGCTGAGGGTCCTTTCTTTCTGATTTCGTAGAGCATCTTGCCCAGTCTCAGTCTGTCAGAAGAGCCTGTCTGTCTTCCCGCAGGGCCGAGGTGGTCTGGAGAGAGCTTGTAGGCCAGGACGTTTCTCAGCCTGTGCTCTGTGACCCTGACCGGGCAGAGACTGGGGATATGATGACCTCTGTGTGTGGCAGGCGGGGGACTCAGGTCCCTCTCTCTGTGAAAGGCCTCTGCTGCCAGTGAGCTCCCAGTGGCCCAGAGGCTGGGAGAGGGTGGGCTCCCTCTGTTACTGAATGACTGAAGATCACGTTGTAGTGATTCATTTTCATACAGTGAAAAACGAGGACGGGGGCCAGGGAGCAGTGACGCGATGCTGCCCGTCGTCTCTTTAAACCTCCCTATATGATCGATGCTGGACTGGAACCAGTAGGAGGAGCCTTCGGTTCTCTGTTCCAGTTCCAGTAGCCGCTGGATGAGTGACTGTCGGCCAGCTCCTTTCTGACTTTTAATTTTCCTTATCTTAAAAGCCAGGTGGGAACCAGCCCCGGTGGCCTACTGGTTAAGTTTGGCATGCTCTGCTTTGACAGTCTGGGTTTGGATCCCGGGTGGGGACCTACACCACTCGTCTGTCAGTGGCCATGCTGTGGTGGTGGCTCACATACAAAAAGAGGAAGATTGGCAGTGGATGTTAGCCCAGGGCGAATCTTCCTCAGCAAAGAAATAAGTAAAAAATCAGGTGATCTGTAAGAACTTTTCCAGCTTCGAGGTTCTAAATTCTTCTAGTTTCTTTTGTTTCCTACTTTTAATATATTTAGTTGTTCCATTCCCCAAACTACTAAGCACTTTTGACTCTTTTTTTTTTTTTAAACCATTCACTTCCTTCTGAAAATTTCTTTTTGAACGTTATTGGTCTTAAGGGTGTTGGGCAGATAAGTGGATTGTCCTTGACACATGGTCGTTTCTGTTGGAGTGGAAGCTCCATGGGACCAGGGACGTGGCTTTGGCACCTTTAAAATAAAAGAGAGCAGTGCATTTCTTCTTCCTGCGGCTTAGTTCTAGAAGTGGAAATCAGTTCCAGGGGCTCAGTGACATTGAGGTGGGCCTTCATGTTTCAGGTTTATTACCATGTAGACCAGAACATGACTTTGTTTCGTGGCCCTAAATTGTGCCCTTTAGCAACTATGGCCAGATGTCATGAAAATTCATTGTTGGGTGCAGAGAAGACTGGGCGGAAGTGTGGCTTCATCCTTACAGATCGTTCCCAGCGACTTGAAAACCCGCTCAGAATATGGTAAGGAATTCCTGCTGAAGCCACGTTCAGTCTTAGTCCCTCTCCCCAGCCCCAGCCTGTCTTCTCCTCTGTCACCTGTATGTGGGATTTCCTTCATGTCTGAAGAATAGCGAATTTAATTATTAAAAAGAAAATCCTTCTCAGCTGGTATGACATTTATTAGGAACATTTGGCCCCATTGTTGAGCAGCTAACTTATTTTTCTTATGTGGAAAAAAGAGCCAGTTAAAATTTCGTAGGTGTGACCCAGAGCCAGATATTGTCTTGAGGTCACCCGCGTCCCTTTTGTAATGATCAGAAGTTCAAGACAGCTCATGTTGCCACAGGACAGTCAGTGGCTGTGGTAGATTTAGCTTAATCTGGAGGGAAATGCCAAGACTCTGATCTAGTATAAAATTCATTTAAGTTCCGTGGATTTATAATAACTACTGTAAATGGAAAGCTGCTTTTCTGGAATAGAGTTAGGCCTGGAAAGTCAACTTTTCACCTTTTTTTCCTAGTGAAGATGAATTGTGGCCCTTGTTTTGCTGTTTGACATTTTAAAAAATAAAAATACCCATATAAAATATTTTGACCCTAAGTTTTCATTCAACTCATTGGAAAAAATATTAAAGCATCTTCTATGTGTCAGCTGCCATGCTAGGGGCTCTGGTTGTAGGGGTGCGAATGATGAACACAGATTTTATTAATTATGATCCGTTTGGTTGCAAGCACAGAAAACCTACTCCTATCGGCTTAAGCGGTGAGGAAGACGAATGTGTTGACTCTGGGAACGAAAGACATCCTGGGGCTATCACGGTTTGACCCTTTGGGACCTGGGGTCTCTCTGTCCTTGCTTCTGTCTGTGTTGGCTTCACAGGCAGGCTCATCCAACGTGGCTGCCCTTGGCAACCTCAGACTCCCAGATCTCATGCTGAAGAGAAAGACAGACTGCTTTTCCCCAGTACAAGTGCTGGGCTTGACTCTCACTGCGTGGAATTAGTCACGTGCCCAAACCTGAACCGGTCACTCTGCCCAAAGGGAGGCAAAGCTCTGATTGGCCAGGCCTGAGCCAGGGGTGGATGGAGTCACCTCTGTTCTAGCAGGTAGGCTGAGAGTAGGGAATGGTGGTTCCAGAGGGAAAATCCAGGCTGCGCCCTGGAAGCGGGGAGCGAGAGGAGTCAGGAATAACCGCTGTCTCCCAGGCAGCCTCTGCTGTCTGTAGCACACGGCCTGGTGGAGGGAGACGGGGTTTCAACAGCAGTGACAACAAAGGGTGGTGCTGCTGTGATAGAGAAGGTAGAGGCTGCCGTGGGAGCGGCCAGCAGGAGCACTTCAGTGCAAGTCTTACTTTAAAGTGTCGTGAAGAATAAGAATCAAACACGGACCCTTAAAAGTACGTGTTTAAAGGAAACGTAACTGAGTGAAGGAACATGGCAGTTGACCATGCTTTGGAAACTCCGGGCAGCAGATCTGTTGATGGCGCCTGCCGGCTCTCTCTGGGCCAGGTCTGTGCTGGGAGAGAAGTGGCTGAACTGCGCACCGCTCCGAGGGCAGAGGGGCAGTGACGGTTCATTGTCGTGTCCCCAGGGCACAGCGCATCCTACATTTCCCTCTAAGAGGGACTGCGTCAGTATGGTGACACTGAGTCCACCACCTTCTGTGGGGGAGAGGTGAGGGTGCTGCAAGGTCAGGTCTGCCAGGGACGCAATCACTGCCTTGGGGCAGAGCAGGGACCACAGAGTGACCAGAGATGGAAGAGGGGCCTTTGGAGGTGGCGGTGATGGCAGGACATTTCCTGGACAACATGGCTTTTGAGGTAGGCCTTGATTATGACAAAGGTTTCTCCTGACTGTGGGGGCACCGCCTTACTTCCTCTGTGATCTGTCCTGTGGAGTCCCCGAGGCCTGCCTTTCTCATGCAGGTAGAAGCACTCTAGGGGGGCCAGCTATGCTCACCTGTCAGGACTGTCCTGAGACGTGGCACAGAGCTCAGAAGACATTGATCCCATGGCTCCGTGAGCCTCGCTGAGGCGCGTCTGCTCCTGAGTGCTGAGTGGAGCTCACTGTGAGGACAGAAACAGGAGTGTGGTCTGACCTGGCCCTCGGGGGCATCGTTCTCCTGGGATGGCCCCCCAGCATGCTCTTGAAACTGCGGTGGCCGCTAGTGGGCATATTCGGAGGTCTGTAGTTTCTTGTGGTCTAGTGTATCGTAACCTTGGTAGTTGGGTGACTAGTGAAAATTCATTTTTCTGAGAAAGACGTTTATGAGAATTGTTTGGTATTCATTTAGCCACTAGGTTGAACAAAGCTCAGATAGTAGTGTAGACATTCACCGTAGAGGGCGGCTCGTTAGCTGTTGAGTGCCACTCGTGTTACTGGATCAAGTCCCCGTTAATTTAGTTTTAGTTTCTTAAGTTTGTCCGTGAGTCACTGAATGTCCTGCCCCCCACCCCCTACTGTGTGTGCACACCTCCTGTGTGCACGTGGGTGGGTGTGGGCACGCACACGCATACACACACAGCATCAGATGGGAAGAGCCCTGCTGGTGTTACCCCTCTTAGAGGAAGGGGGGCGTTGCACCGAGTAGCCTGGACTCTCCCAGACCACCCACCACCGGCGCACTGGCCCTGCGCTTTCTGTGAACGATCTGTCATGTTCCTTCCCCTGACCTTCCACGACCTTCCACGACCTTCCACGGGGAGTGGGGAGTTCCCTTCTCAGATCGCGCCTTCTCCCTGATGTCACCAGGGTAAGTGGGGTCAGTTTGCAGGTCTCTGCTCAGGCCTCCCTTTTCCCTGACGTGCCCTACCCTTTGGACCCAGTGCTCCCAGAGGGTCCTGTCACCTTAGCACTCTGTGACTCTGTGGTCCCCCACCACTTAGTGTCTGTCCCGCTTACTGGGCGTAGCACTCACGGCCTTCTGTTGTTCTTAGGGGCGAATGCACGTCGTGCTCCTCTGGTTTACAGTGTTTGAGGTAGAGCCGTTGAGGGATGCTGAGCTGCTGGAGACGGTGCCTGTGAGGGAAGACCGAAGCGTTCACGAATGGGAAGGTGCTGTCTGAAAGCGTGCTTAAGAAACTGCTGCCCCTTCAGAAGGTTAATTTACATAGGCTTCTGTTTTTTTTTATCAACGTGAGTCACATCTTAACTTTCTTGTTCATTTGCACACACTTTAGGTCTGAATCCTGAAAGCTAGTGTTTGTCTATCCAGCCTGGTTGCCTGTGGTGGGACAATATTTCCGACGTGGCTGATTCACTCAGTAATTGCATAGCCACCTTGGCGTCCTAAACGTGTAGGGTTCCTGGAACCGTGAAACACCTAATTATATAATATGTGTTTTAGATTTTATGTTTAATACTTCCGGTGAAAGTGCAAGACCGTGTGCTCAGTTGCCCATGTTTCTGACTTTTGAAAGGATGGGGTGGAGACACCGTGCTGTGAAGGACGCAGGATTGGGAGTCAGGTGGAGCGTGCGTCAGCTCTTGGTTCTCTCACTTACCAGCCATGTGATCTTCAGCTCGGTTCCTTAGCTGTGAAGCAGGGACTATAAAATCGTACAGGGCCGTCATGAGGATTGAGGAGGATAGTGTATATTTATCTCATATATAAAGTACCTGGTACCGCATTTGACCTTGAGAAGATGCTCAATGGAAGGTAAGTACTAGGGTTCCTGTCATGAGCAATGAGACTAAAAATCAACAATATGTCTTGGGGCCAAATCATTTTAATTTGGGGGTACTTTTTCACAGTTATGCAATAAAATCATCAAAACTGTGGTTTGCTGCACATGTGCCCAGAACTCTGTGTCCGCTGCCAGGCCCGCTTTCTCCAGGACTGCCCCACCAGCTGAGGGGGAGCTGGACCAGAGGAAGCAGGGGAAGCGGAGCGAAAGGGGTCTGGGTGACGGTGTGTTCAGGTGGCCAGGGCTCACGGACAGTGACTTGGGGGGTAGGAGTTGTGCGTAAATTGTGCTCACGTCAGCGGGCTGGACTTGGAGCCGCTTGTGAGCCAGCTCGGGCTTTGTCCCTGAAGCGGAGGAGCTCCGAAGGCGAGGCTGGCCCGGTTCCTGTCGAGGCCGAGCTAGAGGAGAGCTCAGGTTCTCCTAGGAACCGGGTCCACAGTGGCGCTGGGATGACCGTCTCCAGGCTTCGGCACTTCAGTCATGTTGGTGTGCTTTGCCTGTGTGTGTTTCTAACCAAACAGAACACAACTCGAGTCGATGCTGAGAGGGGGGCCTGGTGAGGAAAAGACTGGCAGCCCTTCGCTGGCTTTTTTCTTTTAATCTGTCAGGACAAATAGTCTGACTTAAAATGAAAATACTAATAAATTGAAGTACATGGAGAAGATACTGATAAAATTAAGTATGTGAATTGTTCCTATCGCTCTGTGTAGCACATCACATATAAAAAGGATCTGTCTGGGCTTTTAGTACTAAAAGGTCCAGTATTTTGGGTTCTAAAGATTCATTTTGGCAGAGTATTTAATTTAATGATTTAAGAGTGGTCTAGGGACCGGCCTGGTGGTGCAGCAGTTAAGTTCACACATTCCGCTTCAGCGGCCTGGGGTTCGCCGGTTCGGATCCCAGGTGTGGACATGGCACTGCTTGGCACGCCATGCTGTGGTAGGCGTCCCACGTATAAAGTAGAGGGAGATGGGGACGGATGTTAGCTCAGGGCCAGTCTTCCTCAGCAAAAAGAGGAGGATTGGCAGCAGATGTTAGCTCAGGGCTAATCTTCCTCAAAAAAAAAAAAAAAAGTGGTCTAGACTTTCACCTTTTGCTGAAGTAAAACGCCTTCAGCCACTCCTTTCCTTTCTTCCTTCCTAAAGCTTAAATAGGGCTTACATTTTACCCTTTCCTCGTGATTGGAATAATTATGATTCCATAATTCTCTGCTCTTTACTATGTGCTAATTTGGCTTTGGACTTTAATATTAGTTTGTGCGCATTTTCCCCCAAAATTTGGATATAAAATATGACCACAACTGTACCAAACATACAAGGTAAAGCTCATTATGAAATCTCAGAATGTAGAAATGTCAGATAGGTTTTTTTGTTTTTCCTGGCAGATAGCTTTTTTTCTGAAATAAGCCATTACAATAAGTATGGTTTATATAGTTTTCAACAAATTGGAAATTCTTATTTTCCTGCACTGCAGAGGTAATTGACATTAATAAAATGATCCTAAGGCATTACAATATTCCAAAGTGTCTTCTGAATCATTAAAGAAAGATTATCTTAAGCATAGTTTCTTAGTTCATTGCATTTTATTGCATTATAATGAATTGAAAAGTGGAAGTCTGCATATTTCATATATATGAGAACCTTCTCATTTAAAAAATAATACACATGACC
This sequence comes from Equus quagga, assembly GCF_021613505.1. Lineage (NCBI taxonomy): Eukaryota > Metazoa > Chordata > Mammalia > Perissodactyla > Equidae > Equus > Equus quagga. The sequence continues at coordinate 9,588,210 of NC_060274.1, read as the reverse complement.
CAGTAACATACACACATATATAAAACTATAAATAGAGAAATATAAAATATATGCAGGGGGCCGGCCCCGTGGCCGAGTGGTTAAGTTCTGGCACTCCACTTCAGTAGCCCAGGGTTTTGCTGGTTCGGGTCCTGGGCGTGAATATGGCACTGCTCGTCAGGCGATGCTGAGGCGGCATCCCACATGCCACAACTAGAAGGACCTACAACTAGAATATACAACTATGTCCTGGGGGGCTTTGGGGAGAAGAAGAAGGAAAAAAAAAGAAGATTGGCAACAGATGTTAGCTCAGGTGCCAATCTTAAAAAAATAAAAATAAAAAAATATATGCCTACGTTCCTAATCCAGTCACTTCTTCCCATTCTTCCAGCCCTGGTCTAAGCTACTGTTGTCTCTGATGTGGGTTAGTGCACTGACCTGAGGGTCCCCTCTGGCCTCCCCTGTAGTCCACACAGGGGCCAGAAGAACATTTCTGAGCTCAGGGGATCCCCTCACCCCTCTGACTGGAGCAGCTCCTTCCTGCCCGCGCCTCCGACTTCCTCCTGCCCTCCCTCCCAGAGGCACAGTCCTGCTCCGACCTCCTTCTTGGCCTGAGGGCCTGGCCCGGCCCAGCTGGTGCCTTCTTGCGCCTGGATGCTGCCTCATTTAAGGTCGTTCCCTCAGAGAAGCCTTCGCTGACCATGGCATGAGTGCCGTCTTCTCCAGCTTTCTTGCCTGTCACAATTGGATTTTTTTTTGAAATAACGTTTGGATTATATCATCTCTCTGATTAAGAATCTAAAGGGTTTTCTAAATTGTTTATCTCATCAAGTGCCAACTCTCCTGCCTGGAGTTTTTGTTGATTTGCTCTCATTGCACATTTATGTTTTATGCATCATACTTAGAGGCCCTTCTATTTCTGAGATCTGTGTTTCTAATGGTTTGTCTCTTCAACAACATCATCCAAATAAATAAATGTCATAAATCCGAAATGCTCATCTATGCATGGTTTTATGTTGTGGTCTTTCTCCGTGTCTGTGACTGCTTTTACAAGCTCCTGTGGGTGTGAACTTGTCCTTTAGTACTTTACACTAGTATTTTCACGTGCAGATGGTCCCCAGCTGTGTGCTACTGAGCCACACATGCTCACACTTATGTAGGCTCCTCCGTGAGAAACCAGAGCAGATGAAGGATGGGTGCCTGGTCAAGCCGCTCTCAGCATCAGGCCTGCTGCCCTCCCTTGCCCAGCCTTGTGGGCCGAGACGAGCACGGCCTCCGCGCTGGCCTCTGTATTTTGCTTCTCCACTTCTGCATGGGTCTGTTCTTGGGGCCGAGGCTGAGCAAGGCCTCGTGACTTTTAGCTCCGAGGGGAGACGGCCACCAACCTGCTTATGCAGATCAGTAACACTGAGCGTAAGGCTTGCCATTAGCCTAACAACATCAGTTCTTTTACAGTTTATGGTTATTCGTGTTGTGTTCTTAAGAGATGAAGAAACACTGGTGAGGTTTCCTGGGAAGAACTCCTGGTAAATGTGCTCCCTTTCATAGCTGTGACCCCGTGTGGTGTTTATAGACTCACAAACTTAGCCGTTCCATGTAATTCAAGGATTATCTGTATTGACAAAGCTGAATTTGTCATTTGTAATGATTTGGAGTATCTTTTCATATAGCTGTACCATTATTTGTTTAAGCATTTGCTCACTGGGGGCATTTAAAAAATATTTTCATTTTCCTTAAACAGTGGGTTACTCTCTGTATAAATTCTTTTGGGATTGTTTTTGGAGCTACAGTCTCAAAAGTGGGATTAATGGGACTAATGACTTGAGTAATTTAAAATTTTTGTTGTGTGTTTTTTCAGAAAGATTGGCAAAATGATGAAGACCAGATTTTGAAGCATTATTTTATTGAGATCATAATAGTTTATAACATTGTGAAATTTCAGTTGTACATTATTATTTGTCAGTCACCATGTATATTGTGCCCCTTTACCCCTTATGCCCACCCCTCAACCCCCTTCCCCTCTGGTGACCACTACTCTGTTCTTTTTGTCTGTGTGTTTGTTTATCTTCCATATATGAATGAAATCATACGATGTTTGTTTTTCTCTGTCTGGCTTATTTTGCTTGTCATACCCTCAAGGTCCATCCATGTTGTTGCGAATGGGACGACTTTGTCTTTTTTTATGGCTGAGTAGTAGTCCACTGTATGTATATACTGCATCTTTTTTATCCATTCACCAGTTAATGGGCACTTGGGTTGGCTATTGTGAATAAGGCTGCAGTGAACATAGGGGCACATAGATATCTTTCTATTGTTGATTTCATGTTCTTTGGATAAATACCCAGCAGTGAGATAGCTGAGTTGTATGGTATTTCTATTTTTAATTTTTTGAGAAATGTCCATACTTGTTTTCTAGAGTGGCTGTACCAGTTTGCATTTCCACCAGCAGTGTTCAAGGGTTCCCTTTCCTCCATGTCCTCTCCAACATTTGTTATTTTTTTGTTTTGGTGATTATAGCCATTCTAATGGGTATAAGGTGATATCTCAGTGTAGTTTTGATTTGCATTTCCCTAATGATTAGTGATGTTGAGTGTCTTTTCATGTGCCTATTGACCATCTGTATATCTTCTTTGGAAAAATGTCTGTTCATATCCTCTGCCCATTTCTTGATTGGGTTGTTTTTTTTTTGTGTTTGAGTTAAGCGAGTTCTTTATGTATTTTGGAGATTAACCCTTTGTTGCATATATATGATTTGCAAATATTTTCTTCCAGTTTTCTCTTCATTTTGTTTCTCTTTTACTTTGCCTTGCAGAAGCTATTTAGTCTGATGAAGTCCCATTTGTTTATTTTTTATTTTGTTTCCCTTGCCTGACTAGATATGGTATATGAAAAGATGCTTCTAAGATTGATGTCAAAGAGTGTACTACCTATATTTTCTTCTAGGAGTTTTATGGTTTCACGTCTTACCTTCAAGTCTTTAACCCATTTTGAGTTAGTTTTTGTGTACGGTGAAAGATAATGATCTACTTTCATTCTTTTGCATGTGGCTGTCCAGTTTTCCCAACACTATTCATTGAAGAGACTTTCCTTTCTCCATTGTATGTTCTCGACTCCTTTGTCAAAAATTAACTGTCCATAGATGTGTGGTTTTATTTCTGGGCTTTCACTTCTGTTCCATTGATCTGTGTGTCTGTTTTTATACCAGTACCATGCTATTTTGATTACTGTGGCTTTGTAGTACATTTTGAAGTCAGGGATTGTGATGCCTCCAGCTCTGTTCTTGTTTCTCAGGATTGCTTTAGCTATTTGGGGTGAAGACCAGATTTTTTTGAAGACTTCTGGAGTCTAGAAGTTCTAGATCATATGGAGTCCTTTTTTTTGGCTTAATAAGGCATATAAAGTCATATATTATGGTTTTAGTTTTTATTTCCTCATTTATTAATTAGGTTGAAATTTTAAAATAACACCAATTTGTCATCTATGTGGACTGATTTCAATTCTTTAACTTTTGGGATATAGTAATTTTTTTTTTTTTTTAAAGATTGGCACCTGAGCTAACATCTGTGGCCAATCTTCTTCTTTTTTTTTTTTTTTTCTTTCTTCTCCCCAAAGCCCCCTAGGACATAGTTGTATATTCTAGTTGTAGGTCCTTCTGGTTGTGCTGTGTGGGATGCCACCTCAGCATGGCCTGATGAGTGGTGCTAGGTCCGCGCCCAGGATCCCAATGGGTGAAACCTTGAGCCGCTGAAGCAGAGTGCACGAACTTGACCATTCGGCCAAGGGGCCTGCCCCGGAATAGAGTAAATTTTTATATTTGAGTACTCTTTCTAAATTGAAAGCAGTGTGCTTAGTAAAATTCAGAATGTGTTCTCTTTTCTACTTTACCTGAAAATACCTTTCCAACTTCCAGCTAAAAGTCTACAGCTTCTTTAATTAGTTGAGGTGTCTCTTTATTGAGTGCTGTTTGTGGAGAGCGGATAATGACAATGTTAAAATGCTGAATTGCTCGTTAATGGACATTTTAGGGATATATTTTAGATCCCTGAGAGTGGATCATTCTTAAAGTCCCTATGAGCACTAAAATTTCTTTTTTTCTGGGGATTAAAACAATGTGAATTCTCTAAGAACAAAACTCCTCTAAATAAAGCCTATGACTTTGAGATTCTCTAAAGTGGTTTTATTTTATGTGGGCACTTGTTAAGAATGTCAGGGAACAGCATCCTCTCTTTGTCAGCCACAGTGGTTGCTGTGGAAATGGGCTCCAGAATCTTCAAGGGGCTCCTCCGTTGCCCCGGGAACTGTTGTGTCTTTACCCAGAAGGCCTTTCAGGGTTCTCCCTCATGCCATTTGCTAAAGAGCACCTCTGAGGGTAATCATGAAACCGCCGTACCTTAGGGCTGTCACTAGAGGATTTTATGTCTTTATCTTCCCGAGTATTTGCACTTCTTGGAGAAAAGTATTTAACCCTTGTTAGTGGACTGAAGGAGTGAGTGAGCTAGTGCGGATGGAAACTAGAGTGTGAGTAAGTTGCACCTGTTTTAACTTCTTTGGTTCATCTCTAAGCACGTGGAGAGTGTCTGACTGCCTGACGTCATTGCTACTCAAGCCTGGCAATGGTGCATGTTCGGTGCACTAATAGGCCAATGTCGCCCCTTCTGTGTTACCACATTTGTGAACAGATACAAAGCTCTGTCTTCTGACAGACTTGGAATGTGTGTAACGGGCAGACTTAGCAGAGTGTCAGTTTTCTCTTGTTTCATCACTTAAAAAAATGCCCTAAATACTTGTTGAGGCAACTTGTTGACAAACGTGAACAAAGGAGAAAGCGTTTGTCCCCAAGATGCTCGCTGTCGAGTATAGGTAAAATTGCCGTCCCGTGAAATAGTAGCTGGGGAGAGGTGTGTCCAGGTGTTTTGGGCAGCTGTGAGGAGACTGTGAGGGAATTCTTTAGGGGATGGTTCAGACCATTTTGAAGGGTAAGTAGAAGTTTGTAAGGAGACTCGGTTGTCCAAGAGTCAACATAGTAAGGGAGGAAGCTGACGAGTTAGGTGGGACCTCGTGTACCAAGTAAGGGGTAATGTTATCCCATTAATGACGGGAAGCAGCTGGAGGAGTGAAAGCAGGGCATCACCTGGATGTATTTGCGTTTACAAAAGCTCTGTTTGTGTGTCGCAGGTTCTGAACTGAAGGAGAGGAGGCACTGGGACCTGGGACTTTGGTCTTCTGCAGGAATCTAGGCACAGTGGTGTGCTCAGGCCATGGCAGTGGGAATGAAGAGGGCAAATGGAAAGATACGGAGGAGGGCAAATTATGGGGTAGCTGACAGGTTTGATGTAGATGGCAAGTAAGGAGGAACTCAGAATGACTCCCAGATTTATGACTGGATGTGATTGACAGGATAACGTAGACTGCATTTTGAGACATGTTGCATTTGAGGATCAGGTGGGAAATCTATTAAAAATTCAGGTTCAAATTTATACGGCCAACAACATGGATGAATCTCAAGAACATTTTACTGAGTGACAGAAGCCAGACACAAGTGACTCCGTACACAGTGCATGATTCCATATGAAACTGGAAAAGAGAAATCTAGTCTCTGTGTCAGGAAGCAGACCAGTGGTTGTCTTGGGGATTGAGTGAGTAGGGGTGGGGTGCCTTAGGATATTTGGGGTGATGGGATCTTGATTGTGTCAAACTTCATTGAAAGGTTCACTTTAATATGTGCATTTTATTGTGTGTAAATTATACCTCAGTGAAGTTGATTTTGAAAAATGGAGGTTCGAGAGGGAGGTCTGGGCCAGAGCTCAGTACCATTGGGAGTTAGTGGGGTTTAGGCTGTGACTGAAATTCCAGGATGGATGAGATCATCTAAGGCAAGGACGAGGAGGAGAAGAGGGCCAAAGAAAGCAGCCTCGGGGACACCAGCCTCGTAGGACAGGGGAGGGGAGAGGAGGCTTGGGAGAAACGGCCACTGGTTAGGGCTGAGATGAACTGGAAAGGACAGTGACATGAATCCAGGAAAGGAATTCCATGGATGGAGGGGGCCAGAAGTTTCAGTCTCTGCAAAGGTGTCAAGATAGGGACCATAGGATTTAGCGGTTTGGCCACTGGTTTTCTATGATGTCTTGGTTGATTGAAGATGTTGAGAGCAGCCTGAGAGCACTGACAGGGTGGTGAGGACAAATGCAGGCCGTCCTTCCAAGGAATTTTGGCTCTGAATGGGACCAGAGAAACAGGGCAGGGAGGTGATTGGGGGAGTCAGGGTCCAATTCCTAACAACCTCTAGGTCGTTTTATGTTTTACAGGTTGAGGGGCTCTGGTAAGGAAGGCCCGATTTTAGGGAGAGGTAATTGGTGGGCAGGGGCTCAGAGAGAGCGCAGGTCAGACTTCATCACAGGGCTGCCCCGTTGCTCTGAAAACAGAGGACGGAGCTGTAACGTTGGTGCACATGTGGATGCATTTGCTCGAGGCTGGAGGAGCTGGCTGCAGGAGCAGGGTGCAGCTTCGAAGTAGCTCCTAGGAAATGGGAGAACGGACCTGGCCAAGAGTGAACCAAGGACAGCTGAGAAGACTTAAGCCTCGAGAGTCGAAACCCCGCGGGGGTTCTAACTGGAGAGGCTGTCGTTTCTCCACCTGTGCCCAGCATTTCAGAAAAGCAGGTGTCTGTCACTAATACCCAAGGTAACCAGTTAACCATAATTAACATTTTCTTTAATCTGGTTACTGAGAGGCATTACTCTCTGCCCATTTGCAGCCCCTAGCTCCCAGGGAGCACGTGGGCCCTTTGCCCCCTCCCCATCTGTGACCCACGTGCACTGGAGGTAAGATTGGGAGGCGTGTATTTCTGATTGACCTTGTGACTCTCCAAATAAAGGTTTTGTTTGGCTAGAAATTAGAGCCTTTTCCCTGAGGAGAATATGCTCCCCCCAGCTTTATTGAGCTGTACCACACATATAACATTGTGTAACGTATAACGTGTTAACGTGTAACATTAACGTGTACAGTATAATGATTCCCTGTGTGTATATATTGCGAAATGATCCCTGCAGTGGGTTTAGTGAACACATCCATCGCTTCACATAGTTGCATTCTTTTTGGTGGACTTGAAGATCTATGCTCTCAGCAACTGTCAAATGTACAGTGCAGTATAAACTCTGGTCAGCACGTTGTACATGACGTCCCCAGAACTCACTCCTCTTACAGCTGGAAGTCTGTACCTTCTGACCACCTTCACACCCTCCCCACACACAACAACATGCTTTCTTCAGTGAAGACACAGAAAAGGGTCAGCCGTTGGTGTGACCCAGCAGACGTGGGCACAGGGCTGCTGTCAGGCTTCAGTCTGAGTTGTGAGGCCAGTCATTTGTAGTCCGTCACCTAACAGGCGTTAGCTTCTGGTCGGAGGACCACCCTGAGAACATTCTCCTTCCCAGGAATCCATATTGGCATGTAAAGCACATCTGAGATCCTCCGTAATGACGGCCACAATAAGCTCACAGGACCCCAGGTGCCAGCAGTTCCCTCAGACTAGTGGAGAGGCTCTGTGGTCTCTGCTGCTGTTTTTACTGGCCGGAGGGCTACCCCTTTTGCTGTGATGCTGTGCCCAGAAGAGGAGATGTCTCCTGGCTCCTAAACTATGTCTCTGCTTCCAGGCCTGGCCCGCCTGCAGTGAGTGCCGCATGGCCCAGTGTCACCAGGAACCCCTGCGTGCCTGCCCTCTTCCAGTCGCTGGGCTTGTGGGGCGAGGCCAGGCCGAGAGCTTCCATGTTCATCTTTGCTGCCTGCTGGACTCTCCGACCTCTTGATTTGTTTCTTTGTAAAACTTAGGACCTCCGTTGTGTGCTATATTCACAAAGCACCGGTTCCTGAGGATCTGCTGGGGTTGGAGTCCCAGATACACCACTGAGTGAGTAAGGAAGTGTTGTTGAGCGCGTCACTTACCTCCTGCACCCAGAATTCATTCCTGGGCGGGCGCTGGGTTATGCTGATGTCTGTCCTGCCTACCACATTGGAACGCCCTGGGCATCAAATCATAGGGTTTAAGCAAAACGCTCTGAAGATTTTAAAGCACCACACAAATGTTAGTTGTTTTTAATGTTGTCATAAGTCCAGAGAAGAACCTGATTTTCAGTCTTTTCAACCCCTCCCATGCCACCCAAAGATCTATTTCTCAGAATCTTGCCTATAAAACTATGGGGGTGGGGAGGAGAGAGCGAGTGGACCCAAGAAACTAGTAATTTTTTAACTAAAGACTTTGTCAAATTGAGATAATGATACAGCCCTATGAGCTCTTCTTGGAGGCAGAGTGATTCTCTGTGTGTATTTTAAGTGCACTTTGTAATTATTGTGTCAGAATTGTGCTCAGAAAGCTCTACCCTCAGGCTACTGAGGTGTTTTATTTATTTAAACAAACCTGTCAGTCCTCACGGTAACGTGCGTGTGTGTGTGTGTAGATAGATAGATAGATAGCACTTTACTTAATTGAACCAGTCCATTTGGGAAAAACTACTGGCTCACGTGGGTTTGTGCCTTGCTTAGCAGTTGGCGTCTGTCCTGCAGGGGGCACGTCGGGGCAGCATTTCTCAGTGTGGTTTTGGGCAGTAAGAGAGCTAGTGAAGGTGTTGGGTCTCGCAGGGCAAGAAGTTTCCTCTTAGGCTGGTCATGACTCCTCAGCTTCGGATGCGAGGAGACCGATGAGGAATGGTCCTGCACTCACAGGCCTCCTACTTGAGGACGGGAGACACATTTCTAGGCCAGTAATATACAAACCATGGAAAATTCTAGAGTATGTGAGTGACAAAAGCAGAGTGATAACTTAGCTATCATCTCTGATGCTGTCAGAGAGCACTTTCAAAAGCGGCCCCTTGGGTTGGGTCTTGATAGGCGAAGAGGATGGGGAATGGGTGATGATGACCCCGCCCTGTAGGGGGTGGAGAAGACCACCCGCAGGGCCGCGCCTGGAGGTGGGCAGCCCGGTCTAGCAGATGCTGAGCTGAGCCGGCGTGGCGCTCCCTGGGCGGCAGTGGCCAGCACGTCTCTCTTCAGCACAGACTCTCTGATGTTAAATATCCTTAAGATGTTATGAGTTTTTGTTATAAGACAGCTTTTCGTAGGATGATTCTGCCCCTAATTTATTGCTTTTATTTGTGTGGATTTCTGTGCCCACCTGCCCCCCATTTACCTAGAGCGCACCTGAGAGAGAGTGGGCATCTCCCTGGGTACAGGGGTGCACCCCCTCTTCTTTAAAGACGAAATCTTTGGTAGTGATTACTCTATTCCTTCCTAGTGTATCAAAGGTGGACAATATGATCTCTAACTTGTAAATTAATTAATTAATTTTTTTTTTTTGGTGAGGAGGATTGTCGCTGAGCCAACATCTGTGCCAATCTTCCTCTGCTTTATGTGGCACACCACCACAGCATGGCCTGGTGAGTGGGCAGGTCCACGCCTGGGATCTGAACCTGTGAATCCGGGCTGCCGAAGTGGAGCGCGAGAACTTAACCACTGTGCCACTGGGCCTAATTAACATTTTTAAATGGCCAGCCTGTGTTCTCTCTTCTCAGTTAAATAGAGTTGGCAGAAGAGGTTTACATTCTGTCGGATTGTGTGATGAGCATCTCTGTGGCCCTGGCTCCTACCAGTTGTCCTTTAGCTTGTTTGTCAGCTTTTGTCTCTGCTTGTTCACTTCGTCTGGCCTCGGGGACTAAGGGTCAAAATTAAGTTTTGGATTTTGTTAAAATTGAGCAATTGAAGACTTTGTGCCCTGCCCCCTCCTTTTATCCCTCCGAAAATCTGAGGCTGGAGTACCGTACACAAAGGACTCATAGGTTCCACGCAGCGTGAGGTGCCTGTCTGCTGAGGAACAGCACTGCTTGTCGCTCCTGTGCAGCTTTGCTCCTGTTGTCACACTGCATTCACAGTGTCCGCCTGTCCGTCTCGGAGCATTTGGCAGGGTCCAACAGAAAGGAGAGCCTCCAAGAATGGACAGACCCTCAACTCACTTTCTTCTGGGTTTGCAGTCTCTGCTGAGAATATCAATGTCTGTCTAAGAGAGTGTGTTCTTACCTATCGTGTGCCTCACGAATCCATTCTTCCGAGTTGACACTGTCTTTCTGAGTGATGCAGAAGATCGAATTAAAAAGGATATTGTTGGCGTGCAGTGGCAGCAACAAGGCTGTGGTATTTATGAAGAACTGGGTTCTGTTACAAAATGAGTGGGTAGCAATAACCAGAAAATTGGTTAGAGGGGGAAGAAAGAAATCCATGATTGTTTCTTTGGCAGATATCTGTTGCTCATTCGTTTACTGAATGCTGGAAGAGGTGGAAGATCACAATATTAGTATCTCACAGGCTCTGAGCAGGTGAAATACTTTACTCAATAAAGTCTAGCAAAAAGTGCCACCTGCCGTGTCATTCCCGCGCCAGAAGCCAGCGTGTCCCTGCATTTATGGTGCCCTTAGCAGAATGACGTTTGACGTAATTATTGATGTGGTTGGACCCAGGTCTGCCATTTTGCTCTTTTCTATTTGTTACCCCTCTTCTTTTTTGATCTTCTCATCCTCCTTTCCTGCCGCCTTTCGTGTTAACCAAACTTTGTTTGGTATGTCTTTGTAACTTTTCTGTTGGTTTTCGGTTCTGTTTCTTTGCTGTGTTGTTTTAGTGATTGCTCTAAAGATTATGACATTCACCGGACTTGAGTTAATATTGAGTTACTTCCCGTAAAATAGAGGAGCCCTGAGACCATATAGTCCATTCGTCCTTCTCCCAACCCTCGGTGCTGTTGTCGTGGGTCTTGTCTTTGGAGTGAGGTTGGTCCTGTTGGAGGGTATCAAGAGTAACCTTGCTGTTAACAGTATGGCCAGATCCACTGGGTAGTTGAATGGAGTAGTATTTAATTACAGTTTTCATAAAATTTAAAAAAAATTTACGAATAGAGTGTTTTTCAGTGTTTAAAAATAGCAATGTGTTACCTCTTAGCACTGAAAGAGATGAGCTGTAGGTCCCTGAAATAGAACCTGAAAAGCCCCTTTAATCAGTGTTCCAGGTCATCTGGCTTTTCATTAGTTTTTCCTTAATTGCTGGATTGGTATTATATTTCATTTAATCAGAAGAGAATCCCCGGCTTATAGCTTGTTCCTCAAATCCAGTAGCATTTTAATGTTTTCCTCTTTTAGAAGTGCAAACCTCTGATTTCTTTTTAAAATTGATCCATGTAAGTTCTCCTTGTAAAGACTTGAACTCTGTGGAAATGTGTGAAAGATGTGAGTTAGGGAGGTCTCTTGGCACGAGAGGAGCTGGCTGTTATCACTTTCACGTTTATTTGCATCTTTTCTTTCTAGTAAAGAGTATGTACTCTTCCAAATTATATCAACTTCCTCCTGATTTTAGAGGTTAACTTACAGATGAGTCTGTCTGTTCCATCTACTTCTTCTTATGACTTAGAACATTTTCTAGTCACGAACATAAAAATTTTAGGTGCCTAGGGCCAGCCTGGTGGTGCAGTGGTTAAATTTGCACGTTCCGCTTTGGCGGCCTGGTTCTCTGGTTCGGATCCCAGGTGTGGACATGGCACCGCTTGGCAAGCCATGCTGTGGTAGGCGTCCCACGTATAAAGTAGAGGAAGATGGGCACGGATGTTAGCTCAGGGCCAGTCTTCTCAGCAAAAAGAGGAGGATTGGCAGCAGTTAGCTCACGGCTAATCTTCCAAAAAAAAAAAAAATTTTAGGTAGCTTATTCATTTTGCTTCAAGAATATTCAAGCTCCACAGCTTTGAAAGTTTCTCTATAGTTGCAAGATTGGTTTGAGATTACTTTTATTGGATTCCACACGGAAGGTCCCACAGCATCCCTGAAATAGCTCTGTTGCATAACTGTCCTCTGTCTAAAAATAACCGTTGAGTAGCATCAGCTCTTGCCCGGGGACGTGAACCCGCACGCTTTTGGTTATTTGTACTGACTCTGACCGCAGACCGGCTTCCAGCAGGTCCTGCCAAGTGATCCTTTACAGAAAACACCAAGCTTGTTCCAGTGAAGTCTGATACTGTTGTAGTCCCTGACAGCACAACAGACAGACCACGCTTGGTGTCTGTCCAGGTCTGACTTGCCAACATTGAGGGATTTTCATAATTTTATTTATGCTTCTCTGAGGTCTCTTGTGCCTGGGGTCATAGATTGTTTGTATCTGCACTTAACTCGTACATAAAAACTGTTGTGTCGTGAGTCTGACTTGAAGAAAGTCAGACACGAAGTCACAGGCTCTGTATTAGTGTCAGGGCGTGTTTTCCAGCCGTACACTGTCTGAAATTCGTACTCCTTTTCTTCCCTGTTGGAGCACGGGAAAACCTGTAGCCCCTCCTCTTGCTGGCTGCATGCACAAGGTTACAAATAATCGACAGGGACTAAAACTAACTAGGCAGATCAGTGCTCTGGGATCCAGATGTGGAGGATCTGAGATGGCTTTATTAGAGAGTTGTGTTAGCGTACCACAGATTGTGCAAAGGAACAATATTTTGTATATGAATCATTTTCGCGGGCCCCTGCTTTTTTATTCACTTAGAGTGCCAGCTGGATTTTTATGTGATTTCCACTGTTTCCATTTGAGTTAAAGATGTGAGAGTCATGTGTGTTTTATTTTTATTGTGAGTAGACAGTCGGTGTTTGCAAAATCTTACTTTAATGAATGCGTATTAAAATAGTGAAATAATCAATGTCATATTAAAAGAAAAATGCGGCTTTGTTTAGAGATGCACCAACAGTTTCTCTTCACTTAGGTGCAAATCAAAGGCAATTATGAATTACTTATCAAAACTTCACCGTTTAAAATAAGTAGGAAAAAATCATGATTCTTTGTTAAATAAGGAGGAAGTGGAACACACTTCTGAGGCCAAGTAATTTGACCAAGGAAATGCACAGTAAGTGAAATGACTAATAAATAACTTTTCTTGGAATTCTTCCTCATTATAATCACACTCCAGGGAAATTTTTAAATTTAGAAAGAAGAAATAAGAATCTGAATGTTGTGAAAAATATTTTGATAATACTTAGGAGCTGTCAACCTGTGGTTTTATATCTAACTAGAAGTTAAAATATAAAAATGTAAAATTGAAAAATTGAGAGGCAGAGAGTTTAGAGGAAAAAATACTAAATTGGGAGTCAACATACCAGGGTTCTTATTTGTCTCAGCCATTAATTCCTTATGTACCCTGAAATCTTTTATTCTCTTTCTTAGCTTCTCATCTCACCCTCCTTTCCTTTGGGTTTTTAAAATTATTTTTGCTGAAGTGTGTATCTTTTAGCAGTTCTTGCAGTAACTGTCTATAGAAGGTCAGTGCTGTCTTTATATTTCAGAAAATGACTTTATTTCCTCCTCAGTCTTCCTGGGTATGGAATTCTAGGTTAACAGTGGTTTTCCCTCAAAACTTTGAAAATAGGATTTTCTTCTGGTCTTCATTGTTGCTGTTGAGAAGTCTGCTGCCAGTCTAATTGTCATTCCCTCTTAACTCTCTTTTTCACGATTTTCTCTTTATCCTTGCTGTTTTTCAGCCTCACTACAGTCTGTCTAGGAGATTTATTTTTATCCAGTCTGCTTGGCACTCATTCTGAGCTTTCAGCATCAAGATTCATGTCATCAATTCTGGAAAGTTTTTAGCGTTCTAATGTTCTTCCCACCGTTCCCTTCCAGCTTCCTTTCTGGAAATGCTGTTAGATGTGTGTTTCTTCTCAGTCACCATGTTATGTTACTTAACTTCTCTGCATATATTTCGTCTCTTTTTTTTCTGTACTCTGAGCGAGCTTCGGTTTACTAATTTTCTCTCTGTGCCTGGTGTGGTTTCTCCCATCTATTGAGTTTTTAATCAATGGCTGTATTTTTCACTTCCATGATTTCAAATAGATTCTTGTTTTAAAATCTACCTCTTGATTCATTATCTGACTGATTTTGTTTCCAAAATATTGGGGGGGTGGTTATTTTTCTTTCGTATCTGTGAAGGTTTTAACACGTTTATATTAAAGTCATTTCCGGTTTGCCGTGTTTTCATTTATCTGATTGCTGAGTGTTTGTCGATCTTTCCTGAAGTCAGTCTCTCCGCCATGCGTCGGGCTCTTAGTTTAGAAGCCTGTCTGATGGGCAGCCTTTGTTCCTCTCTCTCCCGTCACCTGTCCCTGTGCAGTGGTTTTCTGTTGTCTCAACCCCACCCCAGGCGCCTCGTTTAGAACTGGCTCTTAATGGGCGGTTCAGGCTCCTGCCCTTCTGGGTGTGGAGGGGAAGGCAGAGCTGTTCTGGCCGGGTTTTGGCTGCAAGCTCGCTGCGTCCCCCTGCTGCTGCAGCTGGTGGCTCTCTCTCAGCCGTAGCGGTGGTCGCAGAAGCCTGCTCGGTTTCTTTCTGTAGGCATGGCGTGCTTCCTCCAGCCCGTGTGGTCTAATGCAGTGAGGGGTGCTCTGAGCCACTGGTCTCCAGCACCCCCCAACCACCAGGCCGTGCGTTTGGCTGCTGCTTCCACCCCAGGCCTCTGCCTGTTTCTGACAGTAGGGCTCTGGCTTCAGCCCCTATGCCAGCCCGTTTTTGTTCCCTGTATCATGTTTGTAAACATGACTTCCTCCCTCCCTCCTTCACTCTCTCCCTTCCTTTCATCCTAAAATTATTTTATCTGTCATTGCTATCATTTGGAGTAGCAAGTGGTATTTAAAACCTGAACTCACAAGGCATCCTGCCCGGAAATTCTGTCTTAGTTTCTTCATCTTTGCTAAGTAGTCTCGACGGTCCCTTCCAGCTCCCCAAACTCTAACTTCCCCGTATGCGCGGGCTGCGAGAGCCGCCTGTGGAGTCAGCTGTTGGGCACATTGCACTCAACCCAGTCACTTTCCAGTCCTTACGGATCTGGGCCAGACAGGCTCAGGAGTTATTGGTCTCAAAAGCCGTCCAGAGCGTTGCGGTCTCTGCAGAAGCGTTTCCAGTTACTACTTGCCTTCCCAGTTACTATTTTCCATGCTGGACTTAGCCTTTGTAGGAAAAAACAAAGACAAAACCTCTCTAAACCATAGGAGTAATGCCTTGGTTCTTATTGGCTCAGAGACCACACGGCTATGGGAATGGAGCTGGCCACCATCTCCTTGTCTCTGCCCACAGACATACATTTAGCCTCTGGCGTGACTTCAGAGACCCAGATGCTTCCACAAACAGCTTCTTAAGAACTGAGGACGCGTTTCCATTTTCCACTAGGAAATAATAATAGGTTTTCCAGCAATCTGACTATTCCAGCATGGCCCAAAGGAGACTCTAGAAGCAATAGAGAGGGATCAGGGGTCATTGTCAGTCAGAAGAAGGTAGAGTTTACTTTTTTTACAAGCTTCTGAAGTCTCTTCATGGATGATCACTAGAGCTATTTGCTTATGTTTTACGAATAATGTTTAATGAAGAACTGCCAGAACTGCCGTTAACATTTTTTGAAAAATAAATAACTTAGCAGGGAAGCAGCCATATGGTGTCTGTTAAAGCTGGAGATGCAGAGTCTATTTTAAAAAATAGACCTACAAAAAGGCTGAACACAAACTGAAACACCCCCTCGGCTTTAATAAAAATAATATTTAGCCATTCATAGTTAAATTTCTTTTTTTTTTGGTGGAAGATTAGCCCTGAGCTAAGATCCGTGCCCGTCTTCCTCTACTTTGTACGTGGGACGTTTACCACAGCATGGCTTGACACGCAGTGCCATGTCTGCACCCGGGATCCGAACCGGTGAATCCGGGCCGCTGAAGTGGAATGTGGGCACTTAACCGCTGCACCACTGGGCCAGCCCCCATAGTTAAATTTTGAAATAACACCTAAGAATTTAAAACTTTTACAAATAGCATATTAAATCTGGCAAGCAGAAGTTCCGAGGAGGTATAACGTTGATTCCCGTCCCATGGTTCTCACTGATTCTCTCATTGTTAACCTTCTGAGCAGGAGGAGTTGCTGATGACTGCAGTTTTTAGGGAACCAGAGAAGAGGCGGTGAGAGCCTGGTGTTAGGAAGGAAGGCAGGAAGTAGGTGATCACAGAGGGAAATGGGGCTCCTAAGTGGAGCCGGGGAGAAGATGGTGCTGCTGTGGCCCCAGTGCTTATGCTTGCCCTCTGCCGTGGCCCCTGAACTCGCTGGCATACACAGATGCTACCTGACCTTCAGAGCACCAGGCCCTCAAAACTGACGTCAGAAGTGACATATTGAAAGGCTGGCCTGGTGGCATCCCAGTGGTGAAGTTCGTGTACTCTGCTTCCGCAGCCCAAGTGTCATGGGTTCAGATCCCAGGCATGGACCTACACACTGCTCATCAAGCCATGCTGTGGCGGTGTCCCACATAAAATAGAGGAAGAATGGTACAGATGTAGCTCAGGGACCATCTTCCTCAAGCAAGAAGAGGAAGATTGGCAAGAGATGTTACCTCAGGGCCAATCGTCCTCATCAAAAAAAAAAAAAGTGACGTATTGAATCTTAGGTGGAAGTTTGAGCTTTCCATGAATTTCCTCTTGGTGATTCTGTTGCCTCTTGATTGGTTTGTCTGTAAAATGAAAGACTGTTTATAAAATGATCAGAATTTTTTGCATGAAAAATTATGATTGTTAATGCTGAAATGATTTATAACAGAATTGAGTTGTTCTCTTCCGTTTAATTGCTTGATTCAGTGTAATGTTCTCAGCTGTTTTGAACAGCATGTGATATGCCCTTTGTCTTATGTTGAAAGCATATCAGGAATCCATCCCTAATGGTCTTTGATGGCATTTGTGAATTGGGCTAATTAGCTTGGTTGGTTAAGACACTCAGTTGGAGAGAGCAGAGGCTTGCTTCGCCCCTGGGTCGGCCGGTTAATTTCTTTCCATTTTCTGAGCACAGAGCCTTGGTCCCAAAAGAGGAATGGATCCTCACATGGCTCTTACAAAAACAACTCCAGGGTGCTCAACTTGGGCATGGTGTGCCTGTCAGGACGTTGTCATTAAAATACACATGTGTGCACACACACACACACACACACACACACACATATACTTTCTCTTTTTTTTCAAGTACATAAAAATTATATAGTTCCCCTGGTGGGACAGGCAGAGTTAAATTGTAAGCAAGTGTTTAATATTCACAGTATTCGTACAGTATTTAGCCGATTATTTATTCATTCCGTTCGGTACAAAGCATCCTATCATGTGCTTCTGGGTCTCTGTGTGACTGTGACCTTACAGAAAATGTGCCACGCGGTAGTTTCATCTGTTGGGAGATACTTGCTAGAGTTAGTTTACAGTGCCGAAGAACTGTTGTAGGAAATATGGTGCGAAATTGCAAGAAGTGTCTCCCTTTCTGTCGTATTCAAGTCATTAAAAAAAAGCACAAATATATTTTCATTGAAAGGCCGTGAATTTAACCTCAGGATAACCCGTATTTTGTGCAGCTTTTATTTGTTACAATGACTTGTGATGAATGCCATTTTACACGGGAGGAGAATTGAGTCGTAAGAGCCTTTGCGCTGGCCTCTGCCATAGGGGGAGCCGGGGCAGGAGTGGGACCCTGAGAGTCAGGACGTCCACCTGGGCGGGTAACTCTCTTATGTCTTGCATCAGGGCATCGTTGCTTGAACCTTCAAAGGTGGGAGCTGAGTGAGTTTCTAGTATGTTTTTAAAAGTAAGACACAGAACAGACGATGCTGTCGCTTGATTTTGGACAGTCATACGTGTATGCTATGTCCATGGACTGTCTCTGGAAGGATGTACAAGAAGCTGATAACTGGTTGCCTCTGGTTTGGTAGATTCTAGTAACGAGATGTCGGTGGAGTCAGGTAGTAGCTCTGACCTCAGGCAATTTATTTAAAGTCTCTAAGTCTTGGTTTTCTCTTCTAGAAAATGGGGAATGTTGTTTTTGAGATCCAGTGGCCATCCAGCCTTCATGCCAGCTCTACCCTTCCCCACTGGGGCTCCTGCTGGGTTCCAGGCAGCCGTGGGTGGTCCGCCTAGGCTGTATGGTTCCCTGGCCAACAGCGATCGGCTCAGGAATAGGGCCATGACTTGTTAGCACATCTAAGAGCGATGTTCTTGTTCTTTCCCACTGGACGTGAAGGAGCGGAGGCTGTGGGGTTTGGAGTAGCAGTCTTCCACCTTCTCTCCCTAGGAACCGGAGAAAAAGCCAGCGTGGAGGAAAGCTTGGAGGCTGGAGTGACCCTGGTGGGACCTGGGCTCAGGCTATTCCTGAAGCTCATTTTGCCCCTGACCCGTGACTAGACTCCTCACTTGTGTGAGCTGATAAATTCACTTTTTGACTTTAGTTAGTTTCTTGTCATGTATGTCAGAAAGCAAAATCCCACTGGTGCAGGGTGATACGTTTAAATGTTACGATTACTGGATGATGGCATGACACATGTCTATAAAGGGCGATGCTCTGCTTGTGGAAAGCACTCGGTGGTAATTTTCAGAATATTTAGTCAGAAGTCTACTGCACATTTTACTAGTAACTTGCTCTAAGGTGAAGAGAGGCTGCAAGAGAGATTATAACTGGGTGTTTAGTTCCTTAGACTGGCACAAATATACTCTACTTCTGTTCAAGGCCACATGCTTTGTTACGATGAAATAGAAGTCTCTTTGGTATATTACAGCCAAGAAGCATTCGCTCTGCTCAGGTTCCAGGGTGGATTTGAATCTCCTGTTGTTTTCTGATTTCAAAACAAATACAACTGTATTCTATGTGCTCTTTAAAAACAAGAAAAAAGAAAGCTTTATTGGGTGACTTAAAAAAAAATAACAAACACGAACTCAATAGTAACGAGACAGGCAAGGAGTGATCAGGGCACCGGAAGACACCAGCTCCTGACTGCCTGATGATCTTGACCACCTTCTTTCTTCTCTCATTCCTCCAAGGCAGAAAAATCAGAAGAACAAGCGCCTATAGAGATGGAAAAAAAAATTTTTTTTTTAAAGCTGTGAACATTGAACCACAGAATCCATCGGATTACGTAAGAGCAGAAATGTTGTTGGTTTTCTGACATCTCAACGCTCACCTGAAAGTGCAGTGTGGCATATTTTTTAAAGATTAAATTGAATTAAAAATCAATTTCTATTTTGAGAATTGGAGTAGGGTGAGATAATTGGAAAGGCCCCGGAGGGCTTCAGTAATGGTTGAGAATCATTCTTCTTAAGGACAGAAGTGGGCTCTGAAATGACAAGCATTTTATACGCCCCAGCCAACCTGATTTTTAAAGTAAAAATGTTTCTAACGCATATGGAGCTCATGGCCCCCATCTGCAATAATTTAGACATTTTTTTCCCTTGAGACTTTTACATGATTGATTAGCCCATCCCAGGCACCGTATTTCCAAAGTGTTGTCTTTTTTATTACTAACAAGTTAATATACAATATATGGTTTTGTATTTGCTTTTGCTGCTTCATTAACTTTCACATTTTGAAAAAGTGATACACACTGTAGCAAATTAGTCAGAAAGCATTAGGCATAGATATAAAGAACTAGGAAATCAAGCTGATATTTAGATTATTTTCACACGGGAAAAATGGGAACTGTCGATGGCGTTCTGCATCAGCCTGCACTGCTAATATTAAACAGGTCTGACCAGCTTGATGCGCTCAGATGGACAGAGCCTGAAGACTAAAACAGTGATGAATCGAGGGGGGTGGAGGGTTAACTATAAATACGTAGTAAATAAATGTTTCCTACAGAGAAAGTTCTTCAGTTGAAAGTGTAGAGTCTAATAATGGTGGTAACGGAATTGCAACAATAATAGTAGTTTACACTTGGGAAGCTCTCGCTTCTACAGGTCCTAACCTGCTGAATCCTCTCAGCAGCCCTGGGAGGCAGGTGCTCTGACCATCCCCATCGTGCAGGGAGCAGGGCACCCAGTGAGAAAGCGTGGAGCCAGGGGGCTAGTGAGCTTCACCTCCGCCTCCCTGCCTCCCGAGTGGAACGTTCCTTTCATGAGCCACAGGGTGAGAAAGCCAGGCGAGCTGTGTGCCCTGGAGACTCTGGGCAATCAGAGGGCAGCCCACCTTCATCCCCATCATCCCGAGTGACTTTGCAGTGGGACCAGACCTGAGTGCCGCCCCAGGCTTGACAGTATGGGAAATTCTTGACAGACAATTTGTTCAGTTCCATTTAGAGTTATCGAGTTTATCCCCATCTGGTAATAGTGTCGTCACAAAATGAATGCTTTTCAAGGAGAAGACATTTGTATTAAATAGGGTATGGCAGCCCCAGGTGTCTGAATGGTTGCCTCCTCCAAGAAGCTGCCTTGAACCTCCTTGGTCCACACGGATCTGTTCATAATACTTATTTACCAGCTGCGTTGTAATGTGGTGTGTTTTTAGTTATCTTTCATGTCGATACATTCAGATGTTGGTGAGCCCTACTGTGTCCCAGTCGTTGGAGAGGCATTTAGGGCCACACTGGTCTTTGAAGACGAGGTAGGTTCCATAGGGGCAGAGAGACCAGGAGCTCTTGCTGAGTGAGAACAGCGTGTACAGTTCAGAGATGAGCATGAGACAGGCTTATTCTCCTTTATTTTGTGAGATAATCAAACGAGGAAGCTCTGAATCTCTATGTTGACGCGTCCTGCTATTTGGGAAGCTTGATTGCACAGACTGTTTCTCGCCTTGCTTTAGTGGTGCCGTTAGGATACTATTAATAACATCGCAGTGCAGAGGGCTGCTTCGAGGCTGATGCTGACGAGAAGGAAATAGCAGCGTTTTCAGGAGGGAAGGGTAGTGTGGATGTGTTGCAAAAAGGAGTGGTATTTTGTGGGTTACACTGATTTTCCAAAAGTGGAAATCACCTGGGGAGGAGTTTCCAGATTCAAAGAAGATGACTACTTCATCAGTCTTCGAGGACCAGCTCCCCAGTTTTGGGTTCTGTCAGGGGAGCTCCTCCAGGTGGAAGAGGAGAGTGTCGCAAGGCCCCCGGAGCGGGTCAGGAGACTTGCCTTCAGCCTGCTGCTGACGCCCGCAGCAGAGGACCCCGGAAGTTCTCCATGTAATCCCAACATTCACTGTTTTACTGTGAATATCTTAGACGTGGTCAACGTTGTTTGCAAGTGCATCGTCCTTTCCAACGACACTAATACGGTGAACATGGGAAGTCTCATTCTGTACTAACTATCATTGTATACGAGTTCCTGGTTTCAGCTTTTCAGCGGTGAATTTATTCATGAGTGTTACCTCCTAGGACTCATTAAATTTCTGTTTTAAAACAGGTCTGAAATGTAACACTTTCCCAAAGTAGCTTGTTAAGGCTATTTTTGGGTGTGTGTATGTAGTTATCAGTGTTATTTCTATCTTTAAAACCGTGGTCCTGCTATGCCTCCCTAAACCAAGTGTTAAAGAAGTCGGGTTCTCACTCAGAGTTTAAGCAATTAAGTAGGAGCTTTTTAAATTTAGGGTTTTCTTTTTTCTTGGTTGTTGGCAGTTCAGTATGTGTTCCTTTTTCCTCCATTCATCATTTGTTGAATACCTACCATGTGTCAGCATTTGGTGCTGGGAATAAAAAGCTGAATAGGGGCCTGGCCCTGTGGCTGAGAGGTTAAGTTCATGTGCTCTGCTTCGGTGGCCCAGGGTTTCACAGGTTCAGATCCTGGGCGCGGACATGGCACCACTCATCAAGCCATGCTGAGGTGGTGTCCCACATGCCACAACTAGAAGGACCCACAACTAAAAAATACACAACTATATACTGGGGGGATTTGGGGAGAAGAAAAAGCAGAAAAAAAAAAAAGATGATTGGCAACAGTTGTTAGCTCAGGTGCCAATCTTTAGGAAAACAGCTGAATAAAATAGGGTCCTTCCCTCAGTGAGGAGGTGGCCTCGTGGGGAGACGGACCCACACAGTGCAGTGTCATGGGGCAGCTGAAAGGGAAGATGCGAAGGTGCTGAGGGACGTGGAGAAGTCAGACACCGATTCTCTCTGGGGATGGGAGGGGTTAATCAGAGAAGATGTACAGAGAAAGTTAGGTTTGATCTGAGTTCTGAAGAAGAAAAAGACACAGACCATCGCTAGGTGGTGAAGAGAAGGCTAGCTTTATGGTGAAGAGGTTTTCAAGAGAGACTAGCACGAAACTCAGGATGCTCAGTTTCCTCCAGCAAGTGCTTACTGAATTTCCCTCCTTACCTGGCATGTAATGCAGGTGTGTTGAGATCTCCGCGAACAAGAACTCATGCTAGATCTTAGAAGCCAGAATCACGGGGAAAAAGAACAATGTGTCGAGTATAATTAAACTTGAAAATGTCTGTTACGGGCTGCGATGGGAGAGATCCTTGGGGCTCAGTGGAAGTGATGAGACCGGGCCACGTCCTGGAGGCCTCTGCGTGTGCTGGCTGGGGCCGCAGTTCCAGGTAAGGGAGGTGCAAAGGCACGGAGGCCAGAGCAGTGTGTGGTGTCTGGGGAAGTAGGGACAGCAGCTGGGCACACAGCCCCTCCCCCAGGCCCGCTCTCTCTTGCCCGCCCACCACTGTTTTAGTTATCTCTCGCTCCGTGACGAATCACCCCTGAACTCAGTGGCTGAAAACAGCAGTAACCGTTTATCATTTCTCACGGATTCTGTGAACCAGCGACTCAGGAGCAGCCCCGTCGGGCAGTTCTGGCTCTGGGTCGGACATAAGGCCGAAGTCCACTGGTGAGGGACAGGCTGAGGTCGTCTGGGCAGCTCTGCACCCACATGTGCATGGCCTGGGCTGGGAAAGCCCTACTCAGGCCACCCGCGCTCTCTGGGATCTGTCTTTGTGGTCTCTTCTCTACAGCCAGACTCTTCCTGTGGAGCCTCGGGGTTCCGGAGGTCTACGTCTGAGAAATACAGGCAGAAGCTGTGTCACCTCTTCTGACCTGGCCTTGAAGGTCACGCAGCATCACCCCCACTGTGGTCACACGGCATGGCCTCCCCTGTTGTCAGGAGCCCACCAGATTCAAGGGCAAGGAACTGAGACCGTACCTGTCAGTGGGGGAGTTTCAGGGTCACCGTGTAGGAAGAGCACGTGGAACAAAATAAATCAGTGTTGCCATCTTTGGGAAGTACAACCTGCCGCAGCCTCAGAGACTGGAATGGCTAACTGCTTGCTTTCTCCGCCTCTCTCATAGGATGCCACTGAGACATAAGGGGGAGTTGGCTGGCAGCCCTGGGAAGACTTTAGTTTTCCACACCGCAGGAGCAGTCATGGCTGTCACCATCTCATGCTTACCTTACTGACTATGGCTGTGATGCCAGGAGCTATGGCAGCCATCCTGTAGCCACAAGGGAATCAGGGTGGCTGGCTTTAGCGCTGTCTTAGTTCAGGCTGCTGTAACAAAGTACCATAGATTGGGTGGCTTTTAAACCACAGAAATGTTTCTCATAGTTCTGAAGGCTGGAAGTCTGAGCTCAGGGTGCCAGAATGGTCAGGTTCCGGTCACAGTCCTCTCCCAGGTTGTAGACTGCCAACTTCTTGTTAGAACTGCACATGGCAGAAAGAAGGCAAGAGAGGTCTTTGGGGTCCCTTTTATAGGGGCACTGATCCCATTCGTGAGGGCCCCACCCTCATGGCCTGATTACCTCTCAGAGGCCCACTTCCTGACACTGTCACATTGCGGGCTAAGATCTCAACATAGGAATTTGAGGGGGACACGTTCAGTCCATTGTGGGGACTTTTGACGGCCCCTGCTGCCTCAGGCTTCGTCTCATGGAAAAGAAGCGCTGCTGTTTGTCTGAGGCAGCGTCTCTCAGGTTCCTGCCGCCTTCCTGATTGAGATGGTCTGTGATGCTGCGTCCGTCACACGGGATGGGAGCGAGTAGGATCCTTCCATCATACTGCATCCGAGCAGAGGGAGCTTTAACGGGCAGGGGGAAGCCGTCTGGGCTGCTTGTGCGGGGTTTGAGGTCAGTCTGTTAATAAAGTACTTATCGCATGTCTGCTGGTGGCCTGCACCAGCTTATGCACAATGGGAGATAAAAAAGCACAAAAGGGCATCACTCTTGCTAAGTAACTTACGCTTTATTTGAAAAGAGAAAAGCAAATGGGTAGTAATAATGCACATATATGTAGCTTTTTATGTGCCAGGGATTGTGCTAAGGATGTGACATGAGTTCTTGAATTTAAACGCAGAAACAGTACGTGAGGAAGGTACTCTTCTTACCCCTATTTTTTAAAAAATTTTTTATGACTAAAGAAACAGATGCTTAGAAAAGTTAAGTAACTTGCCTCAGTTTAGTTGTAAGGTATTGTGTTGTTTTAAGTGTAAAAGGATTTGCCCTGGAAGTGCAGGTTTTTCAAATTTTCCCTGGACAGTCGGTGAGCGCCCATCTCGAGCCTCCGTGTTTGTGTTAGACACTGTGCTGGGTGCTGAGAACACGGAGAGGAACGTGACGGGGCCTCTGCCTCCGAGGAGCCAGATGGAGCAGGGAGGCCGACATCTACGTAGCCACGTTTGGGATGGCGCAGGACTCTGGCTGAGGGCCTTCTAGGAACGGGATGGTTTAATGTGCTCTCTTTTAATACAGCGAGATAAGTTCTATGATGGTTACTCGTTGTAGCATAACGAACCATTCCAAAACTAAGTACTTAAAACAACAACTGTTTATTTTTTTAATTGGGATTATAATGGTTTATAACATTGTGTAATTTCAGGTGTACATTATTGTTTATAAGTTCCTGAATACATTTCATCGTGCTCACCCCCAGTAGTCCAATTTTTATGCATCACCATACATATGTGCCCCTTTATCCCTTTCGCCCACCCCCAACTCCTTTCCTCTCTGCTAACCACTAATCTCTTCTCTTTATCCATGTGTTTGTTTATCTTCTACATGTGAGTGAACTCATGCAGTATTTGTCTTTTTCTCTCTGGCTTATTTTGCTTGATATCATACCCTCAAGGTCCATCCATGTTGTTGCAAATAGGACTATTTTGTCATTTGTTATGGCTGAGTATTATTCGGTTGTGTGTATATATATACTATATCTTCTTTATCCATTCGTCTGTAGATGGGCACTTGGGTTGCTTCCACATCTTGGCTATTGTGAATAGTGCTGCAATGAACATAGGGATGCATAACTCTATTTGGATCCTTGATTTCAAGTTCTTTGGATAAATACCCAGTGGGGGGATAGATGGATCATATGGTATTTCTATTTTTAATTTTTTGAGAAATCTCCATACTGTTTTCCATAGTGGCTGCACCAGTTTGCGTCCCCACCAGCAGTGTATGAACGTTCCCTGTTCTCCACATCCTCTCCAACATTTACTGTTTTTTGTTTTGGTGATTATAGCCATTCTGACTGGTGTAAGATGATATCTCATTGTAGTTTTGATTTGCCTTTCCCTAATAATTAGTGATGTTGAGCATCATTTCTTGTGTCCGTTGTCCATCTGTATATCTTCTTGGAAAAATGTCTGTTCATATCTTCTGCCCATTTTTTGATTGGGTTGTTTGTAGGTTTTTTTGTTGAGTTGTACCAGTTCTTTATATATTTTGGAGATCAACCCCTTGTCTAATCAATGATTTGCAAATATTGTCTCCCAGTTGGTGGGTTGTCTTTCCGTTTTGTTCATGGTTTCCTTTGCCTTGCAGAAGCTTTTTAGTCTGATGTAGTCCCGTTTGTTAACTTTTTCTTTTGTTTCCCTTACCTGAGAAAAGATGTGGCTAAGACCAATGTCAAAGAGTGTACTGCCTATATTTTCTTCTAGGAGTTTTACGGTTTCAGGTCTTACATTCAAATCTTTAATCTATTTTGAGTTAATTTTTGTGTAAGGTGCAAGAAAATGGTCTGCCTTAATTTTTTTGCATGTGGCTGTCCTGTTTTCCCAAAACCATTTATTGAAGAGACTTTACTTTCTCCCTTGTATGTTCTTGGCTCCTTTGTCAAGGATTAACTGTCCGTAGATGTGTGGTTTTATTTCTGGGCTTTCGGTTCTGATCCATTGATCTGTGTCTGTTTTTGTACCAGTACCATGCTGTTTTGATTACTCTAGCTTTTAGTATGTTTTGAAGTCAGAGAATTTGATGTCTCCATCTTTGTTCTTTTTTCTCAGGGTTGTTTTGGCTATTCGGGGTCTTTTGTTGTTCCATATAAATTTTAGGATTCTTTGTTCTGTTTCTGTGAAGAATGTCGTTGGGATTTTGTTTGGGATTGTACTTAATCTGTAGATTGCTTTAGGTAGTATGGACATTTTAACTATGTTTATTCTTCTGACCCATGAACATGGAATATCTTTCCATTTCTTTATGTCTTCAGTTTCTTTGGATAATGTCTTGTAGTTTTCGGTGTACAGATCTTTCACCTCTTTGGTTAAGTTTGTTCCTAGGTATTTTATTCTTTTTAACGACTGTTTGCTTAGCTTCTGTGGGTGAGCTGTTGGGCTGGGCTGGGCAAGGTAGTTCTTCTGGTCTTGATGGGCCTCAGTCATGTATCTGTGGTCAGCTGCCAGTCCGCCCAGCAGCTCTGCTCTGAGGATTGGCAGCCTGTCTGTTGGAATGACCGGGGCAGCCAGGCCACCTGTTCTTTGTCATCCAGCTGGCTAGCCTGGGCTGGTTTTCATGACAGCTGGGCAGGAGGCCGAGAAGGAGAAAGCAGGAGTGTGCAGGGTGTCTTGAGGCCCAGCCCTGGGACTGGCACATCCTCCCTTCTGCAGCTTTCTGTTGGCCTGACACGGGGCAAGCCCAGATTCAAGGGGCAGAGAAATAGACTCTGCCTCCTGATGGGAGGAGCTGCA
Organism: Equus quagga; assembly: GCF_021613505.1. Taxonomy (NCBI): domain Eukaryota; kingdom Metazoa; phylum Chordata; class Mammalia; order Perissodactyla; family Equidae; genus Equus; species Equus quagga. The sequence goes on along the minus strand of NC_060274.1, from coordinate 9,561,539 downwards.
GAGGGGGAAGAGGACAAACTGGGGGTGTTTTTATAATCTGCCCCAAGTATTGTAATAGAAATATATGCCAACGCATTGAGACTTAACAGGAGCAGTTCTAGGCCTTCTGTCTTGGGGTGTGGCGACAGCACGCATAAAGCTTGAGTGATTGGGATGGAGGGAGCCAGTTTTCGGGGGAAGATAAGTTCAGTTTGGAAATGTGGAATTAGAGGTGACAGTGGGTTCTCCAGGTGGAAGTGAGCTTGTGTTTAATTGGAAATTTGGACCCAGAGAAGTCAGGACTCCAGAGAGAGCTGTGTGGAATCACATTCCCAGGGTGATAGGAGGAGCCCTGAGGATGATTTCACTCTTAGAGGGAGGAGGGCAGAGATCGGAGTGCTGCGGGGAAGTAGCTGGCCACAGAGGACCAGGGCAGCACAGGGAGACAGCTAGGAGTTCCTGCGCTTATCCAGGAGGGACCAGGCTGGTGGCAGGTGCGACGATGGGGAGACTGGCTGGATTCTGGATTCCAGGAAGAGTGACAGGATTTACCAGCGAATCACATCTGAGGTGTGAGAGAAGGAGAGGACTCGAAGCGTTCTGGCCTGATCAGTTGGCAGGATGGAGGTGCCACTTGCTGAGGTGGTAAAGATGGAGTACCACGTTTGGGGCAGGAATTCAAGCCCTCTGCTTTGAATTTAAGTTTGAAATGCCTTGGATATAGGTCCAAGTGGGGATGTCAAATGGGCAGGTTCGTAAAGTGGTCCAGAGGTCAGGGAGGAGATTCGGGCCAGAGAGAAAAATCTGGGCTCACCGCTGTGTGACTGGTATTTAAGACACTTAAGAAAAAGGCACTGGATTGAATGCCCTCTCCTAGGGGTGCTGTAGTAGATGCTTAGCAGCTGGGACCGGGTGGTGGCAGGAGGACCAGAGAGAAATTCAGGAATTATTTAAAAGAAAAATGAACAGGGCTTACTCTCAGAGGTGATTTAAGATCTCAAGGAAAAGGAGGATTAGTGACACCTCCTAGATCGAAAGAGGAGTTTGGAGATGAAAATGGACAAGCTTCCTGGTTTCATCTGCTTTAAGGTCTTGTCATCAGACAGTTTATTATTTTAGTCTTTATTGTATAGTGAAACTGTGCTCAGTTGAGAGTGGAGCATGCTTTGAGGCCCTCCCCAGAGGTTCAGCGAGCGCTCTGCACGGCCCCTCCCCCGCGTGGGAGCCACGCAGTCCCCTTTGCTTTGGCAGTAACGTGGGGTTAGGGAACAATTACGCTGAACAGATGTCTCTCAGTCCCTAAGTGGCCTTCCATGTTTAGCAGCCCGGCCTGAAATAGCTCACTGGTTCTAGCTCACAACTTCGAAGTGGAGCAGAATGCCAGAAGAAGTGCACCTGCGCCAGGTTTGGGCTCTGCTGCCCTGAAGGGAGGACAATTCGATGAGTGTCGTTTGTATCTAAAGTTGGGGCAACTCAGTAGAACTTAGGGGCTACACATGTGATTTTCGGTTTGATAAGAGCCCAGGTGCTGTGCCAGGCTCCAGATAGAAAGACAAAGACGACAGCTGTGCTGGCCCTTGAGGCCACTGAGGCACACGGGCTGTGGCTGTGGGCCGTCAGAGGTGCCCAGTGTGGGGCCGTTCAGAGCCCTGTGATGGCACCGGGGGGTCAGTCAGAGAGGGCTTCCTGGAGGTGGCACGTTGTAACTCATTTGTACATTGTGCTCTGATTCTTGGTGATTTGGGGGAATAACAGTAGGCAGGGAGATAGGTATTCCATTTTTGTACTTGGCAGTGAATTTTCTCTCAAAGTACTGTTTCTTTGGTTCCTGACTTCCTCTGCACTTCCCAAAAGCAAATACAGCACCAGAATTTTATCTGAGATGCTGTCCGTGAATTCTGAATATTTTGGATTTTGGAAGGTGTATGATGCACTTACCGTAGAGGGTGGCAGACTCCTGGCGGGGCTGGGGCATCACTGTGTCATCAGACGTAATATTTCAGCGAAGCTCTCCCAGAGGGCTGGAGAAAGTGCTGATGGAGCTGCGTGCCCCTTCAGGACGGGCCGTGGACTCCAGTAAGCCAGCTCAGGTCTGTCAGCAAGTGAGTTAGTGAGAAACGTTAGATTTTCAGAGATTTGTAAGAGTTCAGAATCGTGGATAATTGTGGACCCACCTTCCAAATGTGGGGCTCTGCTTTTTGTTTTCTTCTCCTTTTGGGGACTCGAAGTTCCTTAGAGTTGTGGGGCGCATCTTAGGACATGGGGGAGGAACGGCCGAGGTTCCTGACTTGCCGTGTGGGATGAATTCCGCGTTCTGCGCCGTAGAAGTAAATTGCTACCTATCCAGGAAGGCCAATTCAGGTGTATTTATTCTTTAATAAGGACAACTGTGTAGTTTCACTTATCTTTCTAAAAGCTCAAATTATGAATATTTAACTTTTCTTCATGAAACTCCAAGTAGAATGACTTCTCCCTTAGTGATTTGTGCTTACTTGGGTTCAGCCCCACCCCATTTCATTATTCGTTTCCACGTACGTCTTCCCTCTGTTCAGGGAGCGAACCTGAGATCTCCTTTTTTTGTGTGTGCGGAAGATTGTCACTGAGCTTACATCTGTACCAATCTTCCTCTATTTTATGTGGGACGCTGCCACAGCATGGCTGTCGAGCAGTGCTAGGTTCACGCCTGGACCGCTGAAGCAAAGTGTGCAAACTTAACCACTATGCCACCGGGCCATAGATATAGAAAGATATTTTCTTTCCATCTCTGGCCTCTGGCACAGTGGACACTCATGTCTGTAGGAAAAGCAGGGGTCTGAGGAGGTGGGCATCTCGCTGTGGCCTGATGCTCAGACGTCATGGTCCCCCATGTCCTTCAGAACCTCCAAAGGCACCATTGGGTCTTGTGTGTTACACTAACTGTCATGAGTGCAACTTGAAGAAACAGCTTTCTGGGAGTTCGTCTGACTGGCTGGCTGCTCTGGGGATGGGAAACTTGTCAATGCCTCTATCTGTCTCTTTAGCTCCAGGCTCTATCCAGGGTCCCTTGTACCCGCTGATGCTTGAGGAGTGGAGGGCAGGGAATCAGGTTGGGCACCTTGTGAAGTCTTGCGGACTCTCCCTAGTAGATGAATGGGAAAACAAACCTTCCAGCACTGCACCTCTCTCCCTGCAGGGGGGTGGCAGGATCCCTCCTCTTTTCTTCTCCGTTTGGTCTGTTTCTTCAGGCAACACAGTAGACGAGAAAGAGCCTTGGCACTCCGCAGACCGGGCATGGAATCCTTGCTCTGCCATTCCTTACTAGTATCTTTTTTTTTTTTTGAGGAAGATTAGCCTTGAGCTAACATCTGCCACCAATCCTCCTCTTTTTGCTGAGGAAGACTGGCCCTGAGCTAACATGCGTGCCCATCTTTCTCTACTTTATATGTGGGACGCCTACCACAGCATGGCTTGCCAAGCGGTGCCTTGTCTGCACCCGGGATCTGAACCGGTGAACCCTGGGCCGCCAAAGCAGAACGTGCAAACTTGACCGCTGCGCCACTGGGCCAGTCCCCTCCTTAGTAGTTTCTTTTTGGTGAAATTACCTTAAATCTCTGAGGCGGGTTCTCGCCTCTGAGATGGTGATAATGACTAGATAGCTGTACCTCACAGGCCTGCAGTAAGGATGAAATGAGATCCTGTCAGTAGTGTGGTGCAGGGCACACCCCTCACTGAGCCTGTATTTGGGGCCATTCCCTTTCATCAGTGAGAGTCCCTTTTTGTGCCATGAGACTCATGGATGGTTCACTCTGGCATTTATTTGAGAAGTTGAGATGTCACTACAGTAGGGGTCGACATGTTAATTACAGCAGTGTCCTTCTCACGTAAGCGAGTCAAATGGCATAATAAATACCGTTAATCTTGGGAAGTCAAGAAGGAGATCCTGAGAGGCGAAGGGGGCCGTGCTGGAAATAGAATGAGCACTTGGGTTCAGGAATCAAGGTCACAGCCAGTTTAGCCACCGGGGGGCCATGAGAAGCTTTTGCTGGAGCAGGTGCTAGATTTTGTTGAATCGGGGACTAAATTCAACCCGTCTTCAATAGGTGTCACTGAAGATGAAAATGTTCCTTTGTGAATTCTGTGAAATCTTGTACCCCATTTCCCCGCCTGTAACGTGGGAATGATTATGTCGACTTTCATAGTGCTGTTGTGAGGCTTACAATGGAATGATCCAACAAGTGGCACCTTGTTTTACGTAATTTAACTATTGCTGTCAAGGTGTGGATTTACATCGTTTGGGTTGGGTAGTGCCTGTTTTCAAGGTCATGGATAACTAATCTGGTGATGAATCTTATAAAGGTGAATAGAAATGTGCGATTAGGATTATAGGATAGACGGATAACTAACCCACACTCGGAATGGGGACGACGGTGAGTCCACAGCGACTGGGAGCTGTGCTTGGAAGGCCCGAGGGACGTGGGAGAGCACAGTCAGGCCACTGAGCCTGCAGGTGGAGCCTGAGTAGAAACCTGGGTGTGTGGCCACGGGGATGGAGTGGCGTGGCAACTGTGGACCACGCAGGGGATTGCTATTTGGTCTCTGGGATTAAATGATGTGTAGATGGGCACACTTGGCGAGCCGCCTTTTCAAGAGTTCCAAAGGGGGTGGATGCCCTCGAGGAGCTGAATGTGGCCTGGATAAGGCTTTGGAAGAAACTGAGAGTGAAAGAAATGGCTGGCTGTGGCTGGGAGTGGGCTGATGGGGATTCGCACCGCAGGCCCAGATGTCCTCCTGGGCCCACGGCTGGAGGAGGTGGTCAGGCGAGTCCTGCTGGGTCCCTGGGCAGGGCGGGGAGGCACAGGGAGGTTCCGAGAGCTTGCTCTTCCACCTTCTGAATTACGGTGAGATTCCCTTTCAGGGCGGGGAGGCACAGGGAGGTTCCGAGAGCTCGCTCTTCACCTTCTGAATTACGGTGAGATTCCCTTTCTTTAAAACATATCGTCTCAAATAATCCAAGCACAAATTTTATCTAGCATATGAAGCCAGTTCTTTTATTCCCTGAATGCAGTGCAGGTTGTGATGAGGTCATTTAATTTTGAAAATTTGACTTTTAGTATAAGAACTAGATGCTTGTTTAGCATTTACTTTTATGTCTTCGTATTAGTCGGCAGTGGTCCATTCTTTCTTTAGGCCAAGCATTTTAATTTGTTTGACAGGTTATTAGCCAGCTGTCTGCATTGGGTTGAGGCAACATTGTCACCCCAACCACGATGAGCAGTTGTCTCACGTCTCTTTGAGGCGTCGGAGCTGAACTGCCCTTGCTGGTTGTAGCTGACGGACTCTGGCAGCAAGACGTTCCCAGGCATGCGGGCCCAGGGGGCTTGTTGGTTCAGAGCAGAGTCCAGGGCTCCTCTCATGAATGTTCGGAGAGTGTTAACACGAAGGGACTGCGAAATCAAGCGATCTGCTTGGAAAACTTCCCAGAGGTAGCTTTACAAGCTCTGAAATTAATTCCAGATTCTGTCTCCCAGTATGCTGCCCTGAAGTCAGGCTTTTAGTTGGGTTAAGAGTTGGTTGACTAAGGGGTTGGCCTGGTGGTGTTGTGGTTGAGTTTGTGTACACTGCTTCTGCAGCCTGGGGTTTGCAAGTTCAGATCCCAGGCATGGACCTAGCACTGCTCATCAAGCCATGCTGTGGCAGCATCCCTTGTAAAAAAAGACAAAGATTGGCAACAAATGTTAGCTCAGGGTCAATCTTCCTCACCAAAAAAAAAAAATAAAATAAGTTGGTTGACTAAAATAAACAAATGCTTTCATCTGGAAAGCAGTTGCCCTCGCCTGCCTCGGTGGGTTGCTGTTGTGAATGTAGGTTCTGAGTGCCACTCAGTAATTACCAAGAAAAACAGCAAAAGAGCATGATCACCTACCGGCCTTCCACCTCCAGCCCTCACTGAAATTATCATCTTGGTAAAAAAATCAGGGGTTTATGATGACAGTTCTTTTTTCTTCTTTTTTTTTTTTTTGTGAGGAAGATTGGCCCTGAGCTAACATCTGTCACCAATCTTCCTGTTTTTGCTTGAAGAAGATTGTCACTGAGCTAACATCTGTGCCAATCTTCCTCCATTTTTTCTATGTGGGGTGCCACCACAGCATGTCTTGATAAGCAGTGTGTAGGTCCACACCCAGGATCCAAACCTGCGAACCCCAGGCCGCCAAAACAGAGCACGAGAACTTAATCACTATGCCACCCGGCCGGCCCCTGATGACCGTTCTCTACAGGCAAAACATTCCAAGGCTGTTCTTACTGACTTCCTATTGCATGCGGCTCCCTTTATGTCACCCCTCTGCAGTCAGGATGTCCACCTTGGTGCCATAGATGATACCCACAGGCGATGGTTTTGTTCAAAACAAGAACCACCTTGTGGCAGAAAGAGTGTGGGTTCTGGAGTCAGGAGACTCTGGCTTCAAATCCTGCCTTCAGGTTAGTAACAGTGTCACCCTGAGCAAGCTGCCCTTTGAACCTCGGATTCTTCTGTGAAATGGTGGTGCCACCTGCTTCAGAGGGTTCTGAGGACTAAACTAGTATATATATAATATAAAGACATATATGTAATGTATACATGTGTATACACAGAGTTATAGCTACACAATGTACAATATACATCCTAACTTAGACATTTTGTATATCATTTAATATAGTGCTTGGCACGTAAAGTTCCTTATCCAGTGTTAGTTTCTCTTCTCCCTTCCTCCCCACAGTAGTTTTGTCATCAAAGGTGGTGGCAAACACTCGGTCAGGAAAAGCTCACAAATACATTGTATAATATCTTGATTTTAAAGATTGCACTTGGCTAGCTGAAATATTTACCCCAGACGTTACTTTGTTTAAGCCTAGCCACAACTATGAGTTAGATAACTACTGTTAATTGTAAGTTTCATTACAAGTTCAGGTAAGGTTGGTTTCTGAATTAGAATAATAAATTTGGAATTTCAGTGCTCAAACCTTAATAAAATGATGACTTCTCAAAATTTAACCAAGTAAAACCATATTAATTAGGAATAATTTGGAGGACATCCAGTCTTGCATGATGACAAAATGACATCTACAGAGCACTAATAGATACGGACTGAAGCCCTATCTCAAGAGAATGACCCTTGCAGAAGGTGTTCATAGGTGCTAATAAGACAATGTAGTAAGTTTCCTTTTACTACTTAAATATATTTTAAAAATTCTTTTTTTAAACAAAATAATGTATTACAAACGTAACTTATTTCATGTATGAGAAGGAAGCCTTAATTCCTTGACTATAGTTTAACACAGCTGCACAGTTCAGATAGACATTCTTTATTCAGAAGGGCAGTACACCATAGAGGTTAAGTACACAGACATGAGCTAGATGGCCTGGGTTAGAAAGCTCATTTAACTGTTTATTAGCTGAGTGACCTTGGGCGAGTTCCTAAACCTCTGTGTTTTCTATATTCTTATTTGCAAAACTGGGACAATAGTAGTTCCTGTCTCATAGGGTTGTTGAGAGGATTAAATGACTTAAAGCCTGGAAAGTGTTTAGAATTGTATCTGAGTGTTATAGTTACATAGTGTTAGAATTTTACTGTTACACAGTGTTAGCTGTTTTTAAAACTTTGAAAGTTGGAAAAGAATTAGTTTATTTTCTGTTTTATTTTCTCTCATCTCAAGTGATGACAAATAAACAGGTGAGGAAAAACTAGAAGAAAGTAGTCAAAATGGAAAAATGTAAAAGTAGAGGGTAAAGCAGGAAGAAACTGCATGCAGTCCAGTTAGGATTGTGGGTCGAGCGTGTGGGGGCTAAAGCAGAGGGGGACCCAACATGGAGCTAGTTTTATAGTTCTGTCAATTAAAGCTTTGAGTGCAAGTTCGTTGTATTTCCCCAAAGTGCAGATCAAAAGTTGAAGACCACTTCTCGTCTAGAACATCACAATTGCCATATGCCTTACAGATTAAAGGACCACCTGTCACTCACATCTGTATCTTAAAGCTCTGTGAAGTTTTCCAACACAATATGCCATGATAGATGTCCTTATTTGAGGGGATTGGGACTAGCGGGTGGTTGATTAATCCGAGAAAAGAGAAAGAGAAAAGTTGGTTAAAATAGGGCATCATTAAGAAATGATGCTTGGGGCCGGCCCCGTGGCCGAGTGGTTAAGTGCGCGTGCTCCCATTCGGCGGCCCAGGGTTTCACTGGTTCGGATCCTGGGTGCGGACCTGGCACCGCTCGTCAGGCCATGCTGAGGCGGCGTCCCACATGGCACAACCAGAGGGACCTACACCTAGAATATACAGCTATGTACCGGGGGGCTTTGGAGAGAAGAAGGAAAAAAAAGAAGATTGGCAACAGATGTTAGCTCAGATGCCAGTCTTTAAGAAAAAAACAGAACGATGCTTGAACACCTTAAAGATTTTACTTTGACTTAAGCATAATTTCTGAGTAGCAGATTAACCAGTACACCGTTTTTCCCCATGTTCACCACATGGGTACTGTGATGTTTTTTCCATTGTCTGAGGCATGTGCTACTTGCTATGAGACAATTGCCAACATTTTACTCAGGAAAGGTTCTGATGGGGTTTTAGGTCGTCTTTCTCACCCCTCCCACGCACACCAGATTCTTTCCTTTTTAAACAGTTTCACCTACCATACAATTCACCTATTTAAAGTTTTTGTGTACAGTTTGGTGGTTACAACCGTGTATTAGGAGCAGGACCCTAAAGCCGCTTGGAGAGGAGCGCTAACAGTGTGTACTCTCTAGATTATTGTCTCTCACTTTTGATGGCGGGGTCACCCTCACTTAATTCCACTGAAATCTTTTCTAGTCACCTGCCTTTGTTGAGTCTTTGCAAAGTTTGCATAGTTTTTATAGTTAAACTCGTATTTATGAATGTGCGTGTGAACAGTTCACACTTACTCCTCCAACAAATGGATTCTGTAGTTAATGGGTTCTGCCGTCTCATTTAGTCCGTATCAGCGTAGTTACTGGGTGAGAATTGCTGCTTTAGGAGATTCAAGTATCCAGAATGGTTTAGCTAGAGTAAATATAACCACATCTTTGCTGTTTTCTATTATAGCAAATTGCCAAATTCTATCTAATTTATACACTACAGGACTTAGTAATTTCTATACTTAACTAGCAAATAATTAGCTTTGAAATTTTGTTTATATAGAAGGCTGGTGATAAAATTGGTCTTAGCGATCATAGAAGATGCTTGGAGAAAAATACACTCATTTTCTAGTGAATGAAACAAAGCCCTCATCACAAGTATAGTGTTTCTGCACAGGTAATAGTTGCATTATTGTTTAACAAGACAGTCACCTGAAAAATGAAATTTCCTGTTTAAAAAGATAGCTTTCTGATGTCATCGAGGTGAATTAACCCTGTAAATTATGGTCACTTAGTGTCATAGTGGTAATCTTCCTAAGAACTGTGTAGCACAGACTAGCCTAGACTGGATCACGGTTTATCTGAGTTCTATGATGACAGCAAAGTGACCCTTCCTGCCGCGGGGAAGTAGCCACAGTGGACGCCAGTGTTTGCTGCGGAGAACACACGCCTGTTGCCATTCTGTCCGGTGTTCAGTGTCTCTGATCCCTTACCTCAGGTTTGAAAAGGAACGTCCCAACTCAGGGTGATGTGGTTTGCTGATTTGTAGTTTCAAAGAGATAGATGAAGCCAAAAGAAACAACTTCATCATTTTGCCAGCGATGGTATGTTTTTGCTGAAAGTATCTTACTTAATAGGCAAAGGATTTAGTTTTCTCACTAAATCCTGTAACTAAAATAAATAAAAGGCAACTTTTCCCTGAGATAAAAGTGAGACAGCATTTTTTTTCTTGTGCTTTTTATCATATACATAAAGGTTTATGTTTTGATATGGTGATCAATAGGAGTGGATTTGGGGATTTTATTGTGCAAATTATTTTTTAGGTTTTAATTAATATAATTAATCGCAAAATGCCGTCAGGGGCATTTGAGTCATGCAGTGTGCCTCTTCCCTTGGAGCTGGCAAACAGTGCTTTTGAGAGATTTCTGTTTATCAGTATGGATCTGGCCAGAGGACGGCCAGAGCCGATGGGCCCCCTCACACCTCGTGCAGAGAGACCCTCTGGTTTACAGTCAGAGTATCTGTTGGAGAGAAGAACCAGCTCAAAATTGATGTGCACGTGAACCAGCAACTAGGCTACAGGATATTATTTGGTTTAATAGTGTTAAAACATGTTTAATTATGTGCATCGTTCCTAGTGAGAAATAAAGAAGCTTGTGAAATGCACCATGCTCTCCAGTATCTGGAGAAGCCACCATTGATAACAGTTTGGAATTCTTCATGAACTTTTCTGTGCACACAAGAACAGGCAAACAAGACACATATGCATATATATGTACACAGCATTTTGTAAAACAAAAGTGAATCATGAGACACCTGGCTGGCAGCTTGCTTCTTTCTCTATGTAACTATATGTGAACTTCTTTTCTTGTCAGTACACTAGAAAAAAAAAGAAGAAAGAGAAAAAGATTGTTATTCTAATGAATGGATATCCCATTATTTACGTGATTATTCAGCCACGTGTTGGTGGATGTTGGCGTTGTTGTGTCCTTACTGATGTGTTAGCATCTTCAGCTTAGAAAAAGAGCAGCCTGAACTCTGGTTAGTTTTGTCAGTTACTGCCGGTCAGGAATGCGCTCCTAGCCAGGGAGGGCGTCAAGGGAGAGCTCCATCGTGGCGCTGCTGCCTTTTTCCCCGAGTTAACTTTCTGCAGCACGTGTTCACACCTCATTTGAACAGAAGGTTGACCCAGAGGAGGTTGGGCCTGTCTGCCTTCCTACTTCGTTTCATCCACTACATCCACAACTAGAAGTGTCTCCAGAGGGCTTCTCTAGGGTGGGGTTTACTGAGGGACAGTTTCCTAGATAAGGAAACGTCATTCCTATGCCCAGCAGATGGAAAACCAAATCCCAGCAGGAAAAGGAGCCAACGGACGGCTTAAAAGACGCAGCCTGTGTACTGCTCACATCTCCTTGGCCGTGTGACTGGTCCTGACTACATGGTGGTGGTGGGGTGCTTGGAAATCAACAGAGGCAGACAAGGAGGGAACATATTGGGATTGGGTGATGGGTGAACTATCTACCATCCTGTACTGGCACTGGACCTATTTCTTAGCTCACTAAGGAAACAGAGCCTTTCTCCTTATTTATTTATTTAGCAATTTCTCTTTCTCTCTTTTTTTTTTTTTCCTGAGGAGGATTGGCCCTAAGCTAACATCTCTTGCTAATCTTCTTCCTTTTGCTTGAGGAAGATGGTCCCTGAGCTAACATCTGTGCCAGTCCTCCTCCATTTTGTGTATGGGATGACACCACAGCATGGCCCGATGTGTGGTTCATAGGTCCATGCCCGAGATCCAAACCCATGAACCCCAGGCCGCTGAAGCAGAGTGCACTAACCTGACCACTATGCCACTGGGCCAGCCCCTAGCATTTTATTTTCTTAATCCTTCGTTCTATTTGGTAGACATGTTTACCTAGTTTGTTTTGACTTTTTAAATTTACTAATTTAGCAATTTCAGTTAGCATTAGTTATATCTCTTTGGTTGCAAGTTGCATAAATCTCCCTTTAACTTAACCAAAAATAGGGAATTTATTGCCTCTTGTGACTGAAGTGCCCTGGGCTGGGCTGGCTTTGGGTGCATCTCGGTGCACACCTTAGGTGATGTCTTCGGCTCTGCTTCCTCCTGTGTTGACTGTGTTCTCTGGTCAGCCTCTTCCACCGTAGCTAGTTTTGATAGCTCCAGGCTTCCGTGACTCCAAGTGGACCCTCTGTCCCCAGGGCTGACATGGCAGATTCCCTTAGGAGGAGCCACCATCCGTAGCTGCGTGGAAGGCCTGGTTGGCCAGCCTGAGTCATGGTCCTCCGTGCAGCCAGCTGGCCGGGAAGCACAATGATCGGCAGTGTTGGCATAACAGCATAGGGTGGACGCAGAGTTGCTCCCTTCCTTGTGGACACCAAGAGTGCTGGACACAGAAACAGGGTGTCCACTACAGACCTGAACGGACCATGAGTGTGGTTCTGTAGTTGTCTGCTATTTTTCTTTGATTTTCTCCTGTTGCCTCAAAACTTAGCAAATTGTCAGTTTTCAAAGATGTTAGACCTGTACACTTCTGTTTGACGCTGGATGTGCGGTGGTGTGATATTTCTGTGCTTGGCTCAGTCCTCCCGGAGGGCCTGAAAGGTGATGTGGGTGAGGCATGTAGCGCTGGCTCTTCACTCTTCTTGCAGCCTTCACACCATGGCTCTGGCCTGCAGAGCCCGTGAACCTGGGGCAGTTTATGAAATCTTCCCGCACCTCTGTGTTGTCGTCACTAAAAGTAGGGGTGATAGTAGTTCTTGCTAGTAGAGTCATCCTCAGCGTGAAATGAGAAAATGCGTGCAATCCCGTCAGCAGAGGGCCGAGCAGAGTGCTGGCCCCCAGGGAGGGTTAGCTGCTGCTGCTACTATTCTTACTATTATTGGTGCTCCCTGTCTCTCCAGCACATCGTGTCACATCTGTCCTGGGAAGAGCACAGCCTTGGTTTTCTCTTCCCTTTTGTCCTGGTGTCATGCTGACATCATCACTTGCATGTTCTTGGCAAGAATCATCCTTGCTTTTAGGCAATTCAGTCAGGTGATTAAGAAACATTTACAGAAAGCTTGCCTCTGCATGCCTTCTTTGAGACAGAGGTCCGTGTTTACAATCAAATAAGTACTGTGATAATCAGCTTTGCTTTCTTTACATCAGGTGCAATATTTTAAAAAGGTAGAGTCGAAGAGAGAATATACACAAAAGGAATCCATTATTGTGAAATAGATCCTTTGAAAACGTACTAAAGGGACCAAATTTAATATAGCTTTTCTAATTTTTATGTAATCTTATGTATATGAAGTTATATGAATAATGTATTTAGTTTGTAACAAGTGTACCATAGGAAGAATATAAAAATCTTTTTCAGTCCCGTCTCCCTTATTTCCATTGGGATGTCTCCTTGCAGACTGCTTCTCTGCACACGTGCACATGCGTTGTAATGTAACTTAAGATGTTTCACTTAAATAGTCACAAAGAGGAGAGGTGTTTTTATTTTTAACTTATTTGTTTTAACTTCCCCACGGGAAATGGCCCTGCATTTTCCTTAAGCACAGGCCTTCAGAACCCTGGAGAAATTGGTGGAGCCGGCTTTTGGTCTGCAGCCTGGCGGGAGCGCAGCGGGGGTGGTATGGCTTCAGGCTGCGTTAGTTTTACGTTACGTCGACTGTGGACTGAGCAGAGTGGATCACGATGGGATAGGATAGCTGATGCAGTTATGAAAAGTGAGAATGTGATTGCTCAGCAGGAGAGAGATTTTCAACAATAAGATGAATTTTAGGTGGAATCTGACAACCAGTGGAGAAACCGGAAGTGGTACTGAAGTACCCTAGGAGCCAGGCTGCTGTTCAGGTGACAGACTTTACGGAAACCACCGTGAGTGTGGGCACTCCCGTCCCAGGGTAACCGTGACGGGCACCATCAGCCCTGGCGGAGTCAGAGGCGCCTCCTGGAATCTGGGCAGGAGGGATGTGGTTGGTGTGCCAACTTTTCCAGATCTCCTCCTCCCAGGGACCTGGTACGATCACCCCTCTCCTTTCCCTTCAAGTTAGATGTCTTCACGTAACTCGCCTTGTCCAGTGAACTATGTGCAGAACCTTGGAGAGCTCTGCCTGCTTCTTCCTGCAGTGTGGTTGATGATGGTACCCATATTAGAGGCTCCATTGGGCCATGTCCCTGAGTGGAGACAGTGTGGGCCACAGCCCCCGGCTCACCCCACTGGCATGAAGCCTGGTCAAGAAGTAAGCCTGTGCTATTTTAAGCCTGTGAATTTGGGGCGTTATTTGTTACTGCAGCAGAACGTAGCCCCCTCCTGATTGATCAGTGGTATCAGCCCTGGTCCTCACCTGCAGAACCAGGTGCCCTGTTCCTGGGCCGGGGGGAACCATAGTGTCATTAGGTTGGCAATCCTGTCCCCCCATCTCGTCAAGAAGAGGTTTATTTTGGTATATAAAATATACTGATGGCCTTCTGTTTCTTTCATATGTCATGAAAGTTTGAAAGAATTCTGAAAGTCAGAAAGATACAGATGCTCTGCAGGGCAGTGAGGGTGGACCCAATCCTGGAACACTGTCAAGCGTTAGATGTGCCGGGCCTCGCTCCTTCCAGGTCCAGGGGGCCTGTCAGTAGTTCTCAGCTGGGTCTCTCAACAAAAAACAGATTAATAAGAGAAATGCAAGTGCATTTTATTTGTCTTACATGACACGAGAGCCTTCGTAAGGGAATGAGACCTCAAGAAGCGGTTAAACCTGAGTGTTTTCCTGCTAGGTTTGATGAAGAGTGGAAAGTGGTGGAAAATGTGATAGGACACGAGGGCTGTGGGCTGAGTGGGGTTAACTGGGGGAATTTAGAAGCCCTGTCCATTCAGATTGCCTCACGTCCCTCCATCTTCAGAGATAAGGATGCTCCTCCTCTGGGCACAGGAGGGCACTTCTCACAGAGGGTCTTATGACCTGATCCAAGGGAAGGGGTGGGAAGGTCAGAGTCCTTCCTGCGCCTGCCCTTTCTCTCCTTCCTTCAGTTTAAGGTATTTGGTGTGCCAGCGTGGGTTATATTTTGGGGGAGTGTGTCCAGAACCCCAAGAGGGTACCTAGGGCCCCTGACAACTAGCCACTGGCCGCCTGCCTTCTTCACCAGGTACTGGGGCTAATGCTCTTGGAAACTCCATTCTTTTTTTTTTTATTTGAGTTCATAGTAGTTTACATCAATGTGAAATTTCAGTTGTACATGATTTCTTGTCTGTCACCACATGACTGCTCCCCTTCACCCCCTGTGCCAACCTCCAACCCCCCTTCCCCTGGTAACCACTGAACTGTTTTCTTTGTCCGTGTGTTTGTTCATATTCCATACATGAACGAAATCATCTGGTGTTTGTCGTTCCTGGTCTGGTTTATTTCACTTAGCATAGTTCCCTCCAGGTCCATCCATGTTGCTGGAAATGGGGTGATTTTGTCTTTTTTATGGCTGAGTAGTATTCCATCATATATGTATACACCACATCTTCTTTATCCAATCATCAGTCGGTGGGCACTTGGGTTGCTTCCATGTCTTGGCTATTGTGAATAGTGCTGTGATGAACATAGGGGTGCATATGTTACTTTGGATTGTTGATTTCAAGTTGTTTGGGTAGATATCCAGTAGTGGGATAGCTGGGTCATGTGTTAGTTCTACTCTTAATTTTTTGAGGAATCTCCATACTTTTTTCCATAGTGGCTGTACCAGTTTTCACTCCCACCAGCAGTGTATGAGGGTTCCCTTTTCTCCACACCCTCTCCAACATTTCTTATTTTTATTCTTAGTGATTATAGCCATTTTAACAGGTGTAAGGTGGTGTCTTAGTGTAGTTTTGATTTGCATTTCCCTGATGATTAGTGATGTTGAACATCTTTCCATGTGTTTATTGGCCATCTGTCTATCTTCTTTGGGAAAATGTCTGTTCATCTCCTCTGCCCATTTTTCGATCGGGCTTTTTGTTTTCTTTGTTCAGATGTGTGAGTTCCTTATATATTGTGGAGACTAACCCCTTGTCAGATATATGATTTACAAATATTTTCTCCTAGTTGGTGGGTTGTCTCTTTGTTTTGATCCTAGTTTCTTTTGCCTTCCAGAAGCTCTTTAGTCTGATGAAGTCCCACTTGTTTATTTTTTCTTTTGTTTCCCTTGTCAGAGAAGACATGGTATTTGAAAAAATCCTTTTAAGTTCGATATCCAAGAGTGTACTACCTATATTATCTTTCAGGAGTTTTATGGTTTCAGGACTTATCTTCAAGTCTTTGATCCATTTTGAGTTTATTTTTATGTATGGCGTGAGATAATGGTCTACTTTCATTCTTTTGCATGTGGCTGTCTAGTTTTCCCAACACCATTTATTGAAGAGACTATCTTTTCTCCATTGTATGTTCTTGGCACCTTTGTTGAAGATTAGCTGTCCGTGGATGTGTGGTTTTATTTCTGGGCTTCCAGTTCTGTTCCATTGATCTGTGTGCCTGTTTTTGTACCAGTACCATGCCATTTTGATCACTATGGCTTTTTAGTACGTTTTAAAGTCAGGGATTGTGATGCCTCCAGCTTTGTTCTTTTTTCTCAGTATTGCCTTAGCAATTTGGGGTCCTTGGTTGCCCTGTATGAATTTTAGAATTCTTTGTGCTATTTCCACAAGTAATGTCATTGGGATTCTGATTGGGATTGCATGGAATCTGTAGATTGCTTTGGGTAGTATGGACATTTTAACTGTGTTTGTTCTTCCAGTCCATGGGCATGGAATATCTTTCCATCTCTTTATGTCATTATCTATTTCTTTCAGTAATATCTTATGGCTTTCATTGTATAAGTCCTTCACCTCCTTGGTTAAATTTATTCCTAGGTACTGTATTCTTTTAGTTGCGATTGTAAATGGAATTGTATTCTTGAGTTCTCTTTCTGTAAGTTTGTTATTAGAGTGTAGAAATGCAGCTGATTTTTGTAAGTTGATTTTGTGCCCTGCAACTTTACTGTAGTTGTTAATTATTTCTAATAGTTTTCTGATGGATTCTTTAGGGTTTTCTGTATGTAAGATCATGTTGTCTGCAAACAATGAGAGTTTCACTTCTTCACTCCCTATTTGGATTCCTTTTATTCTTTTCTCTTGCCTAATTGCTCTGGCCAAAACCTCCAGTACTATGTTGAATAAGAGTAGTGATAGTAGACATCCTTGTCTTGTTCCTGTTCTCAGAGGGATGGCGTTCAGTTTTTGCCCGTTGAGTGTGATGTTGGCTCTGGATTTGTCATATATTACCTTTATTATGTTGAGGTAGTTTCCTTCTATCCCCATTTTGTTCAGAGTTTTTGTCATAAATGGCTGTTGGATCTTGTTAAATGCTTTCTCTGCATCTCTTGAGGTGATCATGTGATTTTTAATTCCTCAATTTGTTGATGTGGTGTATCACGTTGATTGATTTGCTGATGTTGAACCATCCCTGTGTCCTTGGAATAAATCCCACTTGATCATGATGCATGATCCTTTTGATGTATTGCTGTATTAGAGTTGCCAATATTTTGTTGAGGATTTTTGCATATATGTTTGTCAGCGATAGTGGCCTGTAGTTTTCCTTTTTTGTGTTGTCCTTGTGAAGCTTTGGTATCAGAGTGATGTTGGCCTTGTAGAATGTGTTAGGATGTGTTCCATTTTCCCTAATTTTTTGGAATAGCTTGAGAAGGATAGGTATTAAATCCTCTCTGAAAGTTTGCTAGAATTCCCCAGGGAAGCCGTCTGGTCCTGGGCTTTTATTCTTTGGGATGCTTTTGTTGCTGTTTCAATCTCTTTCCTTGTGCTTGATGTATTCAGATTATCTGTTTCTTCTTGATTTTGCCTTGGGAGGTTGTAAGAGTCTAAGAATTTATCCATTTCCTCTAGATTATCCATTTTGTTGGTGTATAGTTTTTCATAGTATTCTCTTATAATCCATTGTATTTCTGTGGTATCTGTTGTTATTTCTCCTCTTTCATTTCTAATTTTGTTTATCTGAGCTTTCTCCCCTTTTTTCTTTGTAAGTCTGGCTAGGGGTTTGTCAGTTTTGTTTATCTTCTCAAAGAACCAGCTCTTTGTTTCATTGATCCTTTCTGCTGCCTTTTTTGTTCCAATGCTTTTATTTCTGCTCTGATTTTTATTATTTCTCTCCTTCTGTTGACTTTGGGCTTTGTTTGTTCTTCTTCTAATTTAGTTAGGTGTAATTTGAGGTTGCTTATTTGGGATTTTTCTTGTTCATTATATTGTGATGAATTTCTCCCTTAATACAGCTTTTGCTGCGTCCCATATGACTTGGTATGGTATCTTTTCATTTTCGTTTGTCTCCAGATACTTTTCGATTTCTCCTTTAATTTCTTCAATGATCCATTGCTTGTACAATAGCATGTTGTTTAGTTTTGTCATCTCCATTCTTTAGTCAGTCTGTGCAAAGTCAGCAGATTACCCCTGGTAAATACCATGCGTGGGAAAGGTTTCACCATTTCTCCAAACCAAGCTCATAGCAGCAGGCTTCTTGTTGGCCAGCTCACCATGTGGCTGCCACCCGTCAGCCACCCAGTATGACCACTGGGGCAGAACACAGGCCTCACCCACCTCCCAGCAGCTCATGGGCTCAGTTCCAGTCCACTGAGGATTTTTGTTTTTAGGAAGATTAGCCCTGAGCTAACATCTGCTGCCAGTCCTCCTCTTTTTGCTGAGGAAGACTAGCCCTGAGCTAACATCCGTGCCCATCTTCCTCTACTTTATATGTGGGATGCCTACCACAGCATGGCTTGCCAAGCAGTGCCATGTCCGCACCCGGGATCCAAACTGGTGAATCCCGGGCCACAGAAGCAGAACGTGCACACTTAACTGCTGCACCACTGGGCCGGCCACCACTGAGGATTTTGAGGGCCATCCCTTCACGATGAGGCCAGAGGGAGCCCCTCTTTAACACTGAGCTGCTTTGCTGCAAATGTCGCCTCTCTTCTTGTGTAAAAGAGTGCCTCTCACTGAGGGGCAGTCACAGCCAGCAGCAACTAAATATGGATGGTCAACTGATGCTATCCCCCAAAACAAAACACAACAAAGCACTCGTCACGTGTGAAATCAACTGTATAGAATCAAAAAAACTGTTTTTCACTAGCGCACACCTAATACTGAGTTTTCGTACTTGTAAACGCCTGAACAAGATTACAAAGCCAGTGCGACCTCTCGGTGAACTGGTGTTTGTTTTGTGTTGGTGACAATACGTTGTTGATGTTGCTGCTCCTTAAGGGGCAAGCCAGTGTGTTACTGAGGCTCCAGCAGCTTCTGCCTTTCCGTTGTCAGTCAGACGTTTTCTAAGCAGAAGACACCCTAGATGTGTGTGCGCAGGTGTGTGCACGTAGGTGTGTACCGTTGCCAGCACCTTCCTCTCACAGGCGTTGATGTTCACTGTTGAAATAGATGTTTTCCTTGGCCTCAGTTCTGCAGCTGTGCAGTCATCCCTGACTTGCTGGGAGCCTGAGAGATTGACAGGCTGTCCTGGGACTTTCGGTGTAACAGGAGAGAGGGCAGAAGACGTGAAGGGCTGACTCTTGGCAAGGAACGACCTTAGGGGCTTCGAGGTGCCCCCTGGGCAGCTGTCCTCTGGGTCGGCCGCCGCCGGGGAGGTAATACAGCGGCCCCCGGAAGGAAGCCCCGCCTTCCCTCCCCAGCTGAGCTGTCCCGGCATTTACCTGACCTCAGAGCCAGGGACGCAGCCTTGGGTTCTGTAGCAGGCTGCCTCCAGACGTCAACATGCAGACGGAGTACCTGTTGACGTGCAGATTCTGATCCACTGGGTCTGGGGGCGGCTGCTGGCTCTCAGATGATGCCCGTGGCGCTGGAGTCAGGGAAGTGTGCTGCTGTGTGCTCCGTGGTGGTGAGTGCTGGCCCCCGAAGCGCCCTGCCTGAGAGCAGGTTTCGCATCCCGCTCTGGGCGGGCAGCACTTCCTGAGTGTTCCTTTGAGTAAGAGATAATCAAACATAACATTTCTTCAGATCTTTCAGCGTGCCAGTTTTTTTTTTTTTTTTAATTTATTCCTCACAACTTCTCTATCTGTGGACAAACTTACTCAAAGCCACAAGTTGTGTGTTCTACTCCCAGCGTTTGTATGCACTTGTCTGACTTCAGAGCCGAGCCTGGAGCCCTTAGACTGTACTCGGAGCTCTTTAGCGTTCACGTGGGTGGTGAGGAAAGGACCATCCAAAAGGGCTTGAGAGGTTTTTTGTTTTGTTTTGTTTTTTCCCCATGAGGAAGATTGGCCCTGAGCTAACATTGTGCCAGTCTTCCTCTATTTTGTATGTGGGATGCCGCCACAGCGTGGCTTGGTGAGTGCTGTGTCGGTCCGTGCCTGGGATCCAAACCGGCGAACTCCCAGGCTGCTGAAGCAGAGCATGTGAACGTAAGCACTACACCACTGGGCCAGCCCCGGCTTGAGAGTTTTTATTCTCTCTCTTTTTCTGGCTTGCTAGTCACTCATGACACTTGGCGTAATTCTACCCAGGCTTTTCAGATTCCAGTACTCAAGCAGGAGAAGGTGCTAGCATCGCATAGCTGTTGCTTAACAGTCTGGCAGCCTCGGAATTGTGTACCACAAACCACGTTTCAAAAAGATAAAATGTTTGCTAACAAACATTAAATTGAACTGTGTTATCAGGTTACTGAGAATTACCATTTTCATAAAGTTTATAAAGTTAATTTTATTTATAAACTTTCTAAAATTTCAAGTGAATTAATATAAAGCTATTGTTTTAAATTGAGGTCTAATTGACATGTAACATTCTGTTATCCATCTTCTTTATCCATTCATCCATCAAACATAGGTTTTTTCCCATGTCTTGGCTATTGTAAATAATGCAGCAGTGAACGTGGGGGTGCGTATCTTTTAAAATTATACATTTCGTATATATTTTGTTTATATATATGTTTTCTTTTTCTCTGGATAAATACCCAGAAGTGGAGTTGCTGGATCATATGGTAGTTCTGTTTTTAATTTTTTGAGGAACCTCCATACTGGTTTCCATAGTGGCTGCACCAATTTACATTCCCACCAACAGTGCACAAGGGTTCCCTTTTCTCCGCATCCTCGCCCACACTTGTTATCTCTTGTCTTTTTGCCAATAGCCATTCTAACAGGTGTGAGGTGCTATCTCCTTGTGGTTTGGATTTCCGTTTCCCTGATGATTAATGATGTTGAGCACCTTTTCGTGTACCTGTTGGCTGTTTGTATATCTTCTTTGGAAAAATGTCTCTTCAGATTCTCTGCCCATTTTTTAATCGGATTGTTTGGTTTTTTTTGCAATTAGTTGTATGAGTTCTTTATATATTTTGGATATTAACCCCTTATCAGACATGTGATTTGCACATATTTTCTCCCGTTCTGTAGGTAGCCTTTCCGTTTTTTTGATGATTGTCTTTGCTGTGCAGAAGCTTTTTAGTTTGATGTAGTTCCACTTGTTTGTTTTTGCTTTTGGAGTCACCTTGCAAAAAATCCAAGACCAGATGCCAGACCGATATCAAGGAGCGCACTGCCTGTGTTTTCTTCTAGAACTTTTATGGTTTCAGGTCTTACATGCAAGTTTTTAATTCATTTTGGGCTAATTTTTGTGTGCAATGTAAGACAGGCTTTGGGGTCTGAGCAACCAGGGTCCTCCCTGGCTCTGTCCCCACTCGCTGAGAGATTTGGGGCAAATTGATGAACACCTCTAAACTCTGGTTTCCTTGTTTTTACAATGAGGATGGTCCTAATTACCCCATAGAGGTTTTGCATGAGGCTTAAATGAGATGCTGCGTGTGAAGAACCCAGGATGGTAAGTCCTGAATGAACGGTAACTGTGATTCTCCGCAGGTTTACTCTTTGCAATAGTCCCTTCAGTTAGGTGCTGGTCCCCTCTTTTACAGATGGGGAAACTGAGGCTTGGGGAGGTCATGTAACTTACCCAGAGGCACACAGCTGGCCAGTCATGCGTCCCACTTTTATGAACAGTACTCATGGTGGAGTGGAAGTGACTCTTGTTTTTACAGTGTGGAGGTGGCTGACTTCTTTGACCATCCGAGCTGCCTTTGATAATCCCCTTCAAAAAGAATGTGCTGTTTGCATCCGTCAGCAGGCTGCAGATAGTGTGGAAAAATGGATCCTTCAGCAAAGTGGAAAAAAGTTAAGCTTTAATCAATAGTAACATATAACTAAATGCAAATACAGAGCTCCTAGATGGAATTTAGGTTGAAAAGAATTCACATACATTTCAGGTAGTTCAGGTACTGACTGAGTCAGTGTTAAGTTGTACTGCAGAAGCACACAGGCACAGAAAGTTAAATGCAAAGAAGTATTTTGAGGGGGGAGATCCTTGGGGTTAAATATGTTAGGGAATGTGTGGTTATAATTTTCTGTTTGCAGCTGTTAATAAGCTCACCTCCATTTTCACTCTGAAGGGGAGTGCTGGGCAGAAGGGGGGTCTCTTGCCTGCTCAGTGACTTCTGGATAATTGGTGCTGTAGCAGGGAGCGCTCAGCTTCCCCGGTTCTGGCCTTTGCAGACATCTGGGGATACCCTTGTTGCTCAGACATGTGACTAAGGGGGCCTCCCGACAGTCCCTCTGCGTGTGTTCCTCACAGCGGCCGAGCTCATCATTGTGTGGTCACTTACCTTCCTCGCTCCCTCTCCTGAGCTGCTTGGGTGTCAGCCAAGTGCCACCCTTCGCCATCTCTCTGCCTCCGGCGTGGTGCCTGGCATAGGGTGGATACTCAGCAGATCTAAGTGGTTCCACGGGCTCCTGCAGTGGCTCTTATCCATGTTAATTGGGATATAGCCCTGTGTCATTTGCCTACTAATTCCATAGTCTAGCCAACCCAGGATTTTTGGTAAATAATTGCGTTGATGGAAATGACTTGAGTCATCCTGGTAATCGTTTTTGCAATGCAGAATTTCATTCTTAGTCTTTCAAAGTATGAACGAATCATAATTGAATTTGATAAGAGACACAGCTGAGTTTTTTTGCCTCGTAGTTTGTGTTGATTTTGTGTATTTCTATGTATTGTATAATTTAAAGAAAAGAATGATGACATTTCAGCACTTAACACAAAACCATTGATGGCACAGTATGGCGTTCTAGGCTGTGTACAGAAGTAAGCAGAAAATGAGGTCTCAGTAAGGCCTCTTTTTTTTTGTTAAAGTAAGATTAGCCCTGAGCTAACATCCGCCACCAATCTTCTTTTTTTGCTGAGGAAGACTGGCCCTGAGCTAACATCCTTGCCCATCTTCCTCTGCTTTATATGTGAGATGCTCCCACAGCATGGCTTGAGGAGCGCTGCATAGGTCCGCACCTGGGATCCGAACTGGTAAACCCCAGGCTGCAGAAATGGAACGTCTGAACTTAACTGCTGCACCCCCAGGCTGGCCCCTCAGTAAGGCCTCTTGATTAAGAAGAGGAAGCTGCAGGTGGTTCCAGGCTGACAGTGTTTCCCTGGAAACGAACGAGGACTGCGTGAAGCACAGTGACGGTGTTGGCTGCACTGTTTCCCACGAGCCAGGAAGGAAGGAGTGAATGTTAGACGGCAGTGAGGGACGAGCCGGGGCTGCGCTGGGCCTCCGTTCACTGGAGGGCCCCAGGGGACCCGGGCAGTGGAGCCTTGGGCCGGGGGTGGGGCGAGGGCTTCCCGGCCTCAGGCAGGTGGTCGGCTCTCCGTGACCTGAAGACTCGTCCTCCGCTCTGCGGGTCGCCGAGCCGGGCCCCGTTGTTCCTCTGGTCTCAGGTGTTTGTCCTGTACCTTTTCCTGTACACTGGGATCGCCCTCGTGGGTGGAGACGACACCTCCTCCCTCCGTCATTTTGTTTGTTTCATTTTTCTAGATTTATATGACTGTTTATAATTCTGAGTGCCCATCTGGTTTCTGTAAAGGTACCTGAGTCTATCTCAGTGTGGCTTCTGGATGGAGTTCTAGGAGCCTGAATCTCAGCGCCCGCTCTACGGTTGTGTCGTGGAAAGGTCTTAGATAAGGCTTTCGTGCGTGTTGTCTTCTATGCAAAATGCTCCCTGCCCTAGGAGGAGCTTGTGAAGGTTCCCGTGGATGTTACAAGAACAAGTTAAATAAAATTCTGTTGAGCAGCTTTAGCTTCAGAAGCACAAGCGTCACCTAAAACCTGGTTCTGAGCGGACCTCCCATGGATGGGTCAGATTTCCATATGGTATTGTCTGCCTAGTGACCACATCTTTAAAAAACTGAAATGCAGCCTCATGTACAGTGTTTTTAAGGTATCAAGGATATTCCACCAATAATTTTTAAAATGCCAGAGTCTCCTTAACTGGGAAGTGAAGGAAAGTTCAGTTAACTTTAATATGTCCATGATTTTCTGTACAGAACTACCCCATCTTCATTTCTTTTCTCACAGACATCCATTCTGTATTTTCCTCAATTTTTGTGATACAAATAATTTTGCAACAGCAACCACCGTCAACACTGTTTGCCAACTGAATGACAGAAAAAACCAGTCTGTGGCTCCATCTTGTACTCTGTCGTCTGCTATGTCTTGTTCACTTCGGTCCACTCAAAGAACGCCCGAGCATTACCCTTGGGTGGGCAGGGACTGTGGCCGGCCTCGGAGGTACCGGGCAGGAAGAGCTGCGTGTGGGAGGTCAGCTCTGCTGTAGCTCTGTGTGTGCTCTGTTCCCTGGGTGCCACCACACCAAGAGCAGTCAGCAGCAGCTGGCTCACGCCTTCCTGCTGCTGCCAGTCGACAGTCGGGACCTCTCCCTCAGCTAACTGCAAGCTCTGCCCGTCCCAGGAGCCCTGAGGAGCTCTGTGGCTGAGACAGCCCTTTAGGAAAACTAGCCAAGGACTCTACTGAGGTCCGTCAGCGGTGTCATCGAGGGAGGGCACCTGTCAGTTTCCTTAAATAAGAACTTTATTAAGGAGCTAGTCTCCCCTCGAATCAGGGTCGTGAGAAGTGGGAAGAGGAGAGAGAAGCAGGGTGTTCCTCTGTGCATGGGTTTGTGGTTTAGTTTAAATACAAAATACAGAAATGTGAAATCACTTGAAAACAAGCTATCAGTGTGTGCAGAGAGGATGACAGGAAATGGCGTTGTTAGGAGAGGATGTGAGGAGTTTAGCCATTAGAGGAGGATGAATACATTTATTTGGATTAAGATGTTGTATGAGTCCATTCAACAGGGAATGGAAAATATGAATCTGGAGGAACGTACACCAAGTAGTTGTTTTGGAAGTACAGAATTTCAAGGAATGCTCATTATCTCTGTATGCATTTTTGTGATGTCTGAAATATTTACTACTTTCAAGATTAGAAAAAAGATAAGGGAAAATAGTATATGAATATTTGACAAAAATTTTAAGATATTTTAACTTAAAGCTTAAATGTTGAGCCAAAGGCAGAGCAATCAGAAATTTTAACAAAGTATTTTTCTAATTCTAATGTTAGGCAATGTACTGGGCAGGGTTCTCCAGAAAACAGAACCAATAGGATATGCCCTCCCTTGCCTGCACTGTGGGGTCACACTCCAGTTTCCCCTGTGGTCAGGATCAGTCACCCCAGCCAGCACAGTCACTCCCTGCTTTGCCGGTTGATTCAGAGGCATGAGGAGCCCAAGGTGGCCGGGCGACAGCCTTAACTTCCGGTTCAGTGGAATCATTGTTGCGTCTCCTGGTGGAAGCATTCCTCCCTTTGGAACTAAGACCTCTAGGCCAGCAGAGCATAAGGGCACGGGGGCAGAAAGTAATGTTTTGCTACTGGGTCACTGGGGGTAGTAGTGTGGTGCCACTCCCATTTCCACCCTTGATTCCTGGATCCACGAATCCTGGCTGTGGGAGAAACAGCACCATACGTAGGACACTGATTCAAAGCACATACAGCTTCGTAGAAAACCCTGCCGCAGGCCTGCAAGGTGTTGCCACCTTCAAGAGGCCATTTCACCATTCTGTCAACCAGCTGCTTCAGGATGGGGAACATGGTAAGAGCAGTGAACTCCATGATCGAGGGCCTGTTGCCACTCTTTTTGCTGTGAAGTGAGTTCCTGGATCAGAAGCAATGCTGTGTGGATAGCATGATGGTGGATAAGGCACTCTGACAATCCTGGATGGTAGTTTTGGCAGAAATATTGTGTGCAGGGAAGGCAAATCCATATCTGGAGTGCCTATTCCAGTAGGAACAAACTGCTGCCCTTCCACGATGGAAGCGGTCCAATGTGATCCGCCTGCCACCAGGTAGCTGGTGATCCCCCTGGGGAATGGTGTAGTGTCAGAGCTCACTGTTGGCTTCTGCCGCTGGCAGGTTGGCACTCAATGGTGGCCGTAGCTAGGTCCGCCTAGGTGAGTGGAGTCCATGCTGCTGAGCCCACGCACACCCTCCATCCCTGACACCATGACCACTTTGTTTATGAGCCCACCGGGCAATGACAGAGGTGACTAGAGAAAGAGGCTGACTGGTATCCATAGGAGGGATCATCCTCTCCTTTTGATTATTAAAATTCCCCTTTGCTGAGGTCACCCTTTGGTGAGCATTCATATGGGAAACAAATAGCTTCACGTTTTTTGCCCATTCAGAGAGGTCTATCCACATACTTCTTCCTCACATTTCTTTGTCACCAATTTTCCAGTCATGTTTCTTCCAAGTAGCGACCATCCAGCCAAACCATTGGTCACAGCCCAAGAACTGGTGTCTAATCACATGTCAGGTCGTTTCTCTTTCCAAGCCAAGTGAATGGCCAGGGGCACTCCTCCAGGTTCTGCCCCTGGGAGGATTTCCCTTCACCAGGGATGTCCCAGACGGGCTGTAGTGCTGCGGCTGTCCACTCCCGGGTGGTCAGCTCCTCCTCTGTCAGCTGATCATGGGGACTCCCTGTGAGGCCGTCGGTGCAGGCTGGGAGGAGAAGGTGTAGCAGGAGGGGGAACCGGGGGCATTTGGGCCACTTCTTCACGTGACTCCCTTGTGCCTTCGGGCCTCCTGGGCCGGGCCGCATCCACCACTTCCACTTGGTGATGGAGTGCCGCTGTGCACGCGCAGCTTTACGGCTGGATGGGTCAGGTGACGCCCACGTCGTGATGGCAGCTCAGGTCGCGTGGTGACTTGGTGCCCAGGGTTAAGCGCTCCGTCTCTGAGGAGGCCCAGTAGCAGGCCAGAGCCGTTTCTCAGGAGGAGAGTAGTTATCTGTGGGGGTGGCAGGGCTTTGCTCCAGGATGCCAAGGGCCTGTGCTGCGATTCACCTGTGGGGCCCGGCAGAGGCTCCCAACAGCGTCCCTTTCTGCCCTGCCACTTCGGGCACCAGTGGATCTGCTGGGTCCGCGGCCTGGGTGGCAGAGCAGCTCGCGTGGCAGCCTGGTTCTGTCGTGGAGCCTTCTCTCATCCTGGGCCCCACTCAGAACCAGCGGCTTTTTTGGTCTCTAGGTAAATGGGCCAGAGTATCACACCCAGATGAGGAATATTTTGCCTCCAGAATGCAAAGGGGCCCAGTCAATTTGACACATAAAATTAACTGTTACAGACAATGTGATATGATGCATGGAAACTCAACTTTATGTAAGTCTTGAACGAATTATGTAACAAGTAACATCTCTCATCTTTCTAAGATCGTAAATGGTCAGGAGGAAACTTGCATATTCAGCTCCTAACTTAGAATTGAAATATTACTCCAGTATTCTCTGAGCCCTCCCTCCCCCAACACCTCTCTTCCCTCCCCCCAGGTGCTGTGTCATGATCCACGTGCTGGATTTTTTTCTTGGGTGGTGGATATTTAGGTTTCGTGAGATTTTGCACTTAGGAGTAGGTGTGTTGTATTTGCTTAGTACTTGACCAAACAGAGTCCAGTGTATCAAAATTTCAGAGCTAGAAAGATCCTTAGGAATTCTCTAGGCCGACCTGATTCTTCAGACAAAATGAAGACGCAGAGTGCTGCAGCCCAGAGCGCAGCTCAGATTGGCTGTTGTCCGCTGAGAGCGGCTTTCCTGTTCCGGCCGGCTCTGCGCCCTCAGAGCCGAGAGACGTGCTTTGGTCTGGGCGCACAGTAGGGCTCTGGGCGGACGAGCTGAGATTCTCTCTTCAGTTGGGAGCCCAGCAAACTTGGCTGTGGATCGAAGGTGGCGGCAGTGTGTTTGGAGCAGTGCCGTTGCCTGGCCAAATGCTGGACGTGCTGGGCTAGGAGGCAGGGATTTGAAAGAGCAGCATGTTGACAACCCTGCCGCCGTAACTGCTCTGAGAACTGAAGAGGAACATCTTGAAAATTAATGTAATAGATGAAGCGTAAATGAGGACTAAAGTACACACCTGGTCGACAAGATGATTACAATATTTAAAATATAGATTTTTAATCGAAATAGCCAAGTTAACTACGTTAATAATTGAGTCTCCCTTTAGCACGTTTAGTGGAGACTGAGCAGTAGGTAGATGCTTAGGAGCTTGAGATCAGCCTTTTTTTTCGAGGCCGTAACATCCCTGATGTCAGGGGCGCGGTCCATTTCGATTGGTGGTCTTGGAGTTGGATGGTAGTGTGGACGTCCTCCAGTTCTAATCCAGCAGACCCCTCCTTAGGTCCATTGCTTCCAGGCACTCTGGCAGTTGGGTGTCAGGCCTCAGCTGAAGCCCTTCCCGAGGTTCCAGGTTCCTTTGGAGGCAGCCCTTCCACTGGTAGACAGCCCTCCTAGTTAGCAAGTTCTCTTTCATAGTAAACGTCGGGCTTCTTACAATTTGTGCTTTTGTCTCCTAGTTCTGCCCCGAGGTTTTTTTCTGTCTTTCTCAGAACATTTTTCATAGCATTTTGGATCGTCGAGAGTTCTAGACTAGAAATTTCGGTTTTCCTATTTAATAAATTGGAGCATTCTTCACAAATACTATAGTTTTCCCGGATGAGTACGTGCTCCCAAACGATAGGCTCATCAGCCGATTCTGCCCTGCTTTATTGTTTAAGCAGGAAAACACACTGGGCGAGGAGTGGAAGGACACAGGTCCTGGCCCTGCTCTGGCAGTGCTTCGGGCCAGTGAAGCTCTCTGAACCTCAGTTTCCTCTTCTGTAAAGTAGGGATGATAATGCCTGCTCCAGGTACCAGGTCATGGGGTTCTTTTAGAATCAGATCCTTTTGTAGTCTGTCCATTTCCTCACAGGTACGGAAGGTTAACTTCCTTGTTTTAGAGTGGAACATTTTGAATCATAAATTTGATGATTTAGGAGGGGCTTGGATAATAACAAGGTATGATGGTAAAAACAGATGATACTTTCTGACAAGTCTTGAAACCCCGTGAATATGGTGGGTTGGCAATTTAGCTTATGCTTTTCTGTATTTATTATAGAGACTGGGAAGAGATTTTAAGAAATTCAAGAATAAAAAAATGTATGAGTTATATTGCGGAAGCTAACAGATTTGTTGGTTTAAAGTAACTCTACATACCTCTAGCTTGGGTCCATGCGAAGATTATTCGAGTTGCCATCCCTGCTACAAATTAGAATCAAATCTCAGCGCATGGGGAAAAAGTATCATTTGCTAATAGACAATAATGACCTTAAGAGATTCGTGACCTTTGCTAATTATTTATGGAGTTAGTGCTTTTTATTTAGAATACTTTATTTTGTGATTTGAGTTTACCTGATTCCACTCTTTTGGTACCTCAAGTAATCTGCTTTATTTGCAGCTGTCTTGGCACTCAAATTCTCTTTTCAGCCTTGTTTTCCAAGAATCCCTTTCTAAGCTGGGAAATAACCTTTGCTGGCCCTGGAACCCTTCAACAGCAGGTGGGCTGAAATGGGTGTTACAGGGACATCTCAGCCCAGAGCGGTGTTCCGGGAACACTAAACGGACTGGGAGGCCGGCAGGGAGAGAAACACCGCATCCCCAGGGGGGTGGGGGGCGGGCGGGGTCGTCCACCTAGGGGAGCGGTGCTAGGGGAGCGGTGCTAGGGGAGAACTCTGAGAACAGAAGTGCTCTTACGACCTGTAGAAATGCTAGATGTGTTGCCTTTTTCTTCTTTCCCTTTTCAAATCAAGCAGAGAGTCCATTTTTTAACAGACTCTTTGTCGATCTCGCCAACTGGAAAAGTATTACTTATTGGGAAATTAATTCCAAGCTATGCAATGGGATTATTTCACAATTATAGGTTTTGGGGGAAGAGATAAATATGAGTAAAAGGAAATAGTGATGCAGTGTTTTAATTGAAATTCATGCGTGTGACACTGGTTTTGAACTTTTTTTTTTTTTTTTTAAAGATTTTATTTTTTCCTTTTTCTCCCCAAAGCCCCCCGGTACATAGTTGTGTATTCTTCGTTGTGGGTTCTTCTAGTTGTGGCATGTGGGACGCCGCCTCAGCGTGGTCTGATGAGCAGTGCCATGTCCGCGCCCAGGATTCGAACTAACGAAACACTGGGCCGCCTGCAGTGGAGCGCGCGAACTTAACCACTCGGCCACGGGGCCAGCCCCTGGTTTTGAACTTTTTGTGTTTGTGTATGAATCATATTTTATAAGAAATTTTTAGTTCTGTGTGGTAGCCAGTGTTTCCTAAAACATGTACTTTTTCGATAAAACTCTTACATCCTCCTTTAATATTTGAAATTTCAAAAGAAATGACTAAAAAAAATCAATTAAAGCATGCGTATTATACTGCAAGTTTTTAAAAAGCAAATCACAGCAACTATATTTAATATGCTTTTCCAATCCCGCACATCCCTGCCACTCTGCTCCCAAATTTTCTGATTCTGGTATGTTCTCCTGTCCTTCTCTGAGATGTCCTGCCTGGCACATTATCTTATGATTGAATGGATACTACCTAAAATATAACCTTAAGCCTCAAAAAGAAGGCTCTTAATACTCTGTGCATAATACATATTACAGTTTTCTAGTCTCTATATAAATATACATATTGTAAAAAGAATAACAGGCTAAAGTGGCTTTCCATTATCAACAGGATAAAGTCCAAGACCTTCAGCCTTTCTGTTGGAAGACACTGTTAGACCTGACTTGATACTTATGAAATGCACACTGCAGGGTGGGAGGCAGGTATTATATTTCCTTTGTTTATATTAGAGGAGTACAAGGATCAACTAAGAAAAGCTGGGACTTGCATACATGCGTGCTGAGTATCCTCGTAGTTCATTTTAGCCATTCTGATACTGTAGGGTTGTCTCACTGTGCTTTCAGCTACCGTTTCCTGATGACTAATGATGTTGAGCATCTTTGCATGTGCTTATCTGCCATCTGTATATCTTCTTTGGTGAAGGATCTGTTCAGTATTCTACCTTGTAGGAAAAATTGGGTTGTCCTTAGTTTTGAGTTGTAAGAGTCAGACGCAAACAAGTTCCGTTACATGCATTGTATTTGGTTGAGGTGTCTTTCAAGTCTTTTAATCTGTAGATTCCTCATCTCTTTATTGTTTTCCTTGCATTGGGAAAACCCAGAACATGAGAAATTCCATAGGATGAGTGAATTTTCCTAATTACACCCCCAGGATGTTATTTAATATGTTTTTCTGTAGTTTTATAAACTGGTTATTTAGGTCTAGAGACTTCAAGTTGGATTTTTGTCACGTGCGTTTTGTTCTGGTAATACTTCATGGGTGGCTCATGCACCTCCATCAGGAGGTAGATAATATATGATTGTCTGCCTTCTTTGCGATGTTAAAATTGATCAGGTTGTTAGGACTTGTCACTTAGATCCATTCATACTACAATCCCATCTTCCTTTCACCTGTCCAGGTTAGCCGCCATTGGCGGATCTTTGCCTAGAGCCATTGTCTCATTAGTGGTTGCGACATGGTGATATTCTGATTTTGTCATTCCCTCTTTATTTATTAACTGGAATACTTATTCCAAGAAAAGGTTTGCCTCATCACCTCTTGGTTGTTATGGGTACTGTTGGTAAGTAATGGCAGGATCACTGTGGGATTTGTTTTTTTCCCTTTGCTTACCAGTTTTCAGAGTAACGAGTTGTACACCATTCTTCAAAGGTTAATGACGAGGATTTTATATATTTTTAGGATCATCATGGACTCATGGATTTTAGCGTACGTAGATTTTGGCACGCTTGTCTCAGGGCCTTCTACTAATTCTTTTTGCTGCTCAAGTTGCTCCATCCTTGGCCAGTGGGAGCCCCTTCAGGTTGGTTCTACAGGCCTTTTGATACCTGCCTCGCCTTCTGGTGTAACAGGATGTCTCAGGCTCATCTTACCGCATGTTGGTTTTGTATGTCAAAAGCCGTTACCCACTCCAGTAGCAATGCACACACCGGCATCTTGGTTTCTTGGATCTAGCGCTCAGGAACCGGGGCTCCGTGGAGAAATGTCTAATTCAAGGACTGGAGCAGAAAGTACACGTGAGATGCCTTGTAATGTCAGAAAGTAAGGTAGTGCTCAAAAAGCAAAATAAACGACACCGTGACGGGAGTAGTCACAGGGGACAGAGGAGCCAACTGAAAGAGCTCCCCGAGGCCAAAGCTGGAGCAATTTGAGCAGCAACATAAACGAAGTCATACTGGATTATGACCCAAACTCCAAAGTAAACACCCATGTGTTCCTAGTGATAAAATAAATAAATAAATGGAGAAGAGACAAATCTTCTGGACAGAAGAGTTATAAATAATTCATGTAGACGCTCTGCCCTCAAGGAGATAGAGCACAGTTCACCCCTCCCTAAATGTGGGCTGCCCATACTCTCTTCCTTCCAAACAGAGCAGTGTGGGAAGGGGGAAGAAAGGGTAACTCTTCAGGGAGGAAACCTGACGGACGCTGTTTCAGCCAGGTGAGCAAGTTCCTGTCCACAGTGAGAAGTCGTGTTGAGAGCGTGTACCACTGATGTGATGTGATGTGATGAGAAGAACACTTCAGCTCTGTGGTCGTCCTCCCAAAACCCGTAACTCCAGCCTCTCGTGAGAAGAGCATCAGATAAATCCCAGTCGAGGAATGTTCAACAGAATACCTCATGAGTCCTCAAAACTGTCAAGGTCACCAAAAACAGGGAAAGTTTCAGAAACTGTCATAGTCATGTGGAGCCTAAGGAGACATCACAACTAAATGTGGTGTTCTAGACGGGATCCAGCACAGATAAAGGATGCTGCATTAAAACTGAGGAAATTTGAAGTGCAGACTTTAGTCAATAATAATATATGCATATCGATTTATTAATTGTGACGCTGTACCATACTAATGGAAGATGTTAATAATAGAGGAAACTGTGGGACACAGGGCACCTCTGTACTCTCTTTGCGATTTTTCTGTATATCTAAAACTTAAAGTTTATTTGAAATTTAAGAAGTTGTTTACCCTTTGGCAGTAACCCCGAGCTAATATTTATATAGTGCATTGATGTCTTCAAACATTTTCACAATTCCTTTCTTTGAGCTGCTCCTCTAGTTTCTAGTTAGGCAAAGGAATTATTTTTTTATGAGCATTAAGCTCATATCTAAAAACATGTGGGAGCTAGCACCACTGTTATGAAACAGAATTGGAGTAGTAAAGATCCAGCAAAGAGGGATCTCTTTTGTGCTGGCTGAGTTTTTCATCTGTTTATTACTTAAGGGCCACAGAGGGGACCCACACACTGTGCGGAGCCTTGCCTTAGCCTAGGGGCAGCTCCCTGTCTCTGCCCAGGCGGCTGATGGGCCTGAGGAGCAGGGAGGGGAGTCTGCTTTGCTGTCCGTGACTCATTGACAGATGGTGTCATTAATGTGGGTGGAGAGCGCTGGGGAGGAGCAGCCTTAGGGGAAAATAGATCTGAGCACTGTTAGAGATGTGCTGAGTTTGTGTCGTCTGTTAGGCATCCAGGTGGAGATCCTAGACAGGATATAGAGTCAGAGACTGAAGATAAGAATTTGGAAGTCATCAGTGTTCAGATAGTTAAACATTGGATTTAAAGATGAGACTGGATCAGATTCCTAGGAAGCCAGTGGAGACTGAAGAGGGAGGGGTCACGGCTGAGCCCTGCATCTCTGCAACACTTAGGGGAGCGAAGAGAAGACGTAGCGCAGGGAAGACTGAGGGACTATTGGAAGCCATGCCTAGTGGACGCTGTGTGTTGTCTGCCGAGACTCATGGCGCCACCTGGTCCCCTCTTCCACCCCCAGCCCACTCCCACCAAGCAGCCAGTGACTGAAGTGCAGGGAGCAGGAGAGCTTGGCCCTTGTCTCACAGTGGGTCCAGTTCACACCCCAGGGCTCTGCGTGGGATCAGGCTGAGTCAGCTGGTCTCCACCACAACCTCCTGCCTTCCTCCATCCCCAGCCCTGTCCCACTTCCCTTCCCCCAAGAGCATACTGGAGAAGCCACAACAAGCCACGTAGGTGCGCACGAATCCGGTCTCAGCTCTTTGAGGGAACCTAACCGAGGACACCAAGTAAAGAGGGTTATCAAGGGGTGAGGACAGTGCCTTAGTGAGCGTTCGCTATTCTTCCTTTTCCCAGAATGAGACCTCCCCTTGTAGGTGCATCGTGCTCCCTCACTGTGGGCTCTCCCCCACTGCTCATTCCGTCCCCTCCTGAGCCTGTCGGCCATGTCAGAAGGAGGCGGCCAGCTCCTCTGCAGGGCTCGGGGAAGTGGCGAGGCTGGAGCAGGCTGAGGGCTGGGCTCTGGGAGCACCGAGGAGGAAACAGGTGGCTCTGCCTGGGAGAGCTGCAGACATTTTCGCAGGGGAAGTGGCATTTGAACTGTGCGTTGAAGGAAATCCTGCACCAGCTTTGAGGCTTTGCTGGAGATGCAGGTGGGAGCCCCTTAGGCCCCTTGTTCAGCTCGTTGGGGTCAGTGGGCTGGATTTTGTGGCCTCTCTCCAGACTGATCTTAAGCTGCAGCCGTCTCTCTGCAGCCTCAGGTTGCCTCCTATCTCAGGAGCTCTCCTGGCATGCCGGCCCTGCAGAATTCACTTCTCAATCCACAGCAAGTTGGCGCAAAGGCGTGCAGAGGAAGACATCAGGAATTATGAGAATTTACCCCAGCCACCTTCCTGACCTGTCCCATTGCTCTGGGACTCCTGGCCGCAGTGTGTGCTTCTCAAGGGCACGGCTGTGCCTTCTGTAGTTTCAGCCCCCACAGGGCCCCGTGTTGGTTGTGCTGCAGGTGCCTGGTAACGACTGTTGGATACACGAGGCTCTGATCTCTTCTTAGGGTACACCACGAGGGGAGGCGCCGTCGGTGGACGCGTAGCCAGGAACTGAGTGATTATTTTCCTTAAGCACAGTGGAGGCGAGCAGAGAGAAGGAAAAGGCCTTGATATGTCTTACCAGAGCCTGTAACTAAGATGTTCCAGACTGAATGGAATACAAAAGTCTATGGAGATAAATAAAAATTAGAAGCAAAATGTGAAATAATTTTCCACCTGTGAGATTCGCAAAAATTTGAAAGTCTGGCAGTGTCGAATGTAGTCGGGATCTAAGGCCGAGGTGCACGCTGGTGGGATGTGAACTGTCCCCGTCACTTTGGACAGTAACCTGGCAAAGTCTAGTAGAGACGGAGCTACGAACACCTTTAAGTTCTTCCCGCCTGCGCACGTGCTCTGGAGGGGATCCTGTGCTGCTCACAGGGCCTTGTGGCGGGATGTTCGTAAGCAGCATTGTTCGTAAAAGGAGGAAGAAAATAGGAAGGCAACCTAAAGTTTCTCACCGAGAGAATGAATAAATAAATTGTGGTTATTCACGCATGACTGCTGTAGAGCAGAGAAAATACACGGGTTAGAGCCACACCTGTCCACACGGTGCATTTCACAACAGAATCCGGAGTGAGAGAACATGTAGAGTCTTTTGAAAGCTTAAAAACGTGCAGAAGTGTTAATTTTTAAACTGGATGAGGGGTACATGGAAAGTTATTGTCCCAGCTGCTCTTCGCTGGCGTACGTTGAAATTTTCTACAACATTTAAAATTAAAAAAGAAACACAAAATACTGAAGTGAGGATACATACATAGGATATATAGGTATAAAAATGCGTATGAATTAAAACCATGAAATGCCCAGGAAAGTGTTTTTTTCTCAGGAGGGAGGATCGAAGTGTGGGAAGGACACACGGGTTTTCGAAAGTCCTGGTGATGTTTTCTTAAGCTGAATGAGAAGATATTTCAGGATGAATTGTTCTTTAAACTTTCATATATGTCATAAATATTGCTAAAGCTGTTTTAAGTTTAAAAACTATTTTTTAAAGTTTAAAAGCAAAGACTTTTGTCTATGGAGAGATTGGACCTTCTCAGCTCCGCTTTTTAAATTTGTAAATGGAGTGGTTATACTAATGGTAATACCTCCTTTTAAGATATTTGTGAGGATGAAGTTAGCTAATGCATGTGAAAATGACTTGCAAACTATTAATTATTACTATTGCTAAAAGATATTTGTTCAAATTTCCTGTAAAAGAAGTATGAGAAGCTGGAATATGTCCATTGTGGGAAAATCAGAAAATATAGAAAAGTTCTAATAAAAATCACTGTTATAAAAACCACTAATGTTTTCGTTTCTTTTTGGTATAATTTTTGTTTTCTTCTATCAGAACTAGAACTTGTTGGTACAGTTGTTTTTCAGAACATTTCTGCATTGCGGAAGTATCACAGCAAGAATACATACTTAGTAAGAAAGAAAAGGGGGGTGGCTTCCCTGAGCATCGCACCAGGTGCTTCTTGAGGGCGGGGCATTTCTTCCACCTGTGCGTCCATGTGAGCAGCATCCTCCTGGTGCTAAGTGATTGATGGCCACGGGCCAGTTTGGTTGACCTTGGTAATGGAGACGAGTGCCCTGAGCAGGAGCCAGGAGACTGGGCTCTGGCCTGTCCCCGGACCCACCTCCTACCTGCTATGTGACATCAGGCAGGGCCGCTTCACCACATTAGCCTCCTTGTCCTCATCTCTGAGACCGAGGGGTCATGTCAGCTCTGAATTGGCTAAAGCCAATAACTACTGCCTACACCACGAGCATTTAGGTGAGAGTAAGTGGGAAGTGACAATGGGAAAAACATGCTTTAACATGGTGAGGTGCTTCGGAACCTCAGAGAACAGTGATTGTGGTTGAACATACTTTCCAGTTAAATTTCTACTCAGGAGGTGGCAACTGAGACTGAACGTTAAAGGGTGGAGGTTAGGGTCACAGGGAGTCTTCTTTCATGGGGTTTTGAGATGTGCTCAAGTCAGCGCCTGAAACTGGTCAGGAGATGATGATGTTAACTGTTGGGTTGCTTACAGACTGTTTTTAACGTAGCTCTTCAGAGCGTTTTATGTGTTGCTTTCGTGAAAGACTCTTGCTGCCCCTCAGTGGATGAGAAGGCCGGGAGTGCTGATTTCACATTCATGTCAGGAGACCTGGTGAAGTTCTTTTTTCCTAACTCAGTCCTTCCTGATAGTTTAAATTCTATTCATTCAGAATATGTGTTATTTTGCAACAAGAAGGTTTGGAGGATCTCAGGAAGGAAAGTGTAGCTGTGAG
Organism: Equus quagga; assembly: GCF_021613505.1. NCBI lineage: Eukaryota > Metazoa > Chordata > Mammalia > Perissodactyla > Equidae > Equus > Equus quagga. Next base: position 9,524,568 of record NC_060274.1, on the reverse strand, counting down.
TTCCCTAGGAAGTGTCCTGGGACTGAGAGGGTCGTCCCCCAACCCATTCAGGTTCCCAACAGTGTAGGGACACCTTGGTCCCTGGATTCTAGGACTCAGAACACTGTAGAGCTGTTTTTCTGAATTCCTGTATCATCTCTGGACCATTTCCTTCTTGGAGTTCTTATAACAAATTGATTTGAATGAATGAATTAGGACTGGATTTGTGAACATTTAAATGATAGAAATAAATTGGATTACGTGGAAATAAAAGCTAAAGTTTTCCTGAAATGTAGTCAGTGTTTCAGAGGCTTAGGAGAGAAACTCTTACAACTCAGTAAGAGAAAAGACAAATAACCCATTTTAAAAAGGAGCCAAGAATCTGATAGACATTTCTCCAGAAGAGATGTGCAGATGCCCAATAAGCGCTTGAAAAGATGCGCAACACCATTAGCCATCAGGGAAGTGCAAATCAAAACCACTTCACACCCAGTAGGATGGCTGTAATAAAAAAGACAGAGCAGCAAGTCTTGGGGAGAAGGTGGAACCCTCAAACGGTGCTGCTGGGAATGTAAATTGGTGCAGCCACTTTGGGAAACAATCTGGCAGTTCCTCATAAAATTAAACGGAATTATCATTTGACCCAGCAGCTCCACTCCTAGGCATATACCCAAGAAAATGAAAACATATGTCCGTACAAAAACTTGTATACAAATGTTCATAGCAGTATTATTCACAATAAGCAAAAGATGGGAACAACCCAGATGTTTATCAACTGAGTGGATAAAGAAAATGTGTTGTGTCCACACAACGGAATATTATTTGGCCGTATAAAGGAAGTAGGTAGTGACATACGCTACAACAGGCATAAACCTCGAGAACATGATGCTGAGTGAAAGAAGCCAGGGGCAAAAGGCCACATGTTGTATGATTTCATTTATATGAAATATACAGAATAGGCAAATCTATAGAGACAGAGATGATCAGTGATTGCCTAGGGCTGGAGGGAGTATTTTGAGGGTTGATGAAGATGTTCTAAAATTTATTGTGATGGTTGCACAACCCTGAAAATACACTAAAAACCATTGAATTGTACATTTTAAATGGGTGAATTGTATGGCGTGTGAATTTTGTCTCAATAAAGCTATTGCCAAAAAAAACCCAACAACTCATTCGAACCAGTTTTAGCATCTTACTATTGAGAGAATAGTATAAAATTCTATAGAAATATGGTTAACCCCCTTTCAGGCATAGTTCAATTTAGAAAGTTGTGTGGAATGCTCCTGTGTGCCTGGGCTCCAGGAACAGAAAATCAGAGAAGTTGTCAGGCTGGTGGAACAGAGACATTTGAGGGAGCAACTGCAGGCCGTGAACGCACATACCAGAACTGCCTAGAAGATGCCATGGTAATGGCAAGGGGGAGTGTTTGGGACTTCAGGGAAGGTGACACCACCAGGTGTCAAGGGGTAGAAGTTTATTCCAGGCCAAAGGTGGCAGGAGCTGTGTGGTGGTGTTGATTTTTAAGGCACGGAGTTGGGTGGGGAATGCAAGTGGCAGGAGGTGAGTCTGGAAGGAGAGACTAAGTTTCAAATCAGTCATCTTCTGTTCAAGAAGAGGAAACCATATACGTCACGCTGTGCTGAACCGGTCTTCACGTTCTGGAGTTTTAGCTCACAAATTAATACTGCAGAGCTCTCATTGGTTGAACATCTGCTGTGCACCTGGCGCCCTTCTAAGGTCCATTCTCATCATATTTTGACAACAACTCTAGAAGCATGTGCTGCTGTTGCCCCCATTGGAAAGGGGTAGTAAGTGGGTCGGCAGGTTGCCCATGGCCACGCAGCTGGTGGTAGTGAGGCCGGGCTCGGGCCTTGAGCCCACACGCCCCACTGTGACACTTCACAGGGCCTTCGTGCTGGTGGTCATAGTCTGGACACCATTGTTCGCACTGGATTTCTTCCAGCCTCTATCTCAAGATGCTTTTGGTTCTTTGTGAAAATGACTAAAAGTATCTAAGATTACACTGGCGCTCACTGTATTTTTCTTGTACAATCGAAGTTATTGCTGTTTCATTTAGTGAATTGCAGAATAAGAACTGAGTGCTAAGCATCATTTACAGGGATTTATTAGTTGAGCTGTTTGTATTTAGCATTCGTTCAAATTAATATTCCTTTTAGGCTGAGGGAAATTTCTGAACGTTGGTGATACTGGTTGTTCACTGCGATGGTTTCCTGGATATTTCTATAAAGTTTAAATTGGACTTATATCTACGAACACCATTTGAAGAGTTCCTGCCCCGAAGATCAACATCCTAGAGATGGGTCGCTCACTCACACTTGTTTTGTTCTGCCTAAAAGTAGTTCTACGTGTAGGAAGTGAAGCGACTTATTTAGGGCATTAGATTACAATCCAAATAGGCTCTCAGACCTGCCCTTCAGTGGAGGTTTCTCTACCTTTGATAGTGTGCAATAAACATTTATTGATAATGGTAACTATAAAATGATAGAATGCCTTACGTTGGAGAGGGCGACAGGCATAATCAAAGACCTGGGTCAAAACTTAGCTTATCCTCTGCGTTTTCAGTGGAACACCACCACCTTTCAGCTGACACCCCAAACGCTGAAGGTCTTTGGTGCCCTGAGTAAACGGTAGCCCCATTTTCCTTGAAAAGGGAAGGAAAGCTCTGCCTTAGAATCCTGGGCAGATGCTTAGCACCCTGCCACGCGATTTGGGCGACTGGGGACCCAGCTGGCCCCCTGGTTGGTAATTCCTCAGCACTCTGGTATGTCCTGACCTTGCCAAATAACTGGAAAGATTTGGAGAACAGGAAATAAGCTGCTTGGGAGATAAGGCAGGCAGCTATGAATTGTAGACGAGAGAGGAAATGAGAATTCTAACCCAGGGAAACAACATTGCCAGTTTGACTGTATTTTTAAGCCAAGAATCATTGGAGAGATTTCCTTCTCTCTCAGTTTACCTACCTGTTTAGTTATACTGGTGAGAACTCACAGCAAAGTGTATTAATGGGGACTCCATTTCTGTTTACTCCTGCATCTCAACTGATCAGGAGTTACAAAAAGATGAAACTGAGTCTGTGAACTTTTTGTTTATCCAGTAACTGCTACTGTGTGGTCATAAGACCAAGAAATCTTTAACATTAGAAATAACTTTAAAATTTTTTTGTTTTGGGGGTGATTTTTTTGGTGAGGAAGATTGGCCCTGAGCTAGCATCTGTTGTCAATCTTCCTCTTTTTGCTTGAGGAAGATTGTCACTGAGCTAATAACATCTGTGCCAGTCCTCCTCTATGTTGTATGTGGAATGCTGCCACAGCATGGCTTGATGAGTGCTGTGTAGGTCCGCAAGTGGGATCCGAACCTGCGAACCCTGGGTTGTCAAAGCGGAGTGTGCGAACTTGACCACTATGCCACCAGGCTGGCCCTTAAAATATTTTTTTGCCTCTGCTCTTTTGTGTTTGTGTCATACCGTGACTAGGCAGGCTGTTTTGGTGAAGAAGAGAGGTTTGTTGTTGATGTTAATTAAACATGCAGCTCTCCATGGCAATGGACATTAAAGGAAAAAGGCAGAAGTACAGAAAATGCAACTAACCTCTCTTCTCTGAAATGACCCCTTGTCATCAAATACATTTTATAAGGAAGGTCACAGTAGGTGAGTGTGCACTGTGTTAACTTAAGGAAATAATTTAAAAACTGATCAGTCATGAATATCGTGTTCTTATTTGTCATGTTCTATCTTGTGTGGCCATTCTGAGATCCATTAGCGATTGTAGGCTTAAACGACTGATGTGTCTTTAGGGACCAAATGGTAGCCGAGGGCACGTTTGTGGGTTGCAGTGCTCAGGCCAAAGCATCGCTGGCTCTGAAAGAAATGTATGATGTTGGCTTTCATTGACCATTTGGAAATTCTAAATTTTATGACACATTCACTGTCATTTAAAGACTTTTGTTGTTGTTGGTTTTACTATTTTTAAAAATTAGATCGGGGACCGGCCCGGTGGCACTGTGGTTAAGTTTGCACGCTCCATTTCGGCAGCCCGAGATTCTCCGGTTCGGATCCCGGGTGTGGACCTAGGCACCACTTGTCAAGCCATGCTGTGGCAGGCGTCCCACATATAAAGTAGAGGAAGATGGGCATGGATGTTGGCTCAGGGCCAGTCTTCCTCAGCAAAGAGAGGAGGATTGGCGGCAGATGTTAGCTCAGGGCTAATCTTCCTCAAAAAAAAAAAAAATTAGATCAGTAGTTTAAGTAGAGAATTTTTAAAAACTAGACTTATGAATCTGGATTTGTTCCCTCTGTCCATCTGTGTTGAGAGCCCTCCTGTGTGTGTTCACAACTCTGTAATTGCATAGAGAGCCCTACATTGTGTCCGTTTAGTGAGCTGAACCCCACGGGGACAAAGATGTGTTAATCTGTATCCTCGGCACCTAACAGTTTATAATAGGCAGGCAGGCAGTATGGCTGTTGTTAAAATGCCTTTGGGAGTTGAAAATAACCTACCGGAAATAGTTTCCAATAACCTTTTATAGTTCGAAGATGTAATTGAATAAGGATCATAACTTCTAATTGGATATTCCTGTTTGGCACAATACATTCAAAATTATCATGTGTCGGTATTGAAAGACAAGCGTGCCCTTGTCCCTTTCCTCCCGCGCCACAGCTCAGTGGGGAGGCGTGCACGGAAAGCGATAGTTGGAGTGGATGGTGTAAGTGCTGCGTGCAGAGCCCGGACCAGGGAGGCGGGCATCTCAGCAGAGGGATGGAGCTCGATGGGGCTGCCCGGAGTGGTAGGTGGCCGCATGCGTGGAAGCTGACGTTGCCCTGGGAGCCATCAGCTAGGTTAGATTTGTCTAGTGCTCACCAGGTCTCAAAAGATTGCAACCTCACAGCTCTCTCGGATTTTTGCTGAGGTTTACAACAGAGCCACAGTATCCTTACATTTTAAGTGGGTAATAATTTCCTCTTGGAAAATTTGGGGATTTTATCACGTATCTTACAACAAGTGCTGATCCCACCAAGGGTGGCAGACCAAGGTTGGGGACCTCTCCTAGCTCTGTAGTGCCCTGAAAAGAGACTTAAAGACCTAAAATCAGGTGTGCCCGTGATGCAGCTTTGAGAGGTGATGGGGCCTCTGTGTCGGCCTGCGCTTTGGACACAGGTGGGCATTGCAGAGGTCCTGGACAGTCCGTCCTTGGCCTTGTTTGCTATTTGGGAATGTAAGTTAGAGGTTGGCACCCATTTACACCAGGGCCACATGTTTGGTTTATTAGACACAATGTCTTGGGAGGAGAAGGGGGTTCAGATCTTTCTTAGGAATAGCAGGCGTGTCCTTGCTGGTTAATGATGTCCTCGTTTGACTGACACACATCAGTATATATCCGGTGTCCGTGGACGCTGTGACTCCCAGCTGCGCTTTCAGCTTCCCAAGAGCGGGGCCTCGTCTTCTCTAGCGCCCTGTTGGTCACTTAGGATCACGCAGCAGGAACCAAGTAGGTACCAGCTGGATGTCTGCCTGAGCGAATTCACTCGTCACGGTCCCACATGGGCCAGTCAGGCGACGCTCGGGGACCATTCACGACAGCAAATGCGGGTTGTTGGTTTGTGGCTCATGGGCTGCGGGACCGCTTCATGGCGGCCTGTCCTTCAGGTGTTCCTGGGCTCTGTGAGGGCTGCCTGGGTATTTACCTGATTCCACAAACCACCTACTGGAGGGTCCACCTTTTAGACGGGGGACTGATAGGTGAGAAAGATGAAAATGATTTGTCCAGCTCCCGAACTTTTCAAGTTTCAGTTCTAGTTCTTATGCTCACAAACTCTGATGCTTGTAATTTCTTCATATTTCTTCTGTAATAAATCCTAAACAACTTAGATATTTCAACTGCACGTTTTTTCCAGATTGGCCATAGTTAGAGGCTGAACTGTTCAGAAATGAGATAGTTCAGGAAAGGTGGAGAAAATTTCAGTTCGGGAGGAAAACGAAGTCAAATAGGCCCCACGCTTTCCTCTTTCTGTTCTAAATAATTAATACACTGATTCAAATACACAGTGATTTTGTGGACGTCGTTTTCGCTCCACACAGGACTGTCGGCTGAGGGGTCCTTGCCCTGTGAGAGGCAGGGCTGGGTCCAGACAGACTCTGGGCACTCTCTGTTTTCATAGTGATGGGCGTTTTCATGCCAAAGTGTTGTGTGTGCTCAGGTGTGAGCTGTTTGTCACGATGCCATGTCACGGGGGTCTGGTTCCCTGTGTGGTGTGCCCTGTCCTCTCCTCTGATCCCCATGTCCTCCCCCAGTCGTTTCCTTTGATCACACCGTCTCTTGAGTGCTGCGGGCTGAGCTCTTCGTAGCCATGGTCCTGTCCCTGTTCCTTCCCCGTGGTAACCATCTTCCCGGTTGCTTTCTAGGTTGTGCTGGTGAGGTGGAATGAGCCATACCAGAAGCTGGCCACGTGTGACGCAGACGGAGGCATATTTGTGTGGATTCAGTACGAAGGGAGGTGGTCTGTGGAGCTGGTCAACGACCGAGGGGCTCAGGTGAGTGGGCCGGAACCCCTTCCAGCGCGAGATTGCTGGAGAGAGAATGCAGACCCCATTTCCAGGGCAGGTGAACGCTCTCCCCAGACATAGGTAGACTAGAAGCGAACACAGCTAGAGAAAGATCCTACTTCTTTCTCTTCAACCGTGCCGCTGTTGTGTGAGCTCGCCAAGTTTTAAGCTTTAATTAAATCTGTGAAATCATTTTTCTGCCATTCAGTGTTGTGGTGACATGCTCGGTTCGGATCCCCTCAAGTGCCTCTGTCATGTCACTCTTTGCTCCCGTTTGAGAGGTGTTTTCCCCATGTGTAATCCTCATAGTTCTGTCACAGGGAGCCAGCCCCACATGGCTGTTTCTCACAACCCGCTCACCAAGCTGAGTTTTTAACACTCTCTTCTATCAGGTTTCAATTAGCGTGGCCACCTGTTGTCACCCTCAGCTCTTCCTTTCTGAAGGATTTGTCTTCGCTCTGAGGAAGACGCCTGCTCTGGGGGCTCCCTGCTGAGCTGGGCTGTTTTTGAAACTGCTCTGCGGATTCTTCTGGCTTGTGGTGCTGCTCTCGCTCTCCTCCCAGGTGAGGACGGGCTGCAGGGACCTCCTCTTCTCACATGTTTAAGGACATATGTCCCATGCCGGGGATTTGACAGAACTCTGCCTTCAGAACCGAGTCCTCAGGGGACCTTTATTGCTGAGGGGTTTCTTAGCCTGTTTTCACTCCCCAGCGATGGTTTCCCTGTGCCTGCCTTTCTATGCATTTCTAAGGAAATGGATCTCATCCTCTTTTCTCCCATCTGTTTCTTAAATAAGCTGTAAGCTTCCCAAGTTTGAAAGATGCAAACCAGTGAAGTGACATAAAATTACAAGGAATGAAGATAATTGTTACCTGCCATCGAGTCGGCTCTGACTCCTGGCGTCCCTGTGAATGAGTGAGTGATGTTCACAATGTCCTGTCCTCAGCAGCTCACTCCGCTCCTGTAGACTGGGCCCGTGGCTTCCTTATGGAGTCAGTCTATCTCCTATTTGCTCTTCCTCTTTTCCTGTTGCCTTCTGCTTTTCCCAGCATTATTGTCTTTTCCTAAGAATCCTACCTTCTCCTGATGAGCCCAAATTAGGACAGCCTCAGTTGTATCACTTTTGCCTCCAGCAATAGTTCAGGCTTCGTTTGCTCTAGGACCCACCTGTTCGTCCCTCTGGTAGTCCAGGGCGTCTGTGGAGCTCTCCTCCAACGTCATACTTGAAATGAATCAATTATTTTCCTGTCAGCCTTCTTCACCGTCTGGCTTTCTTGCCCGTGCGTAGTCATTGGGAACACGAGGGTGTGGGTCATCTTGGCCTTGGTCTCTAAGACACTTCCTTACACTTGATGAGCTTTCCCAATTCTTTCCTTGCTGCCCTTTGGAGTCTCAGTCTTCTCTTGGTTTCTTGGCAGCCGAATCCATTTAAATCGGCGACTGAACCATTATTAGCAGTTACTGCTAGGCTGAGGGTCTTTGTTAGATGTCATCACAGAAGACAGACCTACCTCTGGTTGAAAACAGAACGTTCTTTTTTGTGAGCTCGTTGGTCTGGTAGCATAAATGTAATAATTCTGACTGACTGCACGGCCTCACGGTTTCCCTGTACCTCCGTGGAGCAGAAAAGGCAGAGGAAGAGCCTGCTCACCAGCCTCCTGGTCACAGAGCCGCAGACGTGGAAGTCTCCACGGCCCTGAGAAGTTCCTGGTTCTTGGAGGATGGACGTTGTGGTCACAAGCATGGCGCTGGAGTCAACCACACAGGCCAGGAGTCTCACTCCGTGACTCTTGGTAGGAGATGTGTGACTTCTCTGTGCCTCCACTTCCTCATCCCTAACATAGGGACTCTCATGGTCCCTGCCTCCGAGGGTCACTCGGAGGATTAAATAAAATTAAATCTGGAGAGTGCACACGATAGCTGTTGCCGCGTGTTCTTAGAGTGCCTGTGGTATTATGAGGTACTGCTGCCTCAGAGCCCCGACCGCGGAGCATACGTGCCCTTGAGTAGTAGCCATAATGTCATCCCCAAAGAACAGCTTCAGGCTTCGAGGCAGCAGCTCCAGTGGAGACTTCTCTGCATTCACCCATAAAGGTCGCCAAAGTGCCCTGATTCTCCCGTCCGCAGAGTGTGGCCTTCTTGCCCGGGGAGGCCCAGGGATCGGGTGAGACGTGTCTTCAGACTTTGGGCAGCGGGAGATCTTGAAAGCATTGCTCGGAGAAAGACAGTGACGGGAGCTAGGACAGAAGCTCACTCAGTGCTTGGCTTTTTCGTGTGTCTTCTCTTGTCTCCCCAGCAGCCCTGTTTGGAAGATGTTGTTATTCCCAGTTAATGAAAGACAAAACCCAGGTCAGGAAGGTTGAGTAACTTGCCCAAGGAAGTCCTAGGTGGTAGAGCCAGAATCTGGAGCCAGGTTTGAGTCCAAAATGCTCTACCACACTGTCTTATTCCCAGATGAGACACTGTTTTCTCTTTGAGCCGAAATGCATGTGCTCGTGGTGTATCCTAAAGAGCTAAGACTTCATCACCTTCAGAGGGCCCAGCCCCACAGCCAAGAGGAGCTGCCACCACACCCTTTTCCCCTGGCAGCAGCCTCTCTGAGGAGGAAACCTTCTGTCACCTCCGTGTAACAACTGTGTGGTCTCCACCACCGCCCTGTCCCTCAGCTTTTCTTTTCAATGAGAGTTGGCACAAAAAAGCATGTTAGAAACAAGAAAGGGAAGATGAATTCAGACCTGGAAGTGAATGAGCTTACATGGACTGTAGGACATCTGGAAGCACCTGGAATCTCACGAATGCCTGTGCCTGGCAGGGTGAGCCAAAGTAATCGCTGTATCTTGTGATCTGATCCAGGTTTTCCTATAATTTTGCTGTTTGGAGCAATTACTCTGCAAACCTCAGAACCCACCCAGCAGTTGTCATCATTAAATGCTTGCATTTTGGGGAGGTTTGGTTGCTTTTAATTGTGTTGGAGTCAGATCCTCCTGAGTAAAACAGCATCAGGTACTGGTGAGGGGTCGCTCGTCCTAGGAGTGGTGGCTCTGTGCACCTGAAACGGTATCTGGTGGGAGGAGGGGCAGTTCGTGGCTTGGAGGAGGAGCATCCTTGAAATCTGCTCAGAGAAAAATCACACTCTTTAGAAGAAATGACAGGTAATCCTTGTGATGTAGCATGCCTTTCATGTCGCAGAGTAATCAAGCATTTGGCAAAAGCTAAGTGATGCTTTAACAATTTCTTTTTCAGGAAATGATTATGCGTCTGGAACGGCGCATGCGTTACTTTACGGTAATCACCAGGGACGGCTGTGCCCGGCACGGGCTGACGTTCCATAGTCTGATGGGAAGCTTCCCGGGCAGTGGGCCTCCAGGCTGCTGCTCAGCCACAGTTACCCCGTGTGCGCGGACGCTCCCAGTGAAGCAGGAGCCCTGCAGCCTCTGCTGGGCGAGACAGCCATAAGGGGCTCTTTGCTGATCCTCCTTACAGCTTGCATCGTCTGTTCCCCTGTTTCTGTTTTTCCAGTTGTGATGCAGTCTTGTCACTCTATGCTGACCTAATTTAATAAACCCAATTAGTTCATGTCAAAATCCTCTGTTATCATTTTTTGTGACTGTAAGATTGGTGGAGTCCCAGAGAAGCTTCTCCTCACTGGTTGTATGGTTTAGCCTTCTCCTAAGATGTTTTTCCTTTTAATACAAATAGTTTCCAAGATAAATGAGTTAAAATGCATGTAAATAAGTAACGTTATCTTTGCAAAATGAAAGGACTTTTAAATTTTATTGTAGAATTGTGTCATCTCTAAAAAGTGTTTTGAGTTCTGAAGAAAAACTGGAGAGTGTAATTGGTTGAAACATAAAGTCAGTGAAACCACAGTTCTGAGTTTACCTAAGCAAACAGCTCCTTGCGGTGACCTCGGACCAGCTGTTTGAGGGCTACCCCAGGATAGCTCCATGAGACAGCGCCATGCCATTGTCGTGATGGGGACATGCCGATCGCTCAGCATAAACCCAGCCCCTGCTGGGAGAACAGCAAAAAGTTCATGTCCTTTGGTATTTGTTCTTTTATTTTATTATTATCTGAAATGTGATATATCTAGTAATGTCACAAGTTTTAAAGTTGAACATTTCCAAGTGTAAGCAACCTAAAACAATTTTATGAATGAAAAGTTGGGCATAACTATAAAGTAGAAATTACAAGGTAATGAATGGTTATTAAAAGATACCTAGATAATTCAATGGGGACAAAGAATAGTCCTTTTTTTAATATTGAGATATAGTTGGCATAAAGCATTAATTAGTTTCAGGTGTACAACATAACAGTTTGATATTTTTATATATTGCGAAATGATTACCACACTAAGTCTAGTTAACATCCAGAGAGTACTCTTTTTGAGAGATGGTGCTGGAAAAAGTGAATATCAATTTTTATTTTTAAAAAATTAAAAGAAGAACCTTGATTCTTACCTTACACCCTGCACAAAAATTAACTCTAAATGAATCATAGGCATAAATATAAAAGCTAAACTTCTGGAAACCTTGGGTTTGCACCCTTGGGTTAGGTAAAGATTCTTTAGATTGGACAGAAAAAGTACAAACCATGAAAGAAAAAAAATTAATATTAGACTTCATCAAAATTTAAAATTTTTACTCTTTGAAAGATACCATTAAGGAAATGAAAAGACAAGCCACAGAGTGGGAGAAATTATTTGCAGCACACATATCTGATAAAGGATAGTATCTAGAATTTTTACAATACAATAAGAAGGTCAAAAATTCATATATGTCAATTATATATGGGTGTATATATATACATCTATATTATGTATAGGTATATAATAAATGAATATGAATGGATATGTGAATAGATGTATATGGCAAGGGATTTGAACAGACATGTCTCCAAAGATGATGTGTAGATGATCGATAAGCACATGAAATGATGCTCCACATATTAGTCGTTGGGGAAATGCAAATGAAAAGCACAATGTCATACCACTGTATATCTGCTAAAGTAGCTAAAATAAAAATGTGAAATGATCACTTGACAACACCAAGTGTTGGTGAGGTGTGGCCCTACTATACCTCATACGCTGCTGATGGGAGTATAAGATGGCATAACCACTCTGGAAAAGAGTTTGGTAATTTCTTATGCAGGTAAACATATACTTACCCTATGACCCAGCAATTAATTCTGCTCCAGGCATTCACTCAAGAGAAATGAAACCATGTGCTTACAAAAAGTCTTGCACATGAATGTCTATAACACTTTTCTAGTAGCCAAATACTGGAAACAACCCAAATGCCCAGCAATTTGGGTAGGTAAATAAATATTGCTCTATTTATACAATGCAGTATTACTCATCTATAAAAAGGAATGAGCTACAGCTGCACACAAGCATTCAGAATACTCTCAAAACCGTTATACTGAGTAAAAGCAGCCATACACAAAAATGAACACACTATGTGGTTCCATTCACGTGAAATTCTAGAATAAGCAACTAGTGAGAGAAATTAGACCACTCGTTGCCTCCAACCAAGGATGATGGTAGGGTTGACTGCCAAGGAGAACTTTATTTTATTGTATGTAAATCGTACCTCAATAAAGTTGATTTTTAAAGACTAATAAATACTACCAGCAACTACTTGCCCAACAATTTTGGAAACTTATGTGAAATGGACAAATTCCTAAAAAGAAATAATTTAATAGAACTGACTCAGGAAGAAATAAAAAACTTCAAAGCTTGACTGGTATTAAAACTGTTAAATAAATTGAAGCAATGGTTAAAAATCTTCCCACAAAAAAAATACAGAGCCAGACGGTTTTACAGGCATGTTGTACCGAACTTTTCAGCAACAGGTCATCCCAGTTTATATAGATTCTTCCAGGCAGTGGGAAAAGAGGGACCGCTCTTCGACTCGTTTTGAGAGGTCACTGTAAAACCCTGGTAAGTCCAGACAAAGACATTACAAAGAAGGAAATCACAAGTTTCATTCATGAATTCGGTCAAGATGTAGAAATTCTAAACATATTAGCAAGTCAACTTCAACTGTGTGTATAGAAGGTAGTGCTTCACCTCCAAGCTGGGCTTCTAGGTGTGCGAGGATAGTGCAACACTGGGAACCTATGGAAGTAGCTCACTGCAATCCTAGGTTCAAAGAGAAAGAATATGTGGTGATTTGAATAAATGCATTTGATAAAACTCAACACCCGAGTATAAGTAATGTTTTCCAGTTAAAATTTGTTTTCCATTTTGATTGAGGGAATCTTGTTAACAAGACTGAGAAAGGTGTGTAATCAGAAACTGAGAGCCTTACTATTTTGATAAGTGACTAAGAGACACTAATGGACAGTCTGTTGTTCGCCGGTAAGCGGGAGGCCTGGAACAGGGGCTGAAAGCAAGGGCGCAGGAGCCGCACAACCTGGGTCACTGGCTCTGCCGCTCCCCAGCTGTGTGTGACCGTGGATAAGCTACGTGTGCCCCGTGTCTGTTTTCCCTGTAAAATGGGCATGATAATACCTCCCCCAGACCAGGCTTAATCAATTGACATGTGTGAGGCACTTGGCGCCACACTGACACAAGCTTTTCAGTAATGTCTTTTATAGTATCTATTATTATTATAATGCATATATGTTATATATATTTTATAATACGTTATCTGTATAATTATATTTTTATATATATTATTTTCTCCAAGGCCATCTCGATCTCAGCCAAAGGTTCATAAGTTAATGACCCTACCTAGTCTTTGATAAAGTTGCTTTCCCTTTCAGATGACAGATTGACCCCTTTTGTCTGTGTCTCTCAAAGGTGAGTGACTTCACGTGGAGCCACGATGGGACTCAAGCGCTCATTTCGTATCGCGATGGGTTTGTCCTGGTCGGTTCTGTCAGTGGACAAAGACATTGGTCCTCTGAGATCAACTTGGAAAGTCAGATCACGTGTGGCATATGGACTCCTGATGACCAACAGGTAAAGCCTCCTGAATGTGGGTGTGGAGTGTTAGACCTGTGTGGGCTGAGGAGGAAGTGAGTGAAATACTATCACTGGGAAGAAGGGTGGGGGAGGGGCAGCTGGCTCCACAGCCTCTTAAAGAATCACAAAGAACAGTGAACGTGTCCAGGTAAAAATCAAAACAAAAGTTTTAAATAAACCAAAGATTGGAGAAATAATAGTTTCCACCAATATGGTAAACGCTGAGTTAATATTTTAATTCTAGAAAATAATTCATACAAATTTACTTTTAAATCTACATAAATGGCAATTGAGAATTGGATAAGAGACATAAATAATTCACAGAAGAAGTTCAACTAGTCAATAATCACAGGGAGGAAAAGTATGCATTCCCAGGGGAAAATGCACAATAGCATAGTGAAGGTATATTTTCACTTTTTAGCAAAAAATAGCAATAAAATGAGACAGGTGATTTACTGACTATTGATAAGAGTTCAGTCAAATAAACAGTCTCCTTCATGGCTGGTAATAGTGTGTATTATTAGACCTCTGGGAACGCAATTTGGCAGAGTATGTCAGAAGTCTTACAAATTATCATCCACTTTGACCTGGTAATGTTCTTTAGGAATTTCTCTAAAAGAAACAGAAGAAAATAAAAGTTGTAGTCATTAAAGCATTATTTATGATAGTAAAAATTTGGCAACAGCCTACTTGGCTGAAAATAGGAGAATGGTTAAGTAAACTGCGGTGTAACCACTTAGAGGATTACATAGTCACTCAGTAAGTCACACATGGTGGTTATGAAGGTGATGGGATAATCTGGAAGAGCCCTTACGTTAAGGAAAAAATCAGGATACGAAATGGCATTTGTGGTGTGATTACCGCATCCTCCAGCACCCAAAAGAAACCCGTCCACGTCGTAAAAGAACTGGGAGGAGATGAACCAGAACCCCACCGGCAGGCTGCTTTTATTGAACCAGAACCCCACTGGCAGGCTGCCTTTATGGTGCTGAGCCTCTGGGTCATTTCTAAAACATAATTTCAAAATTTTCTTTAATGTGCCTGTTTTACTTTCATCATAAAATGATACTTAATAACCTGGTAAAATTATATATTGATAATTCATTTTTTAAATATAAGGATTGACTAGTTAAAACCTTTATAAATGTAATCTTGTGTTTTCCAAGTACGGCAAAATCTATAAAATGCCAGAACATTTCATACCAGAGATTTCGGTTTAATATTGGTAAAAGCAGGCGATATAATATGAAACTGTAACTTTTATTTTTGAACCTTTTTTTTTACTGAATTGCTTTCTTCTAGTCACTATTTATTTTATGTTTCCAATTTTTTCAAGTACGAATGGCCAGTATCTTATATCTTTCTTCTCAAAATTAGTATTATGAGAATTACAGAAAGATCGTCTCCGCTCCGAATGGCTTCCCTCGCCCTCCGCCTCAGGTCTCTCGTTAGCCAGTAGCGTGTGCGGGTGTCTGTATGAATCACTTAGGTTGGCTTAGGAGAGCGCTTTGTTTTTGTCGGTTTTTACTGCCCCTAGAGTCTGCTCAGAGAAGCGTGCCGCAGGCCCTTCAGTGACCTTGCTCAGGCATTTAACCTCTCTCTGCATCAGTTTCCTCCTCTGTGACAAGGGGTGTGAATTATTTCCTGCCTCATCCCCAGGGCTTTTTGATGATCAAATGAGGGAACAGATGTGAAAGCACTTAAGAACTCGTACCTGGAAGTCTTGCCTTCACATTCTCCCCTCGCCTAGCATGATGGAACCCGTAGGCTCATGTCACCGTCCCCCTGATGAGCTTTGCCAGCCAATGTCCCCAGCAGACAGCACACCTGAAGTGTGACAGGCATGGGACCTAGAGATGCTGGGGATACAGTGAGTAAAATGTGGCACCTGCCTGAGTTCTGTATTTAGGGCTAATGGGTAGGATTTTGGTCAAGGAAAGCGCTCCACTGCCTTGGCAAAAGGTTGCAGCCTAACTGAAGCAGTGAGGCTCCTTGGCAGGGTTTAACGCAGAGAAGAGATGTATGGGATGCTCCGTCGGTCGTGTTTGAACGGAGACATGGAGAGATAATGTTCCTTCCTCCATCTCTGTCACTCTTTCTTATCTCGTGCTTGGTTTGAAAGTTATTAATGAGAAAAGCATGTGAAGACAGCCTGATGTTTGTAATACCGTGCCCCGGCTCTTACTCTGGGAGTCGATGTGTGCAGCATCGGTGTGGACGGCAGGAGGCCAACTGCATCCTTCCCGTCTCCCGGGAGGCCCCCGCCCTTGATGCAGAGTCAAACAGCCTCCGGGACGAAACCGCCTCCACCTCCAGAGACAGTTCTGATCATAATGGGCTTTCAGGCTGCTTCCTGTGAACTTTTAAAAATAGAAGCAGTACTGTCTTACAAGCAGTGAGTTTGCAGTCTCGCTATTTTTCTGTCATATGTTTTCTTCATTCTAGAGTGCTGATTTATGTACCCTTTGGGGGATTATAAACTACTTTGAGTGTCCGATGGAAATTGGGAAGCCTTTCCCTGGAAAAATGTGCACAGTACATACATGGTTACATATATCACTTTGCATGGAATTTTGGGAGCTCGTAGGCTCCCTCCATAGATTCTCCCCCTTCAAATCCTGATCTAGATAGTTTAGAGGTGACATTTGGGGTAATTGTCCCCAACTTTCTGTTATGCACACATTCAAATGTTACAGAAAAGTTGAAAGAATTTACCCTCCTTAAATTTGGCAGCTAACGTTTTGCCATATTTGGGAGCTCTCTCTCCCTCTTCCCCTGCCTGGCTCCCTCCCTCCCTCTCTCTCCACGCACACATTTTTTGGTAGAAGTATTTTTGAAAGTAAGTTGTAGACATCATGGCGCATCACTTCTAGATGTTTCAAGATGCATGTCCTAAGAAGAAGGTCATTCTCCTCCATTATCCCAACTAAGAAGTGAGCAGTGATGGTATCTGGTATCCAGGCTGTCTTTATATTTCCTTAATTGTTACAGGAACATGTTTTATACACTTTTTTTTCTTTCTTTTGATATTTGGAACCAGGATCCAATTTAGCTCCTGTACAGCAATTGGTCGTTATGTTTTTAGTCTAGAACATTTTCCTCTTTTTCTTGTTTTAATGATGCTGCCTTTCTGACGAGCTCAGTGTGGTTACCTTGCAGAGTGTTGCCTGCTCTGGATCTGTGACTGTTCACACAGAGCATCATTGAACTTTTTCTCCCAGCCCCTGTATTTCCTCTGCGCTGGAAATTAGGTCTAGATTAGAGTTGGATTAAACAGTTTGGGTAAAGAGTGTTTTATAGGCGACATCATATCATTCTTACTGAACCGCATTAAAAGGTATATGATATCATGTTATCCAACTCTCAGGGTTGCTGAGTTTGATGGAACTTTGTAAAGCAAAATTATTTTTCATGGCATGTTTTTAATTCCATCTACACTTATGGCTCATTTTTTCAAGTGATGTGTTTCATTTCGGGCTGAAATGTGTCTTCCGTTAAATTGCGAGAAGGGACTCTGATCCTCCCTGGAGGGTGTAGAGTAGATGAGGACTCGGACCTGGTCTGCTCAGGTTGCCGCCACGGAATCTTGCTTAGTTCTTAAATAAGTAGGGGGGCTTGAACAACAGACGTTTATTTCTGCCAGTTTTGGAGGCTGGAAGTTCACGATCAGGTGTTGGCAGCTTCGGTTTCTCTTGAGGCCACTTCTTGCTGTGTCCTCACGTGTCCTCTCCTCTCTGCCCTCGTCCCAAGTGTCTCTTCCCCTTCACATGAGGACACCAATCCTACTGGTTTAGGGCCCTACCCTTATGGCCTTATTCAACTTTAATCACCTCTCTACAGGCCCTGTCTCCAAATACAGTCCCAGGAGGGGTTAGCGCTTCAACACGGGAATGTTGAGGGGAACACAAACATTCAGGCCATAACAGCCTCATGAAAAATACTCTGAAGAGTGGAAAATTCACAGAAGAGACAGTGATATAAACTCAGCTTGATAAACTTGGCATTTATTTATAAATAGAACAATGTTTGTAAGGCTTGGGAGGAAGACCAAATTATATAAAATTATGTAAGTAGAAGATGTC
The DNA here is from genome assembly GCF_021613505.1 of Equus quagga. Classification (NCBI taxonomy): domain Eukaryota; kingdom Metazoa; phylum Chordata; class Mammalia; order Perissodactyla; family Equidae; genus Equus; species Equus quagga. The sequence goes on along the minus strand of NC_060274.1, from coordinate 9,506,977 downwards.
AAAGAAATAAATATAAATATGACTGGAAAAAACTATCTGTGGGTCCTGAGTTGATCAAGGGTAATGCAGCAGGAGGCTTTGCGATTCCTCGGAAACGCCCAGCACCCCAGCACGCGGTGCAGGAAGAGAAGGCTGGGTTCCCTCCGCGTTCCCCAGGCCTGGGAGAGAGAGTACCGGGCCTCCCGATGGAGGAAAGCGCTTTGAGACATACACGTTCACAAATAGCCGTCCAGCGTGCTTTGCGTCTTAGCGTGGTGTCAGTTCACTCTGACAGCATTTCAGCTGGAGAAGGCTGTTGAGAACTGGAGGTGCGTTTCCGTCAGGGAAGGGAGAGATGCCAGCACATGCTCCGTGTGTGTCTAAGCAGGAGCCCGGCTCTTCTGGGGGGACCATGAGCAGCTGGTAGCTGTCCACGGAGGACAGGACACAAGGAAAAAGCCTCAGACTCACATCTGTATGGGTCCGGTTCAAGGAGGACTTCGTGGTTACTGTTCTCAGCAAAAGAGCCGCCCGCACCAGTACAGGAAGAAGACTCTCCCTGGTCCCCCACTTCCGGGGAGAAGCCAAGAAGGGGGCTCCCAGGAACTTTCCTCTGCAGGGGAACAGGAGTGCTGCTTCTCAGGCTGGTAGCTGGCTCCCTTCTCTACCATAGCTCCTGCGACGTGGCACACACATAGTTGGGTGCATGAACCATTTTGGCTTCATTTTGAGGGGATCACAAGGCACTGAAGCCATGTGTGCATGAGGGAGGTTAGCGATCCCCATTCTCACACACAGTACGGCCCCGGATTAAACTTTGATGTGTTTCCTCCAGGCATCTGCAGCTTCCGCTCCAAGTCGGTGGTCCCCTCCATGGACTTCAGTCCTTGCCACTTGGCCTTCCTTACCATTCACCCCAGTTTGTACTCAGGCTGACCTGTCTCTCTCCCCGGGCCCTCGGAGCCCTTGGAGCATCTTCTCTCTGGCTCTTGCCAGAATCTTGGGGTGGTTTCTTCCACAGCATATCAGCTCCCACCTGTGCATCATGGACTCCCCAGGCTCTGGGCTGTGCTCATCCCTCCCTCTAGTCCTTCACACCGAGTGCTGGCTGCCCAGAGACCATCAACCCAGACCTGCTTAGATCCCACGTGGTCTAAACTTCCCTTGTCGGTCTTCGTCCCTGGCCGCCTCCTCTATTGCAGATCACTTATGCCAAAAACTGGGAATTATACTTGACTTTCCCTCTTCCTTATCTTCCCCCTCCACTTAGTCACCAAGTCCTGTTGATTCCACTGCCTAAATATCTTCGTATCAGGGAGTATTTATATTTGAAAGTTAAAGATGATTATGCTCAGACTAGCTTAAATGAAAGTATTCATGATTTCACCTACCTAGAATTCTGGAGCAGGGCTGGTTAGTTTGGTGACTCGCACTTTCTTCCCATCTCTCCTCTTCAATGCCATTCCCTGGCTGGCGCCTTCTGCCGTGTTCAGTGGCTGCTTCTGGCGCACCAGGCTCCCTCTTTCTTGGCTCCTGTCCAGTGAGGGAGTGAGTGGCTCTTCGCATCTTGGAAGTTATTCAGAGAGTTCCCTTTGCCAACAGCAGAGGCTTGCAAACTGTGTTCGGCATGGAGTTTTATGGCGCTGCCTTCCTGGGGCGGGGGATGGAGTGGGGTTCAGGGAGGAGGGGGCCAAGAACGCCCAGGCCAGCTCCCAGGGCAGCTCCACTTCTGTCTGTTTCAGATGTGACACTGGGATTGTGTCTTAGATTTTCTTTTGAGGGAAGGTCTCCAAGATAAACTCTTAACATACGAGGCCTTACATCGTCCGGTTCCCAACTTCCTTTGCTACTTAATTTTTGGGTTTTTGCATCTGCCAGTACTGGTGTGGAGGCTTTCATTAGTTGAGGCTGGCTGGATTTAGGTATTTGTTGTTTTTTCATTTTTTAGGCTAAGTAGTTATCCCTCCTTTAGAAAGCAGCTCAAATGGGGGTCGCAGTATCTGGATTCTTCTTTGTACACAAATCCAACAATGGTTTCTAAATGTGAATCACTGTTGGTTTAATCTTCATCCATGGTATGGAAATCCACCTTAGTGAGAATTATTAGATATTAGGATACCCTACCAAGAAAATCCGTGAGATTTCCTCGGAGAAGAGACTTTGCAAGATTACATGTCCCTGTTTCCTGGCACGGCGTCCCTGTGCTACTGCCTGAGACAGCAGGATGGGATGATGGCGTCCTCACAGAACGCCCGGCCTAAGATGTTTTTTCATCTTTCTTCCTATGTCAAAGCTGGCCCTCTCTTTCCCTCTCTCCATCTCTGCTCTACTCTACAGTAATGAGAATCTGTATTATGAGCCAACAGACTTTTCTGTGTAAATATTCTGCAATTTTCCTCTTTACCCAGTGTGTCTGTGACGTATATTCATGATGAACGTCTAGAATTACGGTTAGGAAGTTTAGAGCCACAAGAAGGAGACTTTAAGGCTCATTTCCTTTAATGAGGACACGAGTCAGTATTTAGAAAAAAATCATAAAGGCAAATGCTTGTTCTTCATAAATTTTGGAAGTGCTGATAATTAACTAGTCCGTAGAGTTTATGCAGGCGATGAAAGATACAAACTGTGATTAAATTGTGCAGTAGAGGATGTCGTATGATGATGGCGAACTTAGAAGCTGTATCAGGAGTACAGACCTATACAATAGAGCAGAGCAAAGCAGAGCTGTAAAAGCTGATTTTCTTCTAGAAACTATTTATAGTTGCAATCCTACAAGTAAAAACCATTTCAGTAGATATATATTATGCTTGACCTTCAATTATAATAAATAACCAGTGGTTTCTCCTTTGGAATGTACTGTTAGGAAAAAAATATTTGTCATGTAGTTGGAATATTTAAACATTTGCTACAGAAGTTAATAGTCCTAATGAAGTACAGGTATACTTCACTTTATATAGTCGATTTAAAATATAGGTGAATTGAGTTTTTGTAATTATAATTATATTTTAAATAGCCCCATAAGAGTATCTTCTCTGTTTAAAAGAATATTCTGTAGAAATTGCCCTTGTTTAGAATGTAGTTGTTTGGTGCAGAAAAAAAGATTTCTTCACCTAATACCTCTTTTTGCTAAATGTCCACACTTTAGTTTTCCGTGAGTAGAGCTAATGTTTGTTTATAAATACTAACACTAGTTTTTGAAAGAGAAGGTCTTAAATACTTAAGTAGACCTTTTTTTTTTTTTTTCTTGAGGAAGGTTGACCCTGAGCTAACATCTGTTGCCAGCCAATCTTCCTCTGTTTTGCTGGGAAAGATTGACCCTGAGCTAACATCTATTGCCAGTCTTCCTCTATTTTGTATGTGAGCCACCACCACAGCATGGCCACTGATGAATGCTGAAGGTCTGTGCCCGGGCACTCCAACGTGGGCTGCCAAAGTGGAGTGCACCAAACTTAACCACTAGGTCACTGGGGCTGGCCCTGAATAGACCTAATATTTTCTTAGGCGCCTTAAACCATAATTTTGAATAAGGTAGGAATAGTCTGGATTGGCACATACTAAGTAACTGTTGCTTTTTTTCATGTCTTGGCACATGCAGACGTAAGTGGGGTGACATCTCTTTATAGCCTCCATACTTGTATTTTCTTGTTTTATGTTTTTTAACCTAGAAAGAGGGGAGGTTTATTCTCACTGTTTTTGGCTACAAAGGGTAGGTCCCAAGCCTCTTCTCACCAAGTGAGAGGAGCTTTTTCACAAAATGTGATCTGATTTTCTCCCTCCTCATCTGATGTCTGGTGTCTGCTGGTGTGATCGCTGATCCTGAGTCACCAGTGTTGATACACCTTTAGACCTGTTGGTGTCGTGGTGGGGACAACAACAAGAAAAATCACTCAAAGTACCCATTGTGCCTCTGTGACATCTGTGAAATGAAAGCCGTTTTTATGGACATAGTTTGCAAAAAATATGTCCTTAATTTCCCATTTGGAGTGGAGTGGTCAGGACTTGAGTAGTTAGTGTAGCAGGATTGTTAGTGGGGATATTTCAGCGCAGGACTTTTAAAGGTTCTATTTGTCCTTTTTCTCCCAAAGCCCCCCAGTACATAGTTGTATATTTTAGTTGTGGGTCCTTCTAGTTGTGGCATGGGGGACGCCGCCTCAATGTGGCCTGACGAGTGGTGCTATGTCCGCGCCCAGGATTCGAACCGGCAAAGCCTTGGGCCACGGAAGCAGAATGCACGAACTTAACCACTCAGCCACAGGGCTGGCCCCAGGATTTTTAATTCATTTAGTTCAAATAATTTTTTTAAATTTTTAAGTCATTACTATACAGTATCTTTTCAGAGATATTGATGAAAAACCAACTGTCATAGATACTCATATGCACTTAAAGTTTTAATACATTAGTCAATTGAAAAGAATAATTAATTATTTACATTTTAAATATAAGTACTAAAGTAGAACTCAAGGAGATTTGCTAACTCCTCTTTTTATAATTTGCTAATTATAAAAAAATTGAGTAACATAGCAAAAATAAATAGAAGAACCCATACATATCTCCACATTTGCTTTTTTTATCTCTTCATGTTTCTTCTTTGCTGTATTTAAAGCAAATCCCCGATGGCGTGTCCTTTCACCCAGACATCCTTCAGGATAAATCTCTTCAAAATGTGGCGTTTCTTTCCATAACCACAGTGCCATTATCACACGGCTTCTTTTCTTACTTTGTAGAAGGTTCTTGTCAGGTTACAGTAGGTAATTTGTCTGAGCCTTGGATCAACCCCTGGCTTTACAGGAGGTCCTCTGTGGCATCAGGGGGGATGGGTGTTCATCCTGAAGCTTTTCTTGGGCTTGTGCTGTAAGATAGGAAATGATTTATATAGGAGACTTTTAAAAAGCAGTCTAACTCTTTGCTTTCTCAGCTAAAAATGTGATGTTCATACCGCAGTTTTGTAAGTGAAAAGTAATTTACTGATGTTTGACATGGTGGAAATGCCTACAACATGGATGAGGCCCATTCTTTGATAGAAAAAAAAATCAAACTTAACAAAACCGAAATAAAGACAGTCACAATTTATTGTTTGCAAGGAGTTTCTTATTCACTATAAGAATGCATTTTGGGGCCAGCCTGGTGGTGCAGCGGTTAAGTTCGCACGTTCTGCTTTGGTGGCCTGGGGTTCACCAGTGCAGATCCTGGGTGCGGACCTACACACCGCTTGTCAAGCCATGCTGTGGCAGGCATCCCACATATAAAGTAGAGGAAGATGGACATAGATGGTAGCTCAGGGCCAGTCTTCCTCAGCAAAAAGAGGATTGGCAGCAGATGTTAGCTCAGGGCTAATCTTCCTCAAAAGACAAAAAAAAAAAAAAACGTGTTTCCCTCTGTTGGCCCTTTAAGTGCTGGCTTTGGGACTCAGCTGACAGTCCCCTCTTCCCCCAGCTAATCTCACCTCCTTCGGTGAGCCTGCACCTGGTCCTTTAAGGGAGTACTTACAGGTGCTGTGTAGGTTTTCGAGTCCCTGGAAAGACTTGAAAGCCATTGTCCTCAACACAACGAAAAGAGAACGTGGAAATCACTCTCATACAAGCTCTTGTACTCATTCATTATTATTTTTTAACCCACAAACTCACTACAGTAACCCCTCAGTGGTCCCTTCTTATGCTGGAGACCCTCAATGGTGAGTGAACTGTGAGTGGGTTAAGGGACCTATGGAATAGAGCTCCTGCCTAGTGGCTCGTGGCGACACTACTTTAAAGTGAGGTTTAACCTAAACTGATGGAAAGAGTGATTCTCTTCCCTCCGTCCCCATTCGATTTCCCCACGGCTTTTTAGTAGTGTGTGGACTGCGAAAGGGAAGCCTGTCTTTATTTAAGCCCTGAACTGAACATATATAGGAATGATTCTTGCCAAAATAGGCAAGGAGGATGTAAGTAACAATTAAGGAAAATTATGGAAAGATACTTGGGAAAGCAAGTCAGGAGATGACCTCCCACCCTTCATACCTACCTTTATACAATTGTTGATATTGTTTAGGCTTTTTTCCCCCCAATTTTTATTTTCTGTGTATTCTGGAACTTCTGTTGAGCTCTTCATAGAAGAGAGCAGATTTCTTTAGCAAAAACAGGTGCAGCTACTGTGTTTGTACTTTCTTTTATTTTCTTTTGTTGATGTTGTTTTGGTTGACTGAGAGTGGCAATTAAGACATTTAAAAATTAAATTACTCTTTCTTATCTCTGGACTCAGATCATTGATGAATCACTATATAGAACACTCAGTTTAGATGAATTATAAAATATGCTAAATAAAAATACCTTTCTTGAAATTTATGTTTAACAATTTAGTTTAAGAAGGAAAAATGGGAGACAGTTATTTGTATACACTGGCTGTTATTACATACACCTTCCAAAGAGTGTGTTGTGCAGGGGTGAACCTCAGCCAGATGGTGGAATAGAAAGCCGTGGACCTTCCTTTCCATAACAACGTCCCAAATCAACCTTTGTGAGAAATCCAGAAACTAGCTGAGAGGCTCCTGCACCCCAGGTGAATGTGAAACCAGCCACATCAGAGCTGGTAGGAAAATTTGAGATACCCTCTTGCCATAATCACTACCTCTGGCAAAGCACCGTATGATTGGGAGAAAATCCCCAGTTCCCAGACTCTCCCTGGGAATAGAAGGAAAGAACTGGACAATACATCCAACATTCTGATTTTTTCTAGGTGTGTCCGGAGGCCCTAGCTTCCGTCTCACCTGTCTCAGAGGGCTGGTAGGATGCCTGGGGGTCACTCAGAACAAATCGGGTGGTTGGAACTAGCATGGGGTAGCACTTAGCACAGCTCCTCTCCTCAGCCCAAAGCAAAGTGAGCTGGTAAAAACCTCAGATCCGGGCTTCTCCTTGGGGAGGGAAAGAGTTTGACCGTATCCAATGTTCCCAGTTTTATGGGGGCTGCTGAGGGACTGGCTCTGTCTTGGAGCACTGACAGGACCCAGCATATTCTAGACACCTGGGGGTTATTAAGAACAAAGACAGTGGTTCAGACTAGCACATTGGTTTGAGAGGCCTCCAGAATCTCTGAACAGGATGATTGGCGAGAGGCTTCTAGTATACAAGGTTAGTCCATGAAGACTGGGAGAGGTGGCTGTTTTGTCTAATGCACAGACACCAACCCAGAGAGTCAAGGAAAATGAAGAAACAAGGAAATATGTCCCAAACAAAGGACATGATAAGTCTCCAGATTCTGACCCCAATGAAATGGAGATTATATGATTTACCTGACAGAGAATTCAAAATAACAATCATAAAGTGCTCAACAAAATCAGGAGAATAATGCATGAACAAAGTGAGAATTTCAACACAGAGACAGAAAATGTTTTTTAAAAATCAGAAATTATGAGGTGAAGAATATAATAACTGAAATGAAAAATTCACTAGAGGATTTCAGCATCAGATTAGATCAAGCAGAAAAAAGAAGCAGTGAACTTGAAGATAGGTCATTGGAAATTATACAGTCAGAGGAGCACAAAGAAAACAGTGAGGGGCCAGCCCCACGGCCAACTGGTTAGGTTCACATGCTCTGCTTTGGCGGCCCAGGGTTTCGCCAGTTCAGATCCTGGGCGCAGACCTAGCACCACTCGTCGAGCCATGCTGAAGTGACATCCCACATAGCAGAGCCGGAAGGACCTACAACTAAAACATACAACTATGTTCTGGGGGGCTTTGGGGAGAAGAAGAAAAAACAAAAAGAAGATTGATAATAGATGTTAGTGCAGATGCTAATATTTAAAAAAAGAAGAAAATTGCACAAAAATAATTTTTTTAAAAAAAAGAAAAAGTGAGATAGAATGAAGAAAGCTTAAAGGACTTGTAGGACACCATCACATGGGCCAATATATGCATTATGGGAATCCCAGAAGGAGAAGAGAGAGAAAGAAAGGGGCAGAAAGCTTATTCAAAGAAATAATGGCCAAAAACTTCCCAAATCTGGGAAGAAAGTGGACATCCAGATCCACAAATCCCAATGGAGCCCAAATAAGATGAACTAAAAAAAAAATCCACACCAAGATACATAATAATCAAACTGTCAAAGACAAAGATAGTTTTTTTCTTTTTTGATGAAGAAGATTAGCCCTGAGCTAACATCTCTTGCTAGTCTTCCTCTTTTTGCTTGGGAAGGATTGTTGCTGAACTAGCATCTGTGCCAGTCTTACTCTATTTTGTGGAATACCACCATAGGCTGGCTTGATAAGCGGTGCACAGGTCTGCACCCGGCATCTGAACCCATGAATCCCCGGCTGCCAAGGTGCAGTGTGCTAACTTTGCCACTAGGCCACTGAGCTGGCCCCAAGACAGTTTTAAAAGCAGCAGGAAAAAGTGACTTGTCTCATACAAAGGAACCCATAAGACTATCAGCAGATTTCTCAGCAGAAACCTTGCAGCCCAGAAGGGGGTGTGATGATATATTCAAAGTGCTAAATGAAAAACCGCCAACCACGAATGCTGTACCTGGGAAAACTGTCCTTCAAAGTGAAGGAGAGAGAAAGGCTTTCCCAGACACACAAAAGTTGTTCTCACACACACATCACCACTAGACCTGCCTTAACAAAAAGTGCGAAAAGGAGTTCTTCAAGTTGAAGTGAAAGGATGCTATAATTCATGATCACCAAGGCATGGAAACAGCCCAAGTGTCCATGAGTGGATGAATGGATAAAGAACTTGCGATGTATGTATACAAAGGACCATTATTCTGCCATTAAAAATGAGGAAAACCTACCATTTGCAACAACATCGATGACCTTGAGGGCATTATGCTAAGTGAAATAAGTCAGACAGAGAAAGACAAATAGTATGTGGTCTCACTTATATGTGTAATCTAAACGAAACTCAGAAAGAGAGATTAGACTTGTAGTTACCAGAGGTGCGGAGTGAGGGCAGGGAAAATTAGAGGAAGGTGGTCAAAGGATACAAACCTCCAGTTCGAGGTAAATAGGTAATTAGGGATGTAATGTGCAGCATGATGACTATAGGGAACTCTCCTCTATGATACGTAGGGAAAGCTGGTAAGAGAGTTAATTCTAAGAGTTCTTATCATGTGCAGAAAGTTTTTCCTTTTTTCTTTGTATTGTATCTGTATGAGATTATGGATGTTAGCTGAACCTATTGTGGTAATCATTTTACAATATATGTAAGTCAAACTACCATGCTCTATGCCTTAAATTTATGCAGTGATATATGTCAGTTATTTCTCAGTAAAACTAGGGGGGAAAATGAAAGAATGCTAAACCATCATATGAAAGCTATGAAAATAGAATACTCACTGATAAAGATAAATATATAGACAGATGCAGCATACTTTTTTCTTGTAATAATGATAGGTAAGTCACTTTTAATTCTCTTATAAAAGTTAAAATCAAGAATATTAAAAATAAGTTTAAAAATATGTTAATGGATGCACAATATAAAAAGATAAATTGTGACATCAGTAACAAAGCGTCAGTGGGAAGAAGTAAAAGTTTTGTATGCAACTGTGAAGTTAAGTTGTTATGAGTTTAAAGTAGATGCTATAGCTATAAGTTGTTTTATGTAAGCTCCGTGGCAACCACAAAGAAAATACCTGTAGAAGATACACAAAAAAGACAGGAATCAAACCATAGACTACAAAACATCAATGAAACACAAAGGAAGACGGCAAGAAAGGCAAAGAGGGACAAATGAGCTACAAGACTTACAGAAACAATTGACAAAATGACAATAGGAAGTCCTTTCCTATCAATAATACTTTAAATATAAATGAATTAAACCCCCCAGTCAAAAGACACAGAGTAGCTGAATGGATTAAAAAAAAGACCCAAGACCGAACTATATATTGCGTACAAGAGATTCACTTTCGATTTAAGATCATATATAAACTGACAGTGAAAGGATAGGAAAAGATATTGAATGCCAATGATAACCAAACGAGATCAAAACTGACTATATTTATGTCAGACAAAAGACACTTTAAGTCAGAAACCGTCGGAAGAAACAAAGAATACCAGTTAGATACCGGTCAAATAGTCAATTCACTGTGAAGATAACAATTATAAATATATATATGCACGCAACATCAGAGCACCTAAATATATAAAACACTAAATATATAATGCTAACGTTGACAGAACTGAAGGCAGAAATAGACAGCAACACAGTAATGGTAGGAGACTTCAATAAGCCACTTTCCGTAATGGGTAGAACGTCCAGATGGAACATCCCTAAAGAAAACATGGACTTTAACTCCTCTGTAAACCAAATGGACCCAAGAGGTCTGTATGGAACGTTCCACCCAACAGAAGCAGAATATACATTCTTCTCAAGTGCACAAGGAAAATTCTCCAGGATGGATCACATGCTGGGTCGCAAAGCAAGTCTTAACAAATTTTAAAAGATTGGAATCATATCAAGTATCATTTTCAATCACAATGAAATACAACTAGCAATGAATAGCAGAAGGAATACTGGAAAACCCACAAATATGTGGAAATTGAAGAATCCACTCTTGAGTAACCAGAAGGTAAAAAAGAAATCAAAAGGGGAATTAGAAAATACCTTGAGACAAATGAAAACTAAAACACAACATACCAGAACTTACAGGATGGAGCAAAACAGTACTAAGAGAAGAGTTTATAGCAATAAATACCTATAATAAGAGAAAAAAGATCTCAAACGATCCAACGTTACAACTCAAGGAACTATAGAAAAACTTAGCCCAAAGTTAGCAGAAGGAAGGAAATAATAAAGATTAGAGGAGAAAGAAAACAAAATGGAAAATAGGAAAAAAAATCAACAAAACTAAGAGTGAGTTTTTTGAAAAGATCAACAAAATTGATGAAACTTCAGCTAGACTAACAAAGAAAAAGAGAAATGACCCAAATAAAATCAGAAATGAAAGAGGAGATGTTGTAACTGATGTCACAAATAAAAATGATCATTAGAGACTGCTATAAATAGTTATATGTCAACAAATTGGATAACATAGCAGAAATGGGTAAATTTCTAGAAACATACAACCTACTGAGACTGAGTCATGAAGAAATAGAAAATCTGAGCAGACCATAACTAGGAGGGAGATTGAAGCAGTAATCAAAAAGTTCCCAACAAAGAAAAGTCCAGGACAGATGGCTTCACTAGTGAATCTGCCAAACATTTAAAGAATTAACACCATTCCTTCTCAGTCTCTTCCAGAAACTTGAGGAGGAGGGAACACTTCCAAATTCATTTTATGAGGCCAGCATTAACCTGATACCAAAGCCAAAGACACTATAAGAAAAAAATTACAGACCTGCGTCCGTGATGAACATAGGTACAAAAATCCTCAAATACAGTCATGCCACATAACATTTAGCTCAATGACGGACTGCATATATGACAATGGTCCCCTAAGGTTATTATCCCTTTAAGATGATGGAGCTGAAAAATTCCTATTGCCTAGTGATGCCGTTGCTGTCGTATTGTCAGCGCATCACTCATGTGTTTATGGTGATGCTGGTGTAAACAAACCTCGAGTTCTTCAGGCAGATTCCAGAAGAAGGCATTGTTATCACAGGAGATGACAACCCCGTGTGTGTTATTGCCCCTGAAGACCTTCCAGTGGGTCAAGATGTGGAGGTGGAAGACAGTGATATTGATGATCCTGACCCTGTGTAGGCCTAGGCTAATGTATATGTTTGTGGCTTAGTACTTAACAAAAAAGTTTAAAAAGTAAAAAGAAAAATAAAATTTTTAAAAAATAGGAAAAGGCCTATAAAATAAGGATGTAAAGAGAGAAAAATTTTTTTTACAGCTGTATATTGTGTTTTAAGCTAAGTCTTATTACAAAAGAGTCAAAAAGTTAAAAAAATGTAAAAGTTTATAAAGTAAGTAAAAAAGTTACGGTACACAGACCCACAACTAAAATATACAACTATATACTGGGGGGATTCGGGGAGAAAAAAGCAGAAAAAAAAAAGATTGGCAACGGTTGTTAGCTCAGGTGCCAACCTTTAAAAAAAAAACAGAGTTACAGTAAGCTAAGCTTAATTTATTATTGAAGAAAGAAAAATATTTTTGATAAACTTAGTGCCGCCTAAGTGTGTAGTGTCTGTGAAGTCTACAGCTCTGCAGCAGTGTCCAGCGGTGCCCTCGGCCTTCACATGCACTCACCACTCACTCATGGACTCACCCAGAGCAACCTCCAGGCTGCAAGCTCCATTCATGGTGAGTGCCCCATACAGGTGTACCATTTTTTAATCTTTTATATTATATTTTTTACTGTACTTATTCTGTTTAGATATGTTTAGATATACAAATATTTACCATTGTGTTAACAATTGCCTACAGTATTCAGTACAGTAATATACCGTACAGATTTGTAGCCTAGGAGCAATAGGCTCCACCATATAGCCTAGGTGTGTAGTAGGCTATACCATCTGGGTTCATGTAAGTACACTCTATGATGTTTGCACGATGATGAAATCAGCTAACAACACATTTCTCAGAATGTATCCCCATTGTTAAGTGACACATGACCATGCTAGCAAACCGAGTTCAACGGAACTTTGAAAGGATCATACACAAGACTCAATTGGGATTTATCCCTAGGATGCAAGGATGTTCAACAACACAGGAAAATCAATTATTGTGATACACTGTATTAACAGAACATTGAATAATACAAGACAATCATCTCAATAGATGCATAAAAAGCATTAGAGAAAATTCAACACACCTTCATGATAAAAACTTTCAACAAACTAGGAATAAAAGGAAATTACTTCAATATAGTAAAGGCCACATATGAAAATCCCATAGCTAATATCATACTCAAAGGTGAAAAACTAAAAGCTTTTCCTCTATGATCAGGAACAAGATGAGGATACTTGCTCTCTCCACTTTTATTCAACATAGTACTGCAATTATAGCAATAAGGCAAGAAAAAGAAAGAAAAGGCATTCAAATAGGAAAGGAAGAAATAAAATTATCTTTGCAAATGACATGATCTTAGAAAACCCTAAAAGCTACATACACTCACACTCACACACACACACACACACACACACACACACACGGTTGAAATAAATGGATTAGTAAAGTTGCAGGATATAAAATCAATATACAAAAATCAGTTGCGTTTCTATAGGGTGAACTATCTGAAAAGGAAAGTAAGAAAATCCCACTTATAATAGCATCAAAAAGAATAAAATAGTTGGGAATAAGCTTAACCAAGGAAGTGAAAGACTTTTACACTGAAGACTAGAAAACATAGATGAGAGAAATTAAAGAAGACACAAATAAATGGAAAGATGTCCCATGTTCATGGATTGGAAGACTTACTATGACTAAAATGTCCGTACTACTCAAAGCCATCTACAGATTGAGTGAATCCATATAAAAATCCCAATGGCGCTTTTTACAGAAATACAGAAACAATCCTAGACGTTAAATGAAACCACCAAGGACCTGGAATAGCTAAAACAATGTTGAGGAAGAATAAAGCTGGAGCAATCACATGTCCTGATTTCAAAATATGTTACAAACTACACTAAATAAAACAGAAAGGTGTTGGCATAAATACAGACATAGAGACCCATGGGACAGAATAGAGAACCCAGAAATTAACCCATGCATGTGTAGTCAAATGGTCTTCAACAAGGGTGCCGAGAATATGCAATGGGGAGACAATAGTCTCTTCAACAAATGGTACCAGGAAAACTGGATCTGTACCTGCAAAAGTATGGAATTGGACCCTCGTCTCTTACACCGTGTACAAAAATCAACTCAAAATGGATTAAAGATTCAAACACAAGACTTGACACTATAAAACTTCTAGAAGGAAACATGGGGGAAAACTTCATGACATTGGTCTTGGCAGTGATTTCTTGGATATGACACCAATGGCATAGGCGACAAAAGCAAAATTAGACAAGTAGGACCACATCATAAAAAGTTTCTACACAGCACAGAAAACAATTAGCAGAGTGAACAGGCAGCCTATGGAATGGGGAGAAATACTTGCAAACCATATATCTGATAACCAGTTAATATCCAAAATAAACAAGGAGCTCCTTCAACTCAATAGCAAAAAACAAAAGAAGCCAAATAACCAGATTTAAAAATGGGCAATGGATTCGAATAGACATTTCTCCAAAGAGGATGTACCAGTGACCAAAAATATATGAAAGATGCTCAACATCACTAATTGTCGGGGAAATGCAAATCAAAATCACAATCTGAAATCACCTCAGTTCTGTCAGGATGGCTGTTTTCGAAAACACAAGGTAACAAGGGTTGGTGAGGATGTGGAGAGATTGGAACGCTGGTACACTCTTGGTGGAATATAAAATGTTCTAACCATTAAGGAAGATATTATGGAGGTTTCTCCAAAAATTAAAAATGGAAATACTGTATGATCCAGCAATCCCACTCTTGGGTAATTATCCAGAAGAATTGACAGCGGGGTCTTGAAGAGACATTTGTACAACCGTGTTCATTGCAGCGTTATTCACCATAGCTGAGGTGTGGAAACAACCTAAATGTCCACCAGTGAATGAATGCATAAAGAAAGTGTGGTGTAGGGTGACATAGTATTCAACTTCAAAAAGAAGGCTGAGTCATTCATGAATAAACTTTGAGGACATTATGCTAAGTGAAATAATCCAGTTGCGGAAGGCCAAGTACTGCGTGATCTCACTTAGATGAGGTGCCTAAAATAATCAGACTCACAGAAGCAGAGAGTAGAATGGTGGTTGTGCTGGGATAGGCGGAGGGGAAAAAGGGGAGTTGCTGTTCAGCGGGTATAAAGTTTCAGTTATGCGAGATGATTAAGTTCTGCAGGTGTCCTGTACAACATTGTGCCTATGGGTAACAACGCTGTATTGTTCACTTGAAAACTTGCCAAGAGTGTAGAGTGTTAGAGTGTTAAGAACATGTTAAATGTTCTTACCACAATAAAAAAAAAATTATATATTGGGGGTCTAAGTTTATTTTAAAGTCAGTTCCTTGTTAATTTAGTGTTACATTTTTGTACTAATACCATGGCATGTAACGGCGTTGGTTTTGACGCAGTCCTTGCGTGCACGCCGGTGCTTGTCCTGACGGCTGAACTACACGATTGAGCTTCCCAGGGTTCCCTGGGGCGTTCCTGACCAGAATGGGTTGCTGCTCTGACAGCCCCACGCTTGACGTTGAACACGTCCCGTGTTACGTTAGAGAGAGGTGATGTTTGCCACTAGCAGTGACAGACACTCTCCTGACGAATTTCTATGCAGGCGCTGCTGATCCCTCTTCTGGACTAGGCGTCAACCTTGACCTATAAAACTAGATTCTCTCTCATTTAATTCTATTATTTCCTTGTTGATTTTCTGTCTGGATGTTCTGTCCATTGGTGTTAATGGTGTGTTGAGGTCCCCTACTATTATTGTATTGTTGTTGATGTCGTCTTTTAGTTCTATTAAGAGTTGCTTTACAAATTTTGGTGCTCCTGTGTTGGGTGCGTATATATTTATAAGTGTTATGTCTTCTTGGTGGAGAGTCCCTTTTATCATTATATACTGTCCCTCTTTGTCTTTCTTTATCTGTTTTGCTTTGAAATCTACCTTGTCTGATATTAGTATAGCGACACCTGCTTTCTTTTGTTCATTATTAGCTTGGAGTATTGTTCTCCATCCCTTCACTCTGAGTCTGTGTTTGTCTTTGGGGCTGAGGTGTGTTTCCTGGAGGCAGCATATTGTTGGATCTTGTTCTTTGATCCATCCTGCCACTCTGTGTCTTTTGATTGGGGAGTTCAATCCATTTACATTTAGAGTGATTATTGAGATGTGGGGGCCTACCACTACCATTTTGTGTCTTGTTTTCTGGTTTTCTTCAATTTCCTTTGTTTCTCGTCCCATGGTTTAATCTGTTCTGATGTAGAGCTGCTACTCTCTGTTGTTGTCCTTCTACTTATCTCCTCTGCTCTTGGTTTTGTAGCCCCTTTCCTTTTTTGGATTTTTCAGGAATGAGGGTTTTCCTGAGGATTTCCTGAAGAGGAGGTTTTGTGGCAATGAACTCCCTTAATTTTTGTTTATCTGGGAAAGTTTTTATTTCTCCATCGTATTTGAAGGATATTTTCGCTGGGTAGAGAATTCTCGGCTGTAGATATATCATTCCACTCTCTTCTAGCCTGTAAAGTTTCTAGATTCTCTCTCTCTCTTTCTCTTTCGCTTTCTCTCTCTCTCTAAGAAATTTGCACAAGTGCTTGCGTAGTTTCTCTTAACACAAGCTGTGTCCCTGAGAATAACTCCAGCTCCCTTATGTTCTTGCCTGGGAGACCTCAAGGCTGACGAAAGAATTTGCTGTTTGTTCCAGACAACACCTGACAATAGGGCCCCTGCCTCCCTGTGTCTGTGGGTGGTTGGACCCTAACTTAGATAAGCACCAGTTAGCAAACCCAGATGGCTTCATCACATTGAGAAACCCCTCTCCTGGCTTTATGTAGATTTCCACTTCCCTGACACTCTCCCATTCCCTTTAAAACGCCCAGTCACCTCTGCGCACATGGAAGCTGAGTTCAGTTCCGCTGTAGTTATTACTGGTTAAGATGTGTTCCTGCCTCTTTAACTAGTGTCCAGCTTTGTTTACCTTTGACACCAGTCACAGCTGCTGTTGAGTGTGCCCCACTGTGTGCCCCGGCAGCTACTGGAGAGTCAGAGACTTTTTCTCTCCTCAGACAGGGAAATCATTTCCTCTTAGTCCTTTTGTTGAAGAAATTTATTAGTAGCCATAGGAAGAAATTACTGTTCTCAGAGAAATATATTTAGATATATGTTAAAGATTTGGAGCATTTTGAAACAGGAAAGGATATAAGAGCTCATCTAGTAAAACTTTCTTAGCTGACAAAGGAGACCAGCACTCAGGGACGTAAATGACAATTCAAAGTTATGTGTTAGTTAGGCATCGGGAGAGAAACAGACCCCCCAGCCAGCTGACTGTCAGTCCCGACTCCTTTGCAAAGGAAAGGATGTTTCTGCAACAGGTTTGCACTGTCTGGACCAACCGGGCTAAGCAGATTCCAGTATGGCTTAGCATCTCCCACCCACGTTAAAGATGCTCATTCACCCCGCAAGGACTGCGTGATGAACGGCCACCCTGGGCGTTTTGCCATGCTCCAAAGACCTGATCAAGGGCTGTGTTCCTGAAACATTTCTTTTAACCTCGTTCAGTGTACACTTAAAGATATTTTTAATGGTATCTTCACATGGTATGAAATTCTAAATGTTCAAAAGACTATTGATAAAAAGGCCCCTTTCTTCCACTATCCCTAAGCCACCCAGTTCTGTTCCCCAGAGCTCATGGGTGTTTCCAGTTACTTGTGTAGCCTTCTGGAGATGTCCTAATTAAATGCGTTTTTTAATTAGGCATGTAGTCAAGACTCTTCCCCTCCACCCCCGGAAATCACTGTGTGGGTGTCTTAGAAGGGTGAGTGAACTTTAAAATGGAGGCTGAGAGATTTGGGGAAGAATGTTCTAGCAATGGGAATTATTTAACATGAAATTCAATGCCTGAGACACATAGAATATCTCCTTCTCTGAAAATCTTTAAACATAGGGTAGTGTCTCATCTTTCTGGGTTAGTTTGTAAGTGTTCTTTTCTGCAGTGAAGAGATGAAGTGACTTCAAAATTACATATTTAGCCCAAAGATACAAATTTTGTATTGTAGGTATTCTGGGTGAGATTACTTTCTTATTTGTCAGAATAAGTCTTAAAATATCTGTTTTAGAAATGGTTGTTATAGTCAACTGTGAAATTACATTTTGTTTTGTTTCTTGTAAACCAGGAAATATCCTGTTAATCAGTTCTGTCATTTACAACTGTCCGATTTCATTGACTCTGTTTCTTTAGTTGCAAAATATTCAAATCTGGCCTTGAAGCTAGTGTTCTGAAACCCAACAGGGACATCTTTAAAAAAGAAAAAGTTGTGCTTCAAGTGACATCTCAGGACAGAAGTTTCCTTCTAAAGAGCAAGGGGACGTCACAGCTTGTCCCTTCGTTCCTCTATCCACAGTGGCACATTTAGCTGTTTGCCACCAACAGAGCTGAGGTTACTAGTAGAAATTTGTCATCACTTTGTTAACTACTCCTCCCAGCTTTAATCACAAAAGCAAATAAATGGGAAGAAAGTCAACTCCTTCTGGAACTTGTTCCAATGCTACTAGTTAAACTCTACTACAAAAGAAGTGAACATTTATAGAAGTGTGTATTTTTGTAGTTGAAGTTTCCTAATACTATCTTTATTCAAGAATATAGATGAGTACCAGTCTCCAAAGATAAAGATACTAATGAGATATCATCACTGTTTCCAAAACATAAATATTTGAAATTATTTTATATCCTCTTCCTGCCCCCTTTGGTTTATGGCTTGGTTCATTTAAAATTACTGGCACTAATTAAGTTATATTTTAAAATAATTACATCTAAAAATAGTTTAGCATGGAGTACATTGAAATGAAGAGATTGTATGTGAATACCTTAATTATTTAAAAATCACCTCGATGTTAAACACGGCACTGCAATGAGTGTTTTCAAGGCTGGAAAGTAAATTGAACTAAGAGACAGCCATCAACTGGTGTGGCCCGAGGACCCACACGTTTCTACCAGCTTGTTTGGTTCTTGGTGTACGCATTGCAGAGGGAGCGTCGTCCCTGCTCATACGTGAAGCCTGCAACCCAACGGAGAAAAGAGCAGGGAAAATATGCGACAGAACTTTACGTCATCCGTAATTGAACGTGTTTTGGAGAGCAGTTGGAGGGGAGGAACTGAGCATTGGTTTATGGTTTAAAGAAGAAAGGAAAGAAGTTGTTGCTTCATTTGTAGGAAAATTTGAGCAAAGGCCAAAGCTTTGGGCAGAAATTCATTTACTAATAGCCACCGAGCATCCACTCATGACGAGAATGTGGGAGAACCTGGGGGCGCAGCCCTGCCCTTGAGGAGCTCATGGTTCAGTGGGAAAGACGGACGTGCAAAAACAGCCAAGTTTGGAGTGCTGTTAGAGTGAGATCTCTTCTCTGTGGTGGGTCCCAAAAGCCTTCACATGCTCTGTCTGAGCACCCGTTATGTACCAGATGCTGTACGGGTCATTGTAGATAAAACACAAGCCACTGTTTGCTGGAAGAAGGCCCGGTTGTGTGTGTGTTGGTCGGGGGAAGGATGAGGTCATGCATTTCATCTGGGACATGTTGACTCTGATGGGCCTCTGACACGTCTGGGGGTGAGTGGCAGGTAAGCAGTTGGATGTGTGAGCCTGGAGCTTAGGGGAGAGGCCTGGGCAGGGAGCCAGCGTGATGGGGTCCTTGGGGCCATGGACATGACTGTGATCTCCTAGAGAGAGAAGAGTGCATAAGGTCAAGCCTGGAAAAGCAGACAGAGCCCGGGAGGGAGGAGCCGGCAGGCATTTTTCTAGAGCATTCGGGGGTAGGGGAAGAAGCAGAGACTGACGCCTTTACCCGTGTGTCTGTTCATTTTTATTAGACTTCTCTGTCTGGTTCTCTTGAAGTCCTTGGCTCACATAAGCTTTATCTCATTGGAAGTGATTAAGCATGAAAAGAATGTAACAGAGGAGGTTTTTAAAAATCTGATTGCGTGTTGTATCAGTGTTCTTCAGTTATCTGTGACATACTTGTTCTAAAACGGAGTAACTTCTCCATCATTGCTTGACAACTAGTCTGTTCACGTGGCTCTTTTCCTTCTCTCCAATCTTAATAGTGCATTATCTTCCCAAGAGAGCTGGAGTAGAAACTGATTAATGGTGGGGAGTTTGGGGGCTGATTTTTTTCTTCTGTTTTGTTTTAGTGTGATGTTGAACACTGAGAACTCACTAAATCACCAGTCAGGAATTAGATGTCTGCTCTTGTCTGGTACCTGTTCTTCTCTAAAATGGAAAAATAGGAGTTTTAGTCAAAAGATGCTTCAGTGCAGAAGCATCACAAATACTTAACTGCCACATGTCGTCTAAGATGCTAGGCCCTGGGGAGATGGCAGAGAGCAGAGCAGACGTGGTCCATGTCCTCAGAAGCTTGCTGTCAAGCATGGGAGTCAGACAGCAATCAGATAATCCCACAGTAAAGATGGGAGAGTCGTGATGGTTGTGCCAATGGAGGACTGTAGGGTCACGTGAGAACCCATAACGGGGTGTCAGGGAACTGGTCTGGGATCCATGTATGGTCACCCCGAGTGCTCCTGGAGAATAATGGTTTGCTGTTCCTGCTCGTGAGCTCTCTCTTTATTGAAAATAACAGTCGTAAGTGATATGATAACCCCTTCACCTAGCACCGAGGCACAGGCTGCTCTTCAAAATGTGCTTGAGCAAGCGGGTGAGAATAGAAGAAACGCTCGCTTCCCGGGCACCTCACCCGTGCCATTCGCCTTACGCTGCGGTTCCCACACATCTTCTTTTGAAATATGTAAATTGTGCATTTCAGTTCAAGTCACAAGAAGTCATGTTCTATGTTTATCGTACTGAAACCTGCCTACTGAGCGCGTTTGGAGCCTGCCTCCTCAAGGGCTTCCGCGGGTCTGACCCGCTGCCCCAGTGTCTTGATCCCAGTGCCTGGGTCACACAAGGCCTTTGTCCACTTGCCAGTGGATGTTTATTTCCTCTGTTGGCACCAAAAATTTCACTTTTCCTAAAATGATTTTCACTGTGTTCACTGTTTTTCCTGTAAGTGGCATGCGGTCATGGATTCATCACTGCCCTGAGGAAAAGTGCTTTAGCTTTTTTTAGTTTTCAGTCATTAAAATGTAGATCATGTTTAAAGGAATATTTATAGACAATTGATTTATTCTAAAACAGCTCTGTAAATTCTGTGAGTGTATTACTACTTAAATGAAGTATATTTTCCCTTGAAATTAATCTATCTTAATCATCAGCATTGATGTCCTAAAATTTCCTTTTGATTGTCACTGGCTTTAACTTATCCATTTAACAGTAAATATCGAGTGCCCACTGTGTGCCCAGAGTTCTGTTAGGTGCTGGGGGGTACACCTCTGGACAGTCTGCCCCCAAGGAGCTTAACATCAAAATGTGGCAAGCAAAAAGAGGCAAGGACCTAAAAAACCTCAATGTGTAAATCCTGGTCTTTCTAGTGAAATAACCCTGGCTTGACCACTTAATGAATAGCTTTGTCAACTTGACCTCTCTTAAATTGTTGCTGCGTCTGTAAGATGGAAATAGTTTGTGTGGTTCTCACGATGAGTTGCTGATGGATAGACAAATCTCATGAAACACAAAAGATCCTAAGTTTTTAATGGCAATGGATGCAGAAACTGCAGAGCCCACACACAATGCAGCAGATAACATGGCGTCTCCCTGGGGAGGTCCCCGTCCCCAGGGACATCCAGCTGGGTGACTCCACTCATGTCAGGGAAGCCTCTCACAGCTGGGGGCTGCTCCTCTGCCAGTCTGATGGAGGGGGCTTAGCCCCTGCCTGCCTGTGCTGTAGCTCCGGCCCGGGGCCTGCCTGCACCCCCAGCACGTTCCCAAGAGTGTGCTCGGCGGTGAAGTGAGGCGGTTCCCGAGGAGAGCCCTCAGCACACCAAGGGCCCAGCTGAGCTCCGTGCCAGCGAGCCTGGGACTCAGCTCCCAGGATTATTTGACAGCTAACGAGGTAAAGCTGTTAGTATAGTGCTCAGCACAAAGCAACACTCAATGAATGTATTAATGCCATTAATACACTATAGGACTATTAATTAATACATTAATACCATTTTTACTCTCAGTGAAATAAAACATTAGACAAACTATTTCAGGGCCATCTTCTTTTCCAATTACGGTTAGAGGACCTGTTGACATAACCAAAGCTATTTTCTCTTTGGTCAAACATAAACATACACCTAAAGTTTTTCTTCTAAATTTGAGAAATTCTTAAGAATGAACCTCTGCTGCTGCTTTTTTTTTCACAAAAAATTAGTGAATATTATCCTCTTCTTAGCTCTCCTCCACCAACCAAAAAAAAAACCCAGCAAACAAAAAGAACCCATGAAAAATAAAACAAGGATTTTTCCAGTATTGTTTGAAAATGTCTCTGCCACATAACGAATATATTTATTATGCTATGATTCACATTTCAGTCTTAGACAATTAAAATTCTTGCAGTAATAACCAGCTAAGTTTCTACTACTTAATGCTTTGTGTATCCTCTATGTTACTTAACTGGTCTTTTTTTTTTTTAGTTCTAAATATGTTTTGTCCTTCTAAACAAGTCGAGGGGGCGAGACTTGCTAGAAACCACAGCTGTTTCTCCCCGTCCATCAAGGGTGCTGGTCCTTGGTTGCAGGTGCTGTTCGGCACGGCCGACGGGCAGGTGATCGTGATGGACTGTCACGGCAGGATGCTGGCCCACGTCCTGCTGCACGAGTCAGATGGCATCCTCAGCATGTCCTGGAACTACCCTGCCTTCCTGGTGGAGGACAGCAGCGAGAGCGACACCGACTCAGACGACTACTCCCCACCCCAAGGTAGCTCACTGGCTCCGTGGGGACAGAATTATATCGAAGGAGAGTGAACCATTCAAAGGAGGATGGGAAAGGTCCGCCATATGCATAGACCCTAACTTGCCAAGAAGAGTTCTCGAACTGAGATGCAAGGCAGGACAGGCCTAATCTCTGGTCTCGATCTGTCTTCTCTCTGCCGTCCCTTTTCTCAGAGTCTCTGGGCATGTTGATGAAGCTCCATTAGCTTAGGTTTCCGTAGATGTAAAATGAGACTTCCGACCCTTCCTGTGTCCCTGGGGTGTTGTGGGGCTGAGCTGCTCAGTGACAATAAAGAGAACTGACGACGGAATATGCTGTTCTCTTACTGTAACTTAATACCTGGGGTCCCAGCTCCCTGATGTTATGAAAGCCCATAGCTGTAGTTGTGTGAGTACGTCGGGCTGATATCCATGTCCCTGCCTTCTTTACTTTGGGCGGAAGTCTTCCCTTTCCCGGTTCGGAAGAGCCTGCCTGCCCCACGTAAGCCTCACTGTGGTGTTAGATTAGGTCAGTTGACGTTTGAATTTTTTCACATTTGCTCCAGTAGTGAAAGATTGTTTCAGGCTCTTGGTGGGGATGATTTCTCACTCCTGCCCCCTTCACCTCTTGTGGTGTGTCTATCCCTCAAATGTGTAAGAGACCCCTTCTCCCCGCTCCCCGCAAAAGCAGAAGCCCTTGATGTTGGTGCTGGCCATCACCAAAGTCAGCATTCAGCGTTGGCTACTCAAGCTCTGGCTCTTCCCCAACACCCCATCCCCTGCACCAACCTCTTTTTTTAAAAGGAAAATGTATTGTGAAATAGTGGAAGGGAATGACTCCCTGATGAGACGTGGTCACACTGCTGCAGGACGTCTGTCCTCAGCCTGGACTGCTGTGCTCACACTGCTTGCTGAGTGCCCTGCCTGGACTAAGGGCACACACGGGACGATTTCTACCCTTCCCTGTGACTGTGGGCACGTTCATCCTACAAAGGGCTGGTCCAGGGAAAGTATTTTCATTTTCTCCCATCAGCATCTGCCTCCAGTGGGACTTGGGATGCTCTTGTTTTGTCTTCTCCCTCCCGCCCCAGACATGATGATGTGTGATGCTTCCCAGAGACGTGTACATGCTCATTTGTTCATTTGTTTAAGGAGAGGATGGTGGTCACACATGGAACACAATTCAGCTCAGTGGTAGTTTTTCAGGATCAGCGGGTCTTGGGAGGGAGAGTGCTCTTAGCACCCATAAATCCATTTGGGAGGTACCCATGCCCTTCCTTAGTAGGACCAAAGCCTTGAGTAAGCATTGATCATTTCTCCAGCCTCAATAGGAAAGTCAGTGTCTTTCAGCTTTGGACTCAGCATTCTCTTAAACGGAACTTTACTAGATTGAATGCAGATTCACTTACCCTGCTTGTTACTGGAAGAAACGAGATCCAGAGACCGAGTTGATGAAGCAAGTCCAGAGGAAGTCTAAGCGTAGACTTGCGCCCCTGTTGCTGCTCTGGCCAGGGGCCCTTCCCAGAAGCAGCGGGCACTTTGGAGGGTGCCTGGACTTGCCTCTCAGGTGGAGCAGGGGCTTTCCTGGTGGCCTAGGGAATTTGAGCACAGAGGTGGGTCCCTATAGCATTGTAAGCAAGGGAGAGTAATAACTGGGGATGCTCTGCAGGCGGCGCTGAGTCAAGGGCGAGCAAGCAATGCCAGCTGGCCCCCTCTGGATGGCTGCCAGAGCCGAGCTCCACGTGGGCGTGAAGCAGACGTGAGCCCTCGGAAAGACCTGTGACTCACCCTGGCCTGTGGGAGGGACTGACTTTCACTTTTGAAACAATACGTGGAAGAATCCAGAATGTGCTCCATCATGGCTCTTTCCTTAGCATCCATGAGTACTCCTTGAACTCACAAAACAGGGTTTTCTTGATGTGCCCTGTGGATGTAGCAAAGTTCTTTATGAGCCATGTCCACACTCAACCTTCACTCCAGATTTGGGGTCTTTGGGTCAAAAAGAAGGACTCGTGGTGGCTGCTGTGTGGCATTTCCTGTAACACTCAATCAAAGAGCAGTTAGTGTTGAAAAGTAACTTTTCTTTGTATGTTGGACCAGGGTTAAGAAAACATTTTCATCCCTCTTCCCACCATCCTCACACATTATATGACATTAAAATAATTTATGTTTACACATCGTTAGAAACATATAACCCATTAACACGCAGGTCAATAAACTTTTCACACATGTTCTCACCACCACATAACAGAGTCCAGGGAACCCCACTCGGTGCCTCCAGGGCTGGCTGCCCCGTCCTGCTTCCCATTCCAGGGTTCCCTGCTGAGCACCGTCCGATGGCCCTCTCTAGCTCCCGAGTGGTGTAGAGTGTTGCCTCCTTTGGCAGCATCCCAGTGCAGAGTCTGGTCTGCATCGTCAGGTGATTTTTAAGGCCTTCTGCAGGATTGCAGCCTTGTGGACCTGGATTTGGGTCACGTGCTCATCGCCTCTCTTTCACTCAGCGCTTTTGTTCCCGCAGACGGTCCAGCCGCGTACCCCATCCCGGTGCAGAACATCAAGCCACTGCTCACCGTCAGCTTCACCTCGGGAGACATCAGCTTAATGAACAGCTACGACGACTTGTCTCCTACTGTCATCCGCTCAGGGCTGAAAGGTACAGAAGGCTGCGCGTGACCCAGGCCCACACGAGCCCTGTGCGCGTTCCCCTTCCAGGCTGGGTGTCAGACACCCAGTGCTTACTGATTCCCGGCCTCTGCAGTGACCTCTCGGAGTCTGTTAATAAAGGGCTCCTCTGCTTATCTGACGAGTCGATACCTGGGCTTAGCTTGACGAGGGGCTTCCTGACAGCCAGTCTTCGTCTTCACCTGCTCTCTTCCCGCTACGACAAGATTGCTCCCCTCTCGGTGTACAGTGTGCTTGCCTCTGGCTGACCCTGAGTCTGCACAGTACTGGACGGCAGCACCTGCCATTCTCGAGGCAGCAGGCAGTGCGCGAGACAGTTTGCACAGACGCGCCTGCGATTTCAAGGCTTCTTACGGAACTGATAGTTGTGCAATAAAGTTGCCTTGACGGACTTATGGAGGATGCACAATTGCCGGGCTGAGGCATTGATGTGAAGGCCAGCAGTCAGGTGCTGACGCCTTCTCAATAGACCTTATGAAGTACTGTTATCTCAAGAGAAAATCGGTGTCCCTAGGCATCAGGAGTGTTCTGAATTTTGCAATTCAAGAATACTACTGACGTTGTGACCCCATTAAGTTCTGTGGGGAGACAGTTCTGTCTCCTCTGGGTTGGGTGGTGCAGTGTAGAAATTGCTGGGCTGCCTCTGGCCCTCAGTGTTAAAGGGACCCACTGTAATCTGAATGGGAGGACGGCAAACCAGAACCTGCAGTTCAGCTCGCTGCCGTCGTTCACAACTGGCCATCAGACCAGAGCGTCACGGCCGTGTGCTTCTTGTCTGAATTATTCAGGAATCACAGGGACATATAGAATTAAGTCCTATACTTAACTGTTGACTGGCTGGAACGCATCGTACCTGCCTGTGTACCCCTAAACACTTGGCATTTCTGTTTTAAAATTATACAGCATTTTTAGAAGCAAGTTATACTCACTCTTTGGGGCGTCCTATTTTGCTGTTTCAAAACTATAATTGTAAGGAATTATTTAGCCTGTAAACTCCTGAGGGACATGAACTGTGTGGAATTCCTTCTTTATGCCACAAACGGGCCCAGTGGGAGCTGAGTAAGTATTTTTCTGTGTTGATGATCAACTTAAATTCTTTGGGCTTTTCCTAAGCTCTTTTTCTGAATTTTCTGATTTGTGGAGCTAAAATATAGGGATGGTCATCATAAATTCTTCCATATATTTAGTAATTCAATCTCTGCTTTCTTCTTCAAAAATTCTATTTTTAAACCTTTTAACCAAGTGTATTAATTTCATCAGAACTTGCATCCTGTTCTGGGGTCCTGAACTTTGATCTCTGTCGACTGTCTGATCAGGACTAAAAATAACATAAACGTAATTACCACTCAGTTCCTTTGTATTCTTTATAGGGTGAATTTGTCTAGTTTTTTACCATCTTGCTTGCCTGTGGAAACTTTATTTTTTTCTTCCTCTGATGTATTATTTTGTTCTCTATCAAACTAGACTGTGTTGGAGCAGCATTTCTAACAATTTCCTGCCAGCTGTGCAGCACAGGATTAGGGACACATCCAAGGTGACGTGGGGAGGTGACCCAAAGTAGCCCTCCCAGATGTGAAAGGTTTTGACTTGAGATTTATCTTAAAAGTACAGGCAGATTTCACATTCTTGTCATTGCCCGACTAGAAACCTATGTCTAATCTAAGAACGTTCTCAGTCTTTCACCCTTTCACGGGAGGTGTTTCTGCACTGAGTCTTCCTAATCTCGGAAAGTTGGGTGAAGTTTAAGTGAACTGCTGTCATCCACTGTGTGCTGCGTGGAGGCAGTTTCCTTTTCTGTCTTGGTTTCAGAATATTTTAAGGACTCAGTCTTACATGTGGTATGAACAACAGTAGTTTTGGGGTTTTTTTTAATTATTTATTTATTTCCTTTTTGCTTGAGGAAGATTGTGGCTGAGCTAACATCTGTGCCAGTCTCCCTCTGTCTTGTGTGAGACACTGCCATAGCACGGCTTGATGAGTGGTGTGTAGGTCGGCACCCGGGATCTGAACCTGTGAACCGCGGGCCGCCAGTGCAGAGCACGTGAACTTAACCACTACACCACCAGGCCATCCCCTTAATTTATTTTTGTCCACTACTTTGTGGGACATGTTAGTAGATACTGGAAAGAGGTAGCCAGGATGCTGTCAAAGATGGCACGCGGCAACTTCTTCCATCCGCGGGGATCTGTCCTGTCCCAGACAGGCCAGTCGCTTGTCTCCTAAGGTAGACTGAAAGGTCTGGTCTTCCTGTGTGTCACTGTCTCCAAGAAGTCCCTCAGAGACCTTTTCCAGTGCGGAAGGGTGGCTCATGGTATTCTGGTTTATCACCAACACTGTGATTTATGTCATGTGCAAAAGGACTTGGAATGCCAGACAGCTCGTAGACCCCGCAACCAGCCCTCCCCACCCCGTCAGACTCGTCTTCATTGCTGAGTCACGTGGTGGGAGGGGGGGATTTTGCTTTGCAGGTGTTTGCTGAGGAGGTTCTGCCTTCTGAGTGTCCCAGCCTTGGGAACTCGTGTCTATCAAAAGTTGAACTGTAAATTGGTTCGCCTTATTTGGGAGTTTGACTTTGTTGTAACTTTACTCCTTCATGAGCATGTAGGGGAGGAAAGACTGTTTTCCCTCTACCCATCTTAGGTTCTCTGACTGGGGCCCCGTGAGTTAGATGGACAAAGAACAGATCGAGGAGACAAAAACAGAAGTGTGTTAACACGTGCATTGGGCTTACTCATGGAAGCGCTCAGAGACGAGTAACCCAAAGGGGTGGTT
This sequence comes from Equus quagga, assembly GCF_021613505.1. Classification (NCBI taxonomy): domain Eukaryota; kingdom Metazoa; phylum Chordata; class Mammalia; order Perissodactyla; family Equidae; genus Equus; species Equus quagga. The sequence continues at coordinate 9,479,058 of NC_060274.1, read as the reverse complement.
AGAACTTGGGCTTATATAGCATGTTAACCAAAGGACAATACATTTGTCGAGAAGTGACAAGACAGAGGAAAAGGACTTTGAACTTCCAGGGCAGCAAACTGTGGGACGGTGAATGTATGGGGAACTAATGGAAGATACGGCTGGTTCTAAAGTTTGCCGCGTGGATTCCTCTGGTGTCTTCCAGGCTGACCAGGGCTAGAGTTGTCTCCAGTGGTTAACTTGTGTCCTTCCTGGTAGAGAGGGGAGGGGACCCCTTTACAAATGTACGTCCTGCTTTTAGGCAAATAGGGGAGGGCAGAGAGCTTTTCTTGTGTCTGCTTCCCCTCAATTGCCTTCAGCTCAAAATGATCCTTATGCCAAAGTGGCATATTTTGGGGTTGCGTGTTCTACCACCCGTCAAGGAAAAATAATTCAGTCATGTTCAGAAATTCTCTGACCAAGCCAGTGTGTCTCTTGCAGTAAAGCAAGCTTTCAAGGGGACTTCTCATTTCACCCCAGATTTGTCTTAAAATAGAAGAATTCAAACCCCTGGGCTTTTTTTTCTTTGCTTTGCAGTATTTCTTCTTCTCATCACGTCATTGGGCACACTGAGAGGGTCAGGAGGGGGTTCTGAGCAGAGGGGTTTTGGTCCATGGGGCCGTCTTCTCCCACGGTTTGGCTGACAGAGATCTGTATCCATCTGGGCCGACAGCGCTCAGGTTCACTGTGTTAGTCTTCCAGCAATCTCTGAATGGATTGTCTGTCTAGGTCAGCCCTGCAGGGACAACAGAACACTTATCTGTTGGGAAAACCAGCGTGTGACAGAATTCAAATCAATGATTGAAATTTAAAATAAACAAGTAGCAAAAACAGCGGTGCAGGGTTCACTCACCTGCTCAGCAGAGTGGGTCAGCCCCGGGGCCCGGGAGCATCTTAGTCTCTGCTGCGCTGCAAGGATGTTTCCCTCTGAACAACGCTAGACTCCGTCTTCCGTTGTCTTTACCCGGCAGTGTCAGTTGCTCCTCCCTTTGACTCCCTTGTGTTTCCAAAGCTGCCATCCAGAGGTCATTTCCGTTTCGTTATCACTACAAGGCAGTTCCCTGGCGCGACTGCACCAGTGGGAGGTCCAGAGCACATTTAGTTTATGCACAAGTCCTCTCGCTTCCCCCGTCATCTTTTTCAAATCTCATTCACTAGGATTTTACTTGATTCTTGTTTGTTTGTACTTAACCTTGTTTATATCCTTTTATAAGCAAAAGGAAAAAAACTCCTTATTGATGCTTCCACTGTCTCAGATTATAGAGGTTTGTCACTTTGTGTTTGTCTAGAACTGCTTCCGCTCAGCCTTCTGCCGCCTCTGCCTCTGGTTTCTGTGTGTGGCTAACTTGATGAGCAAGCTCTTGTTCCCTGGGTCTGGAGAGCCCTCTTGTCCTGGGAACCGCTGTCCGGTGACCCAAGAATGCCCTGGAATTAACATCAGAATCAGTACCACAGACGAATACGACAGGGGTGCTGTGATCATGTGCGACGTGACAGAGCTCAGGAGCTGCGGAGTTCTAGACTCGGCTCTGAAATGTGTCCTTGTCGTGGTGGACCACCTTTAAATCACTCTAGCCTCTCAGATGAATGGGCCACTGAGTTCCAGATTCCAGGGATCAGATCCCGTTTTAGGGTCTTGAGGGAGGAAAACTATGCAATAAACCTTATTAGTACTAATAGCTTGTTTTACCAGCAAGAATAAGTAAATTTCTCATATCGGATTAAACACGCCATTTAATAGCCGTTTCTTACAGGTACTGAGTGGCTTGTAGGTGAGCATCCCACCTCCAGTGGGAAAATTTCTCTGACAACACTAGCACCCAACAGAAGTATTTTCCTTCTTTTCTAAGCCCCCACCTCATCCAAATGTCCACTAAAGCCAAGGCCTTCCTTTGCAGACATGTCCTTTATCTGAACTTTGCCCACTGGTACATGGAAATCAAATAGATATGAATTCAGGCTTTGCTCTCCATGTACTTGGAGCATTTGTAAACCCTCTGAGTCATCTCTGGGAGTGGAGGGCATGGCGGTGGGAAATGCAGTTAGGATGTACAGTCATAGGTTTTTCTATCTTACCTGCTCTCTCAGTTCTGCAAGTCCCGTGATGGAGATGCTGGTATTGAGTTAGACATTTAACATGCCAGCTTTATCATATATGCTTTGGTTGGTTGGTTTGTTTGTTTGTTTGTTTGTTTTGTAAGGAAGACTGGCCCTGAGCTAACATCTGATGCTAGTCTTCCTCTTTTTGCTTGCGGAAGATTGTCGCTGGGCTAACATCTGTGCCAATCTTCCTCTGTTTTATGTGGGATATCACCATGGTGTGGCTGGATGAGCTGTGCCAGGTCCACGGCCAGGATCTGAACCTGCGAACCCTAGGCCACCAAAGTGGAGCGTGCAAACTTAACCACTATGCCACCAGGCTGTCCCCATACATATGTATAGTTTTTTTGGGGTTTTTTTTTTTTTTTTGAGGAAGATTAGTCCTGAGGTAACTACTGCCAGTCCTCCTCTTTTTGCTGGGGAAGGCTGGCCCTGAGCTAACATCCGTGCCCATCTTCCTCTACTTTATATGTGGGACGCCTACCACAGCATGCTTGCCAAGCGGTGCCATGTCCGCACCCAGGATCCGAACTTGCGAACCCCAGGCCAGCAAAGCGGAAGGTGCGAACTTAACCACTATGCCACCAGGCCGTCCCCATACATATGTATAGTTTTTGACGCATTTAGTTATGTTTCAGGGGATCTGCAATCCCATCCATGTAATAAATGCCTGTTTTGAAATAGAGTCTCTATTGTCTTCAGAGCAGTGGGTAGCTGTTGTCTTCATGGGAGAAAGGGGAAGAGCCGCCATTGTATTTGCTGGGCTGCTCTGTGTTTTAAACTACGTAAGTGAAAGGTTCAGGGAGGGTCACATCCTTGTGCTGACCGTTTCTTCTTTGGGTTTCAGAGGTGGTGGCCCAGTGGTGCACACAGGGAGACCTCCTGGCAGTAGCTGGTATGGAACGGCAAACGCAGCTTGGCGACCTTCCCAGCGGCCCTCTGCTGAAGAGTGCCATGGTCAAGTTCTACAACGTTCGAGGGGAGCACATCTTCACACTGGACACGCTTGTGCAAGTAAGAATGTGTGTCAGGCACTCACTGTGACGCCACTGTGTTGTAGGCCCCTGATCTCTGTTAAATGTTCATCAGTCGGTTATGCTCATTATAATTGTCTTTGACAGATTTTAATCTTTTGTTGACTTTAATTGAATTATGGGGTATAAACTAGAAGAAATAAGAGAAAAAGAAGTTTCTGCCCTATAGCCAGAATACTTTATTCCATTCCCCAGTCGGATGAGTGGACAGTGAGTGAGCCGAGCGAGCTGGTATGTGTCCTCAGTCTCAAGGAGAAATCGGAAACTTGCAGAAGTAAATGCTGAATCTGCATTTATTCACACTGACTTTATGTTTGTTATGCTAGTAACGTATTTTTACATTTTGACTAAATTATTGTTAAACAATAAATAAAAAAACTTAAAGGTCTTTAAGAAAGTATGCACAGGTCTAGACTTTCTGTCTGTTTTTATTCCCTATAAATCTTTAGACCAGTTTGTTTCTGGTCTGTGTCTGTCATGGGGGAGGATGAAGTGCTTAGTGGGGGGTCGTGGAGATGGGTCTGGGACTGAGCTGACCATTGATGGGGCTGATAATAAGCGAGGGACTCTGTCCTAACCTTTGCAGCTCATCAGAGAGGCAGGTACACCAGATTTGGGGAAATTTGTAATTAGATGCAGGCATAAATTATTTAAATATATCTTTTTTTAACATTCGGTAAAATACACATAAAACTTACCATCTTAACCATTTTAAGTGTCCAGTTGAGTAGTGTTAGGTGTGTTAAGTTATGATATACCCAATCTCCAGAGCTTTTCATCTCGTAAAACTGAAGCTCTCTACCTTTCGGTCTCAATGAATTCGACTGCTCTACACCCCTCATACACGCGGAGTCATACAGTATTTGTCTTTTTGTGACTGGCTTATTTCACTTACCATAATGTCCTCAAGGTTCATCCATATTGTAGTATGTGTCAGAATTTCCTTCCTTTTTAAGACTCAACAATATGCCATTGTGTGGATGTACCGCATTTTGTTTATCCATTCATCCTTCAATGGACATTTGGGTTCCTTCCACCTTTTGCCTATTGTGAATATGCTGCTGTGGACAGGGGTACACAAATATCTCTTTGAGACGCTGCTTTCAATTCTTTTGGATAAATACTCAGAAGTTGAATTGCTAGATCATATGGTAATTCTATTTCTAATTTTTTGGGGAACTGCTGTACTCTTTTCCATGGTGGCTGCACCTTTTTACATTCCCACCAACCATGCACAAGCATGCCAGCTTCTCTACACCCTCGCCAACACTTCTTTTTTTTTTTTTTGTAGTAGCCCTTCTAATGGGTGTGAGATGGTATCTCCTTGTGGTTTTGACTTGTATTTCCCTGCTGATTGGTTATGTTGAGCATCTCTTCATGTGCTTATTGGCCATTTCTATATCTTCTTTGGAGAAATATCTATTCAAGACTCTTGTGCATTTTTTAATTGGGTTATTTGTTTTTTTGCTGTTGAGTTGTAGGATTTAAAGTTATCTTTTGATGATGTAATATCTTCTATGGGCAAATAAATCTGTTTGTCCACTCGTTTGTTCAAGCATCCAGCAAACCTGTTTTGAGGGGCCCTGTGCAGCTGGCACTGAGCCCCAAGCCCTGAGTGCTAGTGTACAGGAATATGATACAGGAGCCCTTCAAGGTAATAAGCTGAAATTAAGTCCCTGCCAAAGCTGGATAGTGTGCTTTTAAAGTGGGACTCAGTGCTGTCCGTGCCTTCTCTACAACCCCTAGAGGCAGAAGTGGTCCAGGTTGCCTAAAGTTAGGAATTGGGAAGATTAATGTAACAGAAAAACAAAAAATGGAATTTAGAGAACTACTAAGGATGTTATTGAAATGTGCAGTCCTGGAATCTGGGTGGGTAGATGCTTTGTGACCCGAGACTGGGAAGTGTGAAATCATAACAAGGCACGTTCAAGAAGAAGCGATAAACACAGGCTGGGAAGCTGTGGTTGGATCGGAAACTCAGCTTCCTGTTTTAGAAGTGAAGTAGTTCCAGGTGATGAGGCGAACCGGGGAAAGATGAAGTGGGGTAGAGTCGAGGCTGTTAGCGTGAGGCCAAGGAATGGGGCAAGAAACATAGATCCTGGAGTCCCTCGGATTGGGGGTTGAGGGAGAGACTGCCTTGTTTATGCTTGTGAGCCTCCTGCCAGTGCATTGCCTGCAACATAGCAGGTGGTCTGTAAATATCTGCTCTGTGGACTGATGGATGGATACTTGTCAACATGTGCTTTCTTTAGTTCTTTCTGTTGATTGTTTGAAACAGTAGCTCTGTGCCCTTCCCAGTCAGGTCTCATGCTAGCTTTCCCTAGCCTGACTGAAAGATGAGTAGGAGAGGATGGGAATTTTCAGCTCTTTCTGAGTTAATAAGGCTTTCATATTTATTAGCATATTTGTGAATCAAAGTACTGAAACATACTCCAAGTTGTACATTCAGCATTCTCCACTCTTCTGTCTGACTCAGGACACCCTTCCTGCTGGCCTTCTGTTCCCTCTTCAGGGAATGTCCTTCCTGCCACCTCAGCTTCGGGAAATCCATCCTCCTCAATGCCAGCACAGTCACGGCCTTTTTTTTAATAAATCTTTTTGTAAATCTGCCCGATGATTGGGACCCCTCTTCTCTGTGAACCCTTGGGGTGCTTAACACCTCTGGCATATAGTGCATTTTGCTGTTTGTCTTATTTTCTTGAAGTCAAACCCACATTTTCTGTATTTTCCTGATCTTCACTGTGCCTAGAATGTAGTAGAGGCTTGATGACGTTAATCACTGCAAAAGTTCTCCTTGACTTTCTCGTGAAACTAACATAAGTGCAGAATTGAAACTACTTGGGGCTCACAGATAAGGGAGGGGCTTGGCTGAGCTTCCTTTGGGGGAAAATATCTGTGCAGCGTCTTAGCATTTTAATAAATTATTGATTTTTTTCATTCGAGGGTCTGTTTCAGCCATTGAAAAGATTGCCTCAATAATATAAAATTAAATAATGATGCTATTAAAAAGCGAGTACAATGTAAATTACATGTAGCACCAACTTAATTCTTGTCTGTAATGATTCTAAAATCGCATGTTATCTGTGCTGTGCTGTTCAAGTTGTCCAAAGGCAGGGACATTTTTATAGCAGGAAGGAAGTTAGGCAATTTATTGCACTATTTATGAAAAGAACTAAATGCTGTTTAGATTGGATAATTTATTTCCGAGTTAATTGGGTTGTAGGTTATTGCATACAAAGCCCTTGCCCGCCGCCAACGTCTGGCAGCCTAGGCTTTAAAATGGGTTCTCCTGATTTACTCCCAGCAGCAGTGCCTGTGGCCGAAGCTCGTACAGGGAAATACGCTCTAATTTATTTTCCTTTCCTTCCTACCTGTTGTAATTTAAAATTCTGTAATTCATTTCATTAGCTGTTATCTGTGACTGTCTATATGTAATTGCATATCTGATAAGCAGTAGCATTAGCACTGCTGACTGAAGTTGCAGGCTTCAGCAGTTTGGGTCTGGGTTTTGGTTGGTTGGTTGGGTTTTTGTTCTGTTTTAGCTTTATGAACTTTTTTTTGCATTCAAGGCATGTTGGAAGGAGTCACCTTATATTCTATAAGATTCAGTTGTTGCTGTAACATATTTGGGTAAAAAATGAAGAGAGAAGGAAGAGGAAGAAGATGGGTGTGGGAACTGAAAATCAAGTCAGAGCGCACGTCTGTGGCCATACACGTCTGTGCTCTTGAAGGAGAATCCTTTGGCAAAAGCGTCTTTGCCTCCTTTTGTGGAGGATTGACTCCACCTGTTCTCACGAAGCTGCCACGGGTTGCGTTTCCCGTTGTTTGCTGTTAAACAGATGAGAAAATCCTTCCTGGGGTCGTCTGCTTACAAAATACAAGAAGGGTGTGTTCCCTTAAAACGGAGGTTTGGGTGACTGAATCCTGAGCTAGCTTTCGTTACTGCAGCTTGGTTGGTGGCCAGATCATTGAACCTTAATGTTCAAGACTGTCCATGGCTCCAACCAGCACAATTAGATGGTGACAAGCCACCACCTTGGTCTGTTTAAGAGTGAACTGTTCTAGAAGGCTTCCCTTCTTCGCACACACTTGCACAAACGCTAAACATCCCCTTCCGCCAGGGGCTCTGAAACTTCTGAAGTACGTTTCCGCCAAGACAGAGACCCGCCTTCCTAGGGGAGCTGCAGAGAGGGACAGAGTCCAGGGATGGCTCCGGGGCCTTCGCAGCCTCCAGTCCCCAGCCCGGCCCTTCAGCGGAAACCGTGCACCTGGGCAGCCTCGCCTGCCCTCTCTCGGGCCTGCGGGGCTGGCCGGGGCCCTGGTGCTGTCCGTTGACTCTAATCCTGCTTGAGCAGCTTCTCTTTAGTGTGGAAGGATACCCTGCTTTTCCTTCCTCTGGAAGGTTGCGAGGATTCCGTGCAGCTTACTGCCATGCGCACAGCAGCGATGCGGGGAGGCCGCTTTCACTCCGGGTTCAAACAGTGAACAAGCTCTCAGTCAGGCCTGGGCTGGGGCTCCTCTGGGGCGCAGCGTCCTCTGCCCGCCTCTGCCTGAAGCGACCCCCTCACTCCTTCTCCAGCCACCTGTCCTCTTCACTTCAGAGCCTGTTCACTACCTCCCCGTGTCAGGTGGTCCCCATCAGAGACCCTCTCCCCCTCCCACCTCAGCGTGTCAGCTCTGTGAGGGCCGGGAATTTGTTTTATTCAGGGCCAGTCCCCTGACACCTGGCCTGTGTCTGGCCCATTGGACACATTTAACAGATATTTTCTGAATGACTGGTTGACAACTCAGTAGATGAATAAATGATCGGACGGACGCATGGCATGTATTGTGTGGCAGCAGGAGATAAGGTGGGGGTATTTAGCGTGTCTTCTTCATGTGCTGTAAGGGGTTGAAAGCGGCCATTGTTAGCACATTCCATGATGCTGTAGCAGGGAGGGAAGGAGAGCCAGGCACCCACGCTCCTGTTCAGTGGCTCAGCATCAGACACTGAGAGGGAGACGCTGGGGACACCTTGGCTGTGCACTAACCACTCGCCTAACCTCCCCATGAACAGCGCCCGCACCCCTCCAGCAGAGTAACAGCTCTCGCTCCATCAGACTGACCAAAGCACTGGATTGTGCTCCACTAACGCTCCCCAGAACGCACCTCATTTTCCTGCCCTTTTGCCTTGAATTTAGACCCGCAAAATCTGTGAACTTCCCTACGCAAATTAAGATTCGAATGTTATCAACTTCACGGTTCTAGCCATCAGTTCCAAAAATAGTCATTTTGTGTAATTTGAGAAAGAGAGGAAGTCCACAGATTTACAGCTGAGGTTTTCCCTAGCAGATGGCAGCTGTTCAAACAAAAACATTAATCTGTGGGAGTTGCGTGTGTGCACGCTTGTGTGTTCCCAGGTTTATGGAAGTTGAACATGTGTGCGTTTCTCTTCCACCGCGGCGGATCCCGGTGGGTGAGCAGTTCCTGGGGAGGACGGTGTGCTGCGGGTGAGGGCTGTGGGCCGGCAGACAGGGCAGCCTCGTGTCCCGCCAGCGTGGCAGATCCTAGGGGACGGAGTGACAGAAATCGCTGACTGTGAGGCTGAGAAATGAAGATGCCCCATGCCCCGTGTCTGCAGGCACATGCGCTTTCCTCCACTTTGACTCCCCTTCTTTCTGAAACAGCAGAACATCTGTAGCGAGGGCTCTGTAGACCGGAGTACCAGGAAACAGCACAGGGAAATGAGCGCCAAAAAGAAGTGAGACTTTAAAAAAGCAAGATGACATATTAAAAAGTATAAAAAAGGTGTAAGAGGATTTTGTGTGTGTTAGTTTTCTTATTTATGTGCTTATTTCCAGCTTTATTGATATGTGATTGACATGAACACTGTGTAAGTTTAAGATGTACAGCACGTGGATGTGATGACGCTTATATATTGCAGTGTGATTAGTGACATAAGGTCAGCTACCCCTTCCGTCACGTCACGTAATTACCATTTCTTTTTTGGGGTGAGAACATTCAAGATCTGCTCTCTTAGCACCTTTCTAGGATACAGTACAGTATTGTTAACTATACCCACCATGCATGCGTTAGATGCCACATAAAAGGACCTCCTTCCAGGACTTATGGGATGCTGAGAGGTCGTGGCCCTACCGCCTGGCCTCAGACTCGGTGGTAATTACAGTAATCAATTTCCCCACATCAGTGAGACCTCAAAATCTTCAGACCAGAGGGTCCGCCCTCACTGTTTGTAAATTCTTTCCTATTTTTCTCATACAGCCTTAGCATTTATTATGGCGAGGGTACCAGTATTGATTTTGCTACTTCATTGTCTTACATGGAGCATGTGCCATAATCATGTTTAATTATTTAATCATTTTTATTAAATGGGCATCTTTTCCCCCCTTTGCTGAGCTAAATCAACTGTCCCTGACTTGGGCGAGTGAGTGAACGCTGCTCCCCAAATCACTGAACTGTACGTTCCCGTTAGGGTCCTCATCCTGCTCGTGAAGGCAGGGGTTTCCTGGTACCCTGGCTCCAGAGAACAAGTACGCCGTTGAGACCCTGCAGAGATCCCTTCTCCAGGCTACCGAATTTCAGCTCTGTTCTTCTGGGGTCTGGTTTTCACACCTTTCAAGCCCTTTCACTCTTTCTTGCCAAGAATTCTAAGTTGTCCTCATTGATGCGATGCCCGATGTGGAGCAGCACAGTCCTTGCCCACTGCTGTTTCATGCTTATCTACCAGGACTACTTGGCTACTTATCTCCACTTGTGGGCCCACATGACCTGTGGATCCTTTTCTGCCCTAATGAATCATTCTGGTCATTGTCCGTTGGTTATTTATGCAGGCTGTTTCTCTTCTTGTCTATTTGCCTTTTCTACAGACATGTTGTTTGGGTTCTTTCTGAGTAAAATGGCCTTGACCAAATGGCTTATGGGGAGAACTGAGGGGAGAATTTGGGTTTGTTACTTTGTGATTATAGTTAAATTTGTTAGTGGGACATGACACATTCTTTCGTGCTTGTATCACTGTACTGACACTTAAGAGAGACACCACCTTGTAAGATGAGCGTAAGCTGTGGGGTTGAGGGGGAAGCCGGTAAGAATTGCAGCTCTCCTATTTATTGGCTGTAACCAAGTTACTTAGCCTCTCTTAGCTCAGTTTCCTTGTATGTTAAATGGGAATAATCATACCTATGTGGTAGACCTGAGAGCATTAAATGAGATAATGTATGTGCTTATCAAGATAACGTAAGGTGCTATTGGAATGTGGTAAGTTTTTAAGACATAATTGTTATTTTTGTTACAATGCATAGTGATTATATATGTAAATGTAACGGAGAGGATTTTTATCCAGTTTAACTGGTTTAGGTTCCTTTGTACAAAGATCTAAGAGATGCGTACTTATCATGACAGTTTTATATAAGATCCTCCCCAAACTTGTAATCAACTTTTACGTAGAGAGAGTTACTATGAAAAACAGAACTAGAAGGAGGGCGGACACAGGAGGATAAATAAGTATACATATAATTTGTACATAGTAACCCTTGGCATGTCCGATAGATGGGCTCAAAAGTAATGAGAAACTGGGAGAAAGAAGTGTCTGGGATTTCTCCAGCCAGTCCCAACCAGTCAGATTGTATGAAGTGAAAATGTCCTTCGTGACTTGAGCTCTAGGCTGTAAATGTTATCTTAGGAGGTTCAGCGGTGGCAGGCAGCATATATCTTTAAGATTAAGCATGACTTTGGTACGAATAAAACTTGCGTCCTAACCTGCCCTTATGGGGTTGATGATACCAGAGAACTTGTGTGTGTATTTTTAATGTGTTGTCCGCCCTGTCTTCAGCAGTGGTTATGTCTTGCTCTAAATTAACAGGCCCCTCTCTGGGGTCTCCCCTCTGTGTGGGATCCTCCTGTAAGGAGGCCCATCCTGGAAGTACCCTGGAAGCCCCCAGACTTGAGTTCCAGGCCCCATGGTCCTCCTCCAGGGGGCTGCGGCTGCCTGGCCTCACTGATGGAAATGGAACTTGAGTTACCTTCAGCCTGGCGCTTTGTTTTGAAGTTGAAACCAGGATTAGCCGACCCTGGAGGCTGTTTTTAAGCAAGTGTCTTCATGTGTTCCTTTTATCTTGATGTTTGTCACTAAAGCGTTGTGAATATTCTGTTCCTATCTGTCATTCATATAAAAGATCTGATATCCTCACTTCTGATCGTTGAAACCCCTCAAGACCTCATTAAATGAGCGCTCCATCTGTCCGGGTCGGAGTGAAGTTCCCTCGCTGCTTCTCCATCACCCGCTCTGCCCCCCTCTCTCCTCCTGGGCTCATCTTCCGTAGATGGCACCCCTCAGCTTTGCATTTTTTTCAGTACAATGGGTTTCTGACTTTCACATTTGGATTTCAGCCTGCCTTCTCAAAGCAAGCGATGGCCACAGACCCCTCGGGCGGCCGCCACGGGAGCGGTGTTCCCCTCTCTCCCCTTTCCGGATAGCTTTCCGCTTTCTTTCTCTGCCCCACCAGCTCGAGGATGGCTGAGAGTAACGGTGATTTAGCCTCTGTGGGTTACAACCCATGATAGGGCCCAGAGGACTTGATGTCGTTCATCTCCTCTAGTCCTCACAGCTCCCATTTTGCTCATGAGAAGGTAGGAGACTCCCAAGGGTTATGTCATAGTCCCCAGGTCACACAGCTCGTGACCCCAAATCTGGGGTTGGTTTGACTCTGAAATGCTCCCTGGCAGGACAAAAGGGAGGGCCATCTGGTCTTCCTTCTCACCACCTCCCCAAGCCATGGGAGGACCTACCACCGGTTACTTGGGGATCCAGATACCGAGCTTCAGTAAGGAGTGTGGGGTACTGTCCCCCAGGCTGATGGCATCTCCTGGCAGAAACGCCCTGAAAGCTAAGTGAGGTTTTATGGCACCGAATTCAATGAGATAATACATGTAAAAGGACTTTGTAAACCTGTTCCAGAGCTTCGTGCTCTGGCCTGGAGATCTAACTACTTTTCGATGGAAATATTACATTTTTACAATATAGTATTTAACATCCTCTATTGTGCTTTTTAAACCCGGTATACTCAGGAACTATCTGGTCACTTGATTTTGCGTGACGCAAGCGTGCGTGATCTTCTTTGCTTTCCACCAGAGCAAAAGCTTAAGCGTGGTCTCCCTTCGCTTCTTGGCAGCGCCCCATCATCTCCATCTGCTGGGGACACCGGGACTCGCGGCTGCTGATGGCGTCAGGGCCGGCCCTGTACGTGGTCCGTGTGGAGCACCGGGTGTCCAGCCTGCAGCTGCTGTGCCAGCAGGCCATTGCCAGCGCCCTGCGAGAAGACAAGGACGTCAGCAAGCTGACGCTGCCCCCCCGCCTCTGCTCGTACCTCTCCACTGCCTTCATCCCCACCATCAAGGTAAAGCCCTCCACCCACCCTCTCCTCCTGCCTCACCCCTGCTGGCCGCCTGTTCCCGAAGGCTCGCCACGAGGAGGGCAGAGACAGGGAAGACTGGAGAATCCCAGGGCAGGAGCACAGAAGCGTGTCTGCTCCTTGACAAGTGCGTCTGGGTGATAAAGGTGTGCGGCTCTGCAGAGTTCTGCCACGGTCTCCCACACATGCAGTCCGTCCCCAGCATCACCGTTAGTGTCCACGAGAGATTCGCCTTGTGTGATGCACACAAGCTTTCTCATGGCAGAGGCGGTATTCTGAGCTTGACTGGTGTGTTGCCCGGATGATCAGTCTGTCTTGTTCCATCCTGACTTCCTGGCAGATGCTGCCATTATTCCCACGTGAGAAAGCAGGAGACGTGTTCCCAGAAGTGAGGGACTTGCTCCATGGCTCATTAGGGGAACTGTCAGGATGAGACCCTGTTGATCCTGGGGCCTGCTCTCCTCACCGCTGTGCTGAGGGGGGCGACCCCCACCCAGCCCTTAGGTCAGCCGTCCTATGTGCTGACTGTAGCCTGAGAACCGGTCTGTTGTCATAGGTAGTGTGTGGACTCTGCCTGCCAGTGGCTGTTGGAGTCTGAGTTCCCTGTAACCTCGGGCCCTCCGCACTGTAGGTTCTTCCCTGTGTTCTCTTTTTTGTATTCTGTCTCTGCTTCTAAGTATCAGATTGACTTGTTGCTTACTTTTTTCCTAGAACATCAGAGTTTGGGAATCTGCTGTGATATTTTTTTCAAGTTGCTTTACAATCTGGGTTCAGCACCAGTGACTCTCAGCCCTGGCTGCTCATTAAAATCACCCAGGGAATTTTTAGAAAATACGCATGCCCAGGCCCACCCCCAGAGAGTCCACTTTGATCGTCTGGGTGGGATCCTGGCTTAGGGATTTTTTAAAGCCCCCAGCAGATTCTGACGCCCCCAGAGTGGGACTCACTTTTCCGCACCATGTGGTTAATGCCCCCGAGCTGCCCGCCAGTGCTCTGCCAGGGTAATCAGTGACGTGCGCACTCTTTTCTCTCCATGTCCTGCCTCCAGCCCCCCATTCCAGACCCCAACAACATGCGCGACTTTGTCAGCTACCCGTCGGCCGGCAACGAGCGTCTGCACTGCACCATGAAGCGCACGGAGGACGACCCGGAGGTGGGCGGCCCATGCTACACGCTCTACCTGGAGTACCTGGGCGGGCTCGTGCCCATCCTCAAGGGGCGGCGCGTCAGCAAGCTGCGGCCGGAGTTCGTCATCATGGACCCGCGGACAGACAGCAAAGCAGGTGGGCCCCTCGCCGCAGGACCGTGGACTTTGTGCTCGGGGGTGGTTGCAGAGTGGGGATCCTGAGCAACCGCACAAAGACAGTGCCTGTCTGTGAAACGGGAGCCTGCATCGGCTAGCGTGCAACGTCCTTGAAGCCACTCCCTTTCCAAAATCCCATTGCAGTTCCCGATTCTCTAAGTGGACTTTCTGACAGGTTTTTAAGAGCATTCCGTAAGGCTCCGTGTGGCTGGGGCCATGCATAGAGGAAGCATCGGCTCTCAGTGGAGAGGAAGCTGGCACAGCCCTTCCGGGAACAGCTTCCTCTTCCAGTTATTGATCAGGTGTTCATCGAGGGCCTTCGGGTACTATTGAGACAGTGACAATAACAGTGAGGTGCCGTCACTGCCCTCCCTGTGCAAATGATGGAATAAAACGTTTCAGACCTTCAGCCTCCTGCTGCAATCTCACTTCTCACTAATCCACATTAGCCGCTTTTTAGCTGATTCCCAAGGAGAATTCTTGCCGGTCCATAAAGATTTGGCATGACGAATCACTCCTTCTGAGAGCTCCCTCCTGTACCGATCTTCATGACGTGTTCAGGGCGCTCGCTGTGCACCTCTCTCCAGGATCCCAGAGTGTGAGCTCCCGGGAGGGACTTCGCCCTTTTGGTGGTAGTGACTGTCGAGGCCCGAGGCCCCCTCAGCTGTACCTGCTGGCTCAAACGTTCCACCACCGCCTATGAGATTCCGCCTGTCACCCAGAGCAGAGAGAGCAACCCTGTGTGCCTGTCACCTGTCAGTCAGTCAGCTGCTGGCATCCTGCGGGGCACACAGTCCCTGAGTCCTCAGAGCCTGGAGGGAGGCAACTGAGTCATCTTGCACCCCCAGTGCCTGGCAAGCGCCTGACCTTGAGACAACGTGGGTTGAAATGGATTCGTTTTCGTAGTTCATACTTGTTCTCTCCACTTCCCAGCTCACCTTCCCGCCCATTAGACTGGCCGCTGCCCCTTGTTAGGTCCCTGAAGCCGCTGTGACATGTAGCATGACCACAGTTCTCCTAGTGTCACATGCCGTGGGCCTTTTCAACCTTGGCCTCACTTGCCCGCTTCAGTATTTTACATATTTGGTCCACCTCTGTCTGCTTTTCTTTATGGGAAGGCCTGGCGTCTCCGGCAACATCCCGCTGTCAGTGTGAGTGCGTTAAATTGAAAGGAGTAAAGCTGTACTTTACAAAATTGGACGTCAGTGAGTTATTGCGTCTTTTGAGTCGTGCCAGAACTAGTACCAAGAGCAGGGAGAGCGAGAGGAATCGGAGGCCGGTAGGCAGGCAGGTGGAAAGGAAGGAGGGGGAAGACTCCGAGGGCAGGAAGGCAAAGTGAGAAAAACCGGGGAGCAGCCGGCTTAACTCAGAAGGAAACTGCGCTTTCAGGGCAAGAGAGAAGGCAAGAGCGCCGTTAGAGATGACAGCAGGGGGTGTGGGGAAGGCCGTGAGCCCGGGGGCGCATCACCTCTTCTCATCGGGGGTCGTCATCTCTAAGGTTCCTCCCGTGTATACAGTTTTATAAAACCTATGCTCAGATCCATGTTGACGGGAACTTACGTGGAGAGCTTGCTTCTGTGCCCCCCGGTGCATCAATGTCCCACCGAAGAACAGGACAGAAGCGGCAGGTGGGAGTGCTGTGGGGCGAAGGCTGCAGCTCCCTCGGACCTGGCTGGCTTGGACCTGACCTGACCGTCCCAGGCCCACTTCTCCTTAATGGTCACATTTATCAGCTCATCCACCACACGCAGGCTGGCTCGATTGCCAGCAGTCCTGTGGGGAAGGAGAGGTCTCATTTTTGGAATTAAAAGAATTAAAAAGTTGTAAAGCAAAGCAGATCGACAGCAGGTGCTCAACGCCTGCTGTGTGCGGTCCTCGAGTCCCCTGTGCCTGTGACGCAACACCAGGGCACCTCTGCCTTCGCGGAGCTCGTAATCCCTTTTGGGTGATAAGACAGCTTCACACTTGAAAAGTTCAATAAAAAAGTCAAGATTTAAATGCCTCAAGACAGAAATAGAAGATGTCTCACGAGGCAGAACATGACTAATTGCCAGCTGCATGGTTCAGAGGAGGGAACGATTCCTGACTTCAAGGAGCAGGGATTTCTCATTGTGAGAAGCCCATCGGCGCTGCCAGCTCTCCACGTCATTGTCTCGGATGTGTCCGTGGGCCACCTCCCTGCAGATCACCTGGGACGCTTACTTGACTCCAGGGTCCCATGCCTGCCCCTTCGATGGTTTCGGCAGGTTGGGGGCGAGGCCTAGAGATCTGCCACTTAGTGGGGGCCCCAGGGGATTGTCCGCTTTGAAGGTTGTGATCCCCAGTTGTAAATGATCTCCAGGTGACTTAGCAAATGTGTTCCTCAGAGTTATCAGTGTGCGTTTTCATGATAGATAGCATGAGTCCCAGTAATTTTTTTTAGCAAAAATTCACCAATTTTCCAAAGGAATCTTTGGTCTGGCTTGTCTGGACTGAATTTTGTGCGCCACGCCCCCCAGCAGTTCACACATTAACGCCCTAACCCCCAGTGTGACTATTTGGAGAAAGGGCTTTTAAGGGGTAATTAAGGTTAAATGAGGCCATAAGGGTGGGGTCCGGATCTGATAGGACTGATGGCCTTATAAGAAAAGGAAGAGGGAGAGAGCTTGCTCTCTCCACACACACATGTAGGCCAAGGAAAGGCCATGAGAGCTGAGCACACAGCAAGAAGGTGAGCATCTGCAGGCCGAGAACCCAGCCGCGCCAGTACCCTGACCTTGGGACTTCTCAGCCTGCATTATCACATGAGCCAGTTCCTTATAATCTCTTTCTCTTTCTGTGTGTGTGTGTCTCCTGTTGGCTCTGTTTCTCTGGAGAACCCCGACTAATGCAGATTTTAGTACTGAGAAGTGGGGAGCTGCTGTAACAAATAACGAAAATGTGGAAACTGCTTTGGAACTGGGTCATGGGTCAAGGCTGAAGAGTTGTTTCATTTTGTTTTTTTCCTCCCCAAATCCCCAGTGCATAGTTGTGTGTCCCAGTTGTAAGTCCTTCTAGTTCTGCTATGTGGGACTCCACCACAGCATGGCTTGATGACTGCTGTGTAGGTCCATGCCCAGGATCTGAACCAGTGAACCCCGGGCTGCGGAAGCAGAGCACGTGGACTTAACCACTTGGCCATGGGGCTGGCCCCTGGGGGCTGAAGAGGTTTGACGTACATGTTAGAAATGTGGACGTTAGGGCCGTATCTGGTGAGGTTTCAGACAGAAATGAGGAACATGTTATTGGAAACGAGAGGAAAGTGATCCTTGTTATGAAGTGGCAAAAACTTGGCTGAACTGTGTTCTGGTATTTTGTGGAAGATAAAACTTGCAAGCCAATGAAATGGGATATTTAACTGAGAGATTTCTAAGCGGTTTCGGAGGAGTGGCTTAGTTCCTCCTGATGGCTTCTAGTAAAATGAGAAGGGAGGAGATAGAGAAATGGAAGGAATTGTTAAGCAGAAAGGAACCGGAAGTTGGAGATTTGGAAAATCCGTTCACGACGACATGAAGGCAGACCGCTGGACTTCTTGGATTCGACAGGACGGGCTGGTGGAGCTGTTCTGCTAGGAACATGCGCTATTCTTCAAGAGGGAAAAATGACCCCAAAAGCAATTCACAGGTCAGCAGGGCCACTGCCTCGGTTTCACCTGGCCAGCAGCCTCCGCCTGGAGCCTTGAGGGCAAGACCTCAGCCCGTCAGAGCCCTGGGGACCCCCACCTTGAGCTGTTGGGGGGACACTGCCATCCCACGGGGCCTGGAGGCATAGTATTAAACCAGAGAGGATTATTCTTGAGGCTTAAGATTTAATTGAATTCGCCTTACTAGATTTTGGACTCACTTGGAACTGTCCCCTTTTCCTCCTTTCCTGTTTCTCCCCTTTGGAACGCAAATGTCTGTCCTCTGCCTGTCCCACCACTGTGTTTTGCGTTTGGAAGCACATACCTGGTCTGGTTTCATAGGCTCACAGCTGGAAGGGAGTTCTGCCTCAGTGTGAATCGTTCCTCGAATCTCTGATGAGAGGCTGTTCAGATGAGAGACTGGACCTTAGATGTTAGTGTTGATGCTGGAAGGAGTTCAGACTGTGGGGGCTGTTGGGACGGAATGAATGTCTTTTGCATGGGAGAAGGACATGAATGAGGGGGAACTGGGGTGGGATGCTACGGACTGAATTGTGTCTTTCCCCCCAAGTTCATGAGTTGAAGTATGGACCCGGGGTGGGGCTGTATTTGGAGATAGGGCTTTTAGGGGTGATTAAGGTTCAATGAGGCTATAAGGGTGGGGTCCTTATCGCATAGGACTGGTGGCCTTCTAAGAAGAGGAAGAGAGATGTTTCTGCACACACACACTGAGGAAAGGCCCTGTGGGGACACAGGGAGAGGTGGCCTCCAGCAAGTCAGGGAGAGGCCCTCACCAGAGCCAGGCCATGCTGGTCTTGGACTTCCAGCCTCCCAAACTGAGGAAATAAACTTCTGTCGTTCACGCCACCCGGTCTATGACATTTTGTTATGGCAGTCCAAGCAGACTGAGACAGAGCTTACATTTAAAAGCTATTAAAATTGTGCTTAAAGAGGACTTTTTCAAATTCTAAAAAGACGTCTGATTCAGGTTGCGTATTTTGAAAAGGCATTCAACCCAGATGAAAGAAGCATGTGCTAGAAAACTGACAAAATTGGAGTGAAGCCCCAGACGTCATAGTTAAGGCTTTGGTTCTCAAAGAGCGATCCCAACTCGCATTTTTCCACAACTTGGATGTTTCTTCCAGAATTCCCATGAGAGATTGATGACACAGACTCTCTGGAAGTAAGAGGTCCGTGTGGCCACCACCCCCGGGCTCCCGCCACTTTGATCTGACGCACTGCCCTGGACCTGCAGCTGTGTCGATGGCAGGGGGCAGAGCGCAGCACCTGCGTGTGTGCAGTCGTACCACCGAACGAGCAGGACTTGACCGGGGCTCAGAAAGCAACTGCCTTCCTCTCACGCCGCCCCTTTAAATGCGTTCAGTGGGCAAGTCCTTCCTCTGCTCCTGGGCGAGTGCTTCTCAGCCCTGGCTGCACATGGGAATCGCCGGGGAGCCTTCACAGTCATCAGTACCCGTGCCCACTCCCGGGATCCTGCTGCAGTTGGTTGGGGCTGCAGCAGGCGGCAGGGCGAGATCTTTTTCTTTCGGGAAGTCTTTATCGAGTCTTGGGGTTGTTCTCGTCTCTGGGGTTCCAACAGGAGGCAAGACAGGCAACTCTCCTTCCACTAGTTGGGGTGGTAGACAGTAAAAAAGTGGTTATGGGGGCCAGCCCAGTGGCGTAGTGGTTAAGTTCATGCACTCTGCTTCACCGGCCCAGAGTTTGCGGGTTTGGATGCCAGGCGCGGACCTACACACCACTCATCAAGCCATGCTGTGGTGGTGTCCCACATACAAAAAATAGAGGAAGATTGGCACAGATGTTAGCTCAGGGACAATCTTCCTCACCAAAAAAAAGTAGTTATGAATGTTTATGCTCCCCCCACCCCCAGTGCGTATGTTGAATCCTCATGCCCAGTGTGGTGGTATTAGGAGGTGGGCCTTTGGGGGTGATTAGGTCATGAGCTGGGGCCTTTATAATCATGAGCTCAGTGCCTTATAAAAGAGGCTCCAGAAAGATCCCTAGCCCCTTGTGCCAGGTGAAGACACAGCGAGAAGTCAGCCCCCTGCAACCCTGAATAGGGTCTTGACCAGAACCCGGCCCTGCTGGCTCCCTGATCCCGGACGTCCAGCCTCTGGACTGTGAGACCTCAATTTCTGTTGTTCACAAGCCGCCTGGTCTGTGGAATTTTGTTACAGCGGCCCGCACAGACTGAGACACGAGTAAAGGAGAAAAGCAGAGTGGCGTATAGCAACTGTGAAATCCTGGCCTTAATGGTTGGTCAGGAGTTGAGTGGACAGTGCATGGCTGAGTTTCCTCAGGCTGGTGAACTGGCTCTGTGCTCGTGAACACGGGGACGCATTCTGTGGGCTTTCATGCGTTTCTCAGTCGCGGCCAAGCTTCCTTTGGTCCAGGGCCTCGTAGATTAAATAACGTACAGCACTGCTCGGGGCATGCGAATTCAGCCTTTTTATTTGATCAAACTCAAATGCACACCGCTCTAGCCGGCTGGGTTCACAGTCGTGCCTTCTGACTCAGGAAGTAGTGTCAGAGGGGGTGAGGCAGTAACTCAGACTGGATGTCAGCCGGCCCCCTCCCAAGTGGCACGCCAAGTTGTCCTTCCCGCCTCCAGTGGCCTCAGAGAGGCCCCGTTCACTGATGCCACCGCCACGCGTTCAGAAACCTAAAGATTAGTTTGGATTACAAACTCCTCCTTTCAAGTGTAAACAGCCCTTTTGAGTGGTAAATTGCTCATATTCTGTACATTGTTTCATTGTGATTGAATGATTCAGCTTTTTTATTGCCTGGCAAGGCTCTTGGGGCCTTCAGGGGATGAGGCTTTCCTCAGCAAAACAAGGTGATTTTGAAGAATGGGGTACTTCCAGTGTGTGAAGACCCGGGGTGTGGGGCAGAGAGGGGTCCCGGTGGGGAAGGGGTGTGAGGGGGTGTGAGGAAGGCGGCAAAGGAGAAGGGAGTTCGAGGAGGATGTCAGACATGGGCTTTGTCCACCCTGCACTTTTGTGATGGGCCCCTCTCTTTGCCTCTCGTCTTCCACTTAATGGCCAACTGGCAAAGCTGTCTGGAGTGGCTTCCATGCAGGCACCCTCAGCAGAACCCAGAGTTCCCACTGAGAGTCCTACTGTGCGCATCTCCCTTTCAGCCATTGCTCAAAGCAGGCTGGCACCTCCCTTGGGTGGACCAGCCACACACACCCCTCCCCCCCCCCCCACCCCCCGCCCAGGCCTCCTTGTGGCAGTTCCAGGAGACTGTTCTGACATGCCAGGCATAAACTTCTGGGAGCCCCTTAAATGGACCTGACTGCCAGGTTCTAGTCCAGAGCAGGCCTGGAATCAACAAGGGCCTTCCCGGGTCCCAGGTCAGAGCAGATTCTGGAGGCGTCTGTGAATCAGCAAGCCCCTTGCCCGGCCTGCATTCCCAGGCTGCCCATGTGAGCCTAGATGGATGCCTGGTGTGTCGTGAGGCAGAAGAGTGTGGCCATTTTGGCTCTAGCTTTGGGCGCAGGAAACAGTGCTGGACTAGATCATATCCACAAGCATTAAAATCCCGTGCCCATGCTGATAACAGTAGAAATAATGGCTTACTTTTGCTTAGAGTATATAATAGAATATATACTAGGAAGTATATACAATATAATATAATATATACTTAATAATTAAAAATATAACAGGAAATATATACAAGGAAAACAGTGCTCTTCTCCTTTCTGGGTCAGCCCGTAGACTTCAAATGCTGGCCTGCAGAGTCGTCTGTCCTTTAGTTCCTGGTCATCATCGTCGTGCGGGTCTAACTGATATCACTTCCCTAAAATCTGCTGGTTGATGTCTTACCAGATGAAATCTATGGAAACAGCTTGATTTCTACCATGATCGACAGCTGCAACTGCTCAGACTCCAGTGACATCGAACTGAGTGACGACTGGGCTGCCAAGAAATCTCCCAAAATCTCCCGAGCTAGCAAATCACCCAAACTCCCAAGGTAACCTCCGCCTGGAGGGCGTCCTCCCTCTCTGAGCCTCTGGAGACGTGGCTGTGTGTGGCTGTGGGAGAATCCCGTTAACGCACAGCAGAGGAGCACGGCAAGAGGGAGTCTGGGCCTTCCACATGGAAGATCTGCCTGCAGTAGTTACAGCTTTCCTTCAGGGTAGAAAAAGGCACCCAGGAGGAAGTTTGCTAAACCCGCAAAACTTCTAGGGTAGCACTGATGGTGGGCGGTGTGGAGGGGCCATAGCTTCTTGGCTTACTTGTTTTTTCTTCCAGTTTGAGAAAAGTAAGAAAAAGGTTTTACAGTGTATGTAACATATTGAAGAGAATGCCAAATCAAATACCTCTAATGCTGTAATTGGGAGAAAATAAACTAAAAAAAATTTTCAATCCAAAGGGTTTGTCCTAAAGAGTAGCAAAAAGCTGAGAGTAGCTAGAGGGGCCTGCGGTGTCATAGGTAAGAAACCGTGCCTTGCTTGTCCTGGCCCCTCACCAAGGGCTCTGTAATGTGGGGACGTAATCTTGGACGGATCCGTGAGCTGGGTACCAGTTTCCTTGTCTATGGAAGTTAAAGGGTGGACCATGTCTTCACTAAGATCCCTCTAGCTCTAAAATTGTGTGACGCTGTGCAAAATTAAGGTCTCATTTACGAGCAGATAAGCACCTGTCCAGATCTTAAACAGGTGATGCAATGTGCAGTTGGTGAACCAGCGTATTCACCTAGTTGAAGATGAAGAACATTTCTATCATCCTGGCAAGTTCCCTCGTGCCCCCTTCCATCCGATACCCACTCCTGAGACCAGTCGCTGTTGGAACTTCTGTCATCCTGGTTTTGCTTGTTCTTAAACTTCATATAAATGGTGTCAAACCATAAGTACTTTTTTTATTTGACTTTTTGCTCAACATAATGATTTTGAGACTCATTCATGTTGTTGCGTGTGTCAATAGTTTGTTTTTATTTTTTACTCTGTGGAATTCCATTGTAATGAATATGCTACAATTTGTTTATTCCATTTACCAAATGATGGATATTTGGTAGTTTCCAGTTTGGGGCTATCATGAGCAGAACCATTGTAGACACTCTTCTACAAGCCTTTCTGGGGATGCATGCACTCGTTTATCTCAGGTACATCCTTAGGAGGGAGTTGTAGGGCCCTGGGGTAGACGTGTGTAACTTTATTGGAAACTGCCAAACAGCATTCCGAGGTGACTGTTGTACCATTTGAAATTCCCACCATCAGCGTATGAGAGTTCCAGCTGCTTCCATCCTCACCTACAGTGTCTTATCAGTTTTTTAAAATAATTGTATCCATTCTGGTGGGTGTGTAGTGGTATCTCAGGGTAGTTTAATCCTAACATCTTCAGTGATTGATGATGCTCAGCAGCTTTTTATATGTTTATTGGCTGTTTGGTTATCTTCTTTTGTGAAGTGTCTGTTCGAGTCTTCTGCCGTTTTTTATTGTTTTTCTCTTCCGGAGTTGTAAGAGTCTCTATAGATCCTAGCTGAGTCCTGTGGCAGATATGTGGATTGCTGTGTAGTCTAACACAGGAATTTCTTCTTTTATGATTAGTGCTTTTCGTGTCCTGTTTAGGAAATGGTTTTGTCCACCCTAAGGTCATGAGACATTCTTCTTTTCTCTTCCAGAAGCTTTATAGTTTTAGCTTTCACAGTTAGATCTCAGATGAATTTTTGTGTATAGTGTGAGTTGGGAGTAAATGTTCATTTTTTTCCCCATATAGATATCCAGATATCCAGCAATCTGATTGATTTATTTTTTTCATTTTCATTCTAGGCTTGTTAAAATTGCAAATAAAATTATGAACTTTCCTACACATCTACAGTGTTTTGACTTTTCCCATTATGTAAGGAGAGAGAACGTTTAACACCTAGGGAGCAGTCCTTCACTGTAAATGGCCTTGTAAATCTCCTGGGTGTTGCAGTCCGGTCCTCCTTCCTTCCATCTTTCCCTGTGTTGAATCCCCCTACGTAGCAGCCAGGCTAGTTGTCCTCACTCACAGCTGTAACCGGGTGGGTCCCCCGTCCTCCCACACTTTGGGAGCCCTAGATGTCTCATCAAGCTCTCAAGCCGTACCTACGAGGCTCAGTGCTTTATGGAAATCATCAAACTTACCATATTCATTTGTGTGACACTCTCTTTGGGGTCGACTGGCTTTAAACACATGTCCCCGTGTTATAAGCAAAGGAACTGAGGACCAGAGATAGAACATAGGATCAAAAGGCAACAAAAAAACTTTAGATCTACTGATTTGATTTAAATATTGCAGGTGGTGGAATGCTAGGTAAGTCTGTTGACATCCAACCATTAGCTTAGCAATTATAAAGTCATTGTGGCCTTAAGGTGAGAAAGACTCTTCCCACTGCCCTTTTTCCCAGCGCTGATTTTGCAGACCCCTGGCAGAAGGCACGTGGACAATTCTAAACTTACATTAGTCAGTTGAAAGTGAAAGTTAATTCTCTGGGGTTCTTTACAAATGAATTGCTTGATTGAATCTCACTATAGTTTTTATTGTTTTGGGGGTTCGTTTGTTTTTTCTTTGCTGAGGAAGATTTTCCCTGAGCTAACATCCACTGCCAATCTTCATTTTGTATGTGAGCTGCCACCACAACATGGCCGCTGACAGACAAGTGGCGTAGGTCCGTACCTGGGAACTGAACCCCTGGCCACCAAAGGGGACTACACTGAATTTAACCACTAGGCCACCGGGGCTGGCCCACTGTGTTTTTCAGTCTATATTACTCGATATACAATTGTGTCCTTCTTTCCTCCCGTTCATAAGGCAAAAGCAGGCAGGAGGGACTTGGTTAAATTGGGGGACCTGGCCCCTGGGAGTGTGATATTCACGCTGACTGGTAGGAGTTGAAGGAGAGTGCGGGCGCCGTCCCCACCGTGGGTGCCTGACCTCCTGGCCTTGTCTCCACAGGATCAACATTGAGGCTCGGAAGTCACCCAAGCTGTCCCGGGCCGCTCAGGAGATCTCCAGGTCTCCTCGGTTGCCGATGCGCAAGCCCTCCATCGGCTCGCCCAGCCTGACGCGGAGAGAGTTTCCCTTTGAAGACATCACTCAGGTAGTGTGCTCTTTCGGGTGGGTCACACAGTATGATGGTGGCTGAACCCTCCTACCCCCCCACCCCGTGCCTGTCACTGCAGTTGCAGTCCTGGCGTAGAGAACTAGAGCCCGTTTGCCCTCCTTTGGGCCCCGTCACGACCACATCCCGAGGAACCTCCTTCCCTCCCGGGCATCCCCCTGTTGCCACAGGAATCTTCTCACGGGTGGCTCTGGGTGAGACAAAGCCGCACTTCTCACCTCTGCTCCCCCAAGCCGCTTCTGCCCCTTCGCTGACTCCCAGTGTCCGCAGGAGCCAATCCCTGGTCACAGCCCCACCGCCTGGCCCGGCTTGTCCTTCCCTCTGTCCCCCTGGACGCCCCCTCCTCTCCAGGTGCCACAGCCGCACTGTCGACTCACCTCTTCGCACCTTTGCGATTTGCCCTGCTTGGTCGCTCGCTCCATCCCCCCACCCTTGTTTCTGCCTGCGTGCTTCCACGTGGAACTTCACCTCTGTCGTGAAGGCTTCCTTCCCTGGCGCAGCCACAGTAATCCCAGAGCATCTTGTTTATAACGCCCTTAGAACGCTCCTCAGTGACGTCTGTGTGTAAATACTTACAAGCCTCATCTCCTCCATTAGGTTATAAGCTCTTTGAAGAGCTGGATTTTATTCATCTTTATCGTTGCCCTTACATACATGCACACACACACACAGAGGCATAGTTTGAGCATAGTGACTAATTTTTAAATTTTAAAAAATTTAATTGAATAAGAAAACGGATAATTGGGTAGTTTCAGGACACACTGGTATCAGTGCAGGTGCTGTTTCCAGGAGAAATGTCAAGGATGGAAATGGATTCAGGGCCAGGTGCCCTCCCCAGTTCAGTGACTGGAGGACAGGAGAGGTGAAGGGAAGATGCCCAAGTCACTTTTGTGCCCCTTTAACCTGCACACCTGCAGACACACTGGGGCACATCCTCCCCCACTTCCAACCTGAGAATCACTCGGTGAGCCGCCGCTTACAGACGGGAGCTTGGCATGCAGAGGCAGCTTCTGGTCTTAAAAATGGTAGAATGATCTAGAGAATGAGTATTTCTGGCAGTGTCCACCTGTGGCTTTCTAAGCAAAAAGTATTAACATTCTCTATTCTTAAGTGATCAATAGAAAATATGGAAATAGACTGTGATTTTTCTTCCCTTCTTTTTCCACAGCACAACTATCTTGCTCAGGTCACGTCTAACATCTGGGGAACCAAATTTAAGATTGTGGGCTTGGCCGCTTTCCTGCCAACCAACCTCGGTGCAGGTAAAAACCGCGTCGTGTTCTATGCCGGCTGCCCTGGTTGGAACTCAGACTGAAACAGTTAGTTCCGGCCTTCGGTGGCCTAAAGTAGAAAATGAGCTCTTATGACGCCAAAAGATGAGCATGCCTTGTCCCTCCAAAGTTTGACTCTAGCCACTATGATTCCATGAACATTAGAATTATCGCTCCAATCAGTTTTTTTTTGCCAGTGGTGCTTTCATTTTTTTATATAAGTTCTGTTTATAAAATGACAGAAATAACCAAAATCTCTGTCAAAGCTCTGATTGGTTTCTGGTTATTTTGATTTCTGGCCTTTTACGGTGGGCAGATTTTGGTACCAGTGTCTTTAGGTTCTTGAGTCAAAGAAATTCCTGGGGGCCGGCCCCACGGCTGAGTGCTTAAGTTTGTGCGCTCCACTTTGGCGGCCCAGGGTTTCGCCGGTTTGGATCCTGGGCATGGACATGGCACTGCTCATCAGGCCATGCTAAGGCAGTGTCCCACATAGCAGAGCCAGAAGGACCTACAACTAGAATATACAACTATGTAATGGGGGGCTCTGGGGAAAAGAAGAAGAAGAAGAAAAAGAAGAAGATTGGCACCAGATGTGAGCTCAGGTGCCAATCTTTAAAAAAAACAAAAATTCCTGAAGAAAGTCAAGAAGAAAGCGTTCAGGACTATAAGATAGAAGTTGGCTGACTGTTAGTACAGTTCTTCATGGTAAATCTTTATGGATCTCATTTCTAAGTACCAGATAAATATCTTGTCCATGAGAAGTTTGAGACATCGAGGAAAACGGAACCCAGGGAGAACCAAGCTGGGCAGATCCCAGAATTTGAATTCTCTTCTGTACTCCGCCTGAATGAGTAGGACTAACTTGTCATGTTTACTCGGGGACAGTGAAGGAGGGAAATGACAGAAGGTCCTTTTCAAACAGCTTCATCCCGATGGGCACATCTGTGTGTGGGCTAAGAACCTGTGTGCCCCCGGCTTGCTAGGTTGCCTGAACATCCAACATGCACACAGCTCTCTGGAAGCCCAGCTTAGCCGTGGGGGTCACCTGTGACTGGTGGCCCCATCTTGAATGTGCTCTGTGTAACCTACCACAAATAGTTTTTGAAAAATTCTGAATCTCGCTGTTAGAGTTGTTTCAGACACAGTTAGATCCTTTAAAACAATTCTTGTGACACTGACGTTAAAAAGATGTATTGCTGTGTATCCTATGCATCTTCAGAGACTTATTAAATGGTGCTGCATTTGGATTTTTCATTTTGAGGCTTCTCAGCTCAAAGGAAAAAAGGGATAAAAGTAAAACGTAAAACTGACTTAGGAAGTAACTATAGATGACCTCTGTACATCATGGAAGGAGATCTCTTATGATGTTTCCCACATCCTGGAAGCCCTCTGATGACCACAGAGCTCCTCCTCGGTCCCTCAGCAGTGCCCCCGATGTGTGCGGTGATTCTGATAACCGCTATGTGAGGCACGATCATGCCCACATCCGTAAACTGAGAACTTAGCCATCGGCCCACAGTAAACATCGAAGAAAGGAATGGAAGTGAGAACTTACTTAACGGGTCTTTTCATCCTGCTGTTACTTCTTGGATGTTGCGTAGATCCACAAATAAGTCCACAAGGACCTGGGATGGCGGGCTGTAAGTGCCTTCGAGGTGGGCCACTCCAGTATGAGGAATCTCAGCGCCTGAGACGAAAGCTCTGGGGACGACTGCGGTGAAATCATGGTCCTAATCATTGACCTTTTCAAAAAGGGTGGGTTAGCTATCACTATTCATTTGTCAAGCTAAAAGAATTTTCCACTTGATTCTACTAAAGAGAAGAAATTAACTGTTGCATTCTAGAAGGTTTGTTACATATGGCGGCCTGTTAAATAGTCTGTGACACTTCTGGATGTAAAAAGTGAGTGCTGTTGGATATTTTTTGTTGGATAATTTGTTTCCTTCAGTTAGAATGATTGGGCCATGAAATTTTTGTGTTTTCAATTTTTTGCATTTCTTAATTTTAAAAATGTGGAATAAGTTCAAAATTCAAGAGATTTAAAGGTGTATACAGTGAAAATCTCTCTCATCCTCACCCCCAGCCACCTCAATTTTTCCCATGGAGGCAAATGATGTTATTTTTTAAATCCCTCCTGAGATTTTTAATTTTATTTCTCTTTGTCAATCTGAACAACAAGGAACAGAACTTGGATGCCTTAATTCTTAAGCTATAGGGAACCATCCAGCATTTTTAAGCCAAAATTCATATTCTCTGTTGTGGGCAAGAGAGAAGAAAGCGTGAATAAGACCTGTCATGACCCCTGGGTTGGAAACGTCATCCCAGCCCACGCCAGTCCAAGCACCGGCTTACAAAGGTGCTTCAGAAAAGCAGGCCTGCCGCGCTCAGGACTGCTGGCCAGTAGCCACCAGCCTGCGAGGTGACGGCTGTGCAGACAGACTTGCTTATCTTAATAAAAGAATAATAAAGAACCTCTGCATGTCTCACAGGAAAGAGTATTAAACATAAAAGAACATTGACGGGACAGTTTCATCCTGATTTTAACCTACTGTGAAACTTAAATTCACATTCATTATTTTTTCCCTTATTTTGTCTTCTCTAAATATTTTAGTTGCAATCTAGGCCTCCCCTTAAACACCCCTGTTAATCAAGTTAAATCTTAGCATTTAAAGAAACTGTGTGGAAGTTCCCTAGGATTCTCCATCCCGATCATGGAATTGAAAGTCAGGAAGACCAGAATCCAGTCCTGAATAAAGCAACATCTTTTTTCTTTTTTCTTTTTTTTTTTTTAAAGATTTTATTTTTCCTTTTTCTCCCTAAAGCCCCCTGGCACATAGCTGCATATTTTTAGCTGTGGGTCCCTCCAGTTGTGGCATGTGGGACGCTGCCTCAGCATGGCCTCATGAAAGGTGCCATGTCCGCGCCCAGGATCCAAACTAGCAAAACCCGGGCTGCCGAAGCAGAGCATGTGAACTTAACCACTCGGCCACAGGCCGGCCCCAAGCAGCATCTTATTCCTACTGATCTCGTTGTTGCCTTCCAACAGCTTCTTGACCGCCCAAGATCCCCCTGAGCTTGGCACTCTGGTTATCACAACTATGTTCCCCAAATTAGCCTTCTGATTGCAAATGAGGTTTTAAAAAAATATACTTATCATACACCAGCTCATTCCAAACATGAACGTAAGTCTAAGATAGGTTTTTAACATTTGAAATGTGTGGTTCTGTAGACAAGCCGCTGGCAAAGTGGCTGGGCTAGACCGAGAATTTGCTGTTAGGAATCCAGTCCGTGGGCGGCTTGGCCGGTGGGCACTGGGGGAGATGGAGAGCTGCTCTGTCCCCACCCTGCCCTCAGGGATCAGCCTGCCTCCCTCCCGCGGCTGTTGGCGCCTTGGCGCTCCTCTGGCCGTCTGTGTTGACTGTGCTTTCCTCCTCCACCAGTAATCTATAAAACCAGCCTCCTGCATCTCCAGCCGCGGCAGATGACCATCTATCTCCCAGAGGTTCGGAAGATTTCCGTGGACTATGTTAATTTGCCCGTCTTCAACCCGAATGTTTTCAGTGAAGATGAGGATGATTTACCAGGTGTGTTCACACATCAGCTGGTTTGTCACGAGCCCTCTCTCAGTGGGTCATGACAGGGGACAGAGTGGTAGGTAGTCAAGAATGACAGCATGTCATTCCGTGCCTGCTGCCAAAGTTTGGAAAAGGTGCACCTTCCCCGTAAGGTAAAGCTTCCTTGGTGGGTGTGGTGGCATGTCACAGGAGAAAGGTCATGTACTGTCACTGGTTTGTGGAGGAGGGAAGCTACCAGAGCAGGGACGAGGAAGATGGCCGTGATGGCTCATGTCACAGAGCACTTCTAGCATCTCACTGTGTCCTCAGCAGTCCTCATAGTCCTGTTCCCGGATAGAGAGAAGTTCACAGGACGAATCGGGACTCAAAAAAGTCAGAACTCAACCCCAGTCTCACTGCCCCGGGCTGGCCCTCATCCTTTCAGCCCCTGCTTAGAGAAGGGCGTCTCTCGATGATCCTGTGCACGGAGCCCAGTGTCTCAAACCTGCCCCGTCTCCAGGGCGGAACGTCCTTCTCCCACAAGCAGAGCGTGTCTCGGTGCGTAGAAGCCAGGTCTGAGTTGAAGTAAAAGCTGGTACAAGTTCTCAAAATCCCAGCTTAACAAATTTTCAGATATGTATAGCATCTTAAGTTGATTTAATGTTTTCTAGTGGGGGAATCCTATTTTGATGAATAGATTAGAATGATTTCTAATTACTCTGCCAAGCATTCGTATGTACCTATTCTCAAAAAAGCCCACCAGGGATTTTATGAATATAGAGACCCCTCTACTGCCAACCAAGCAGGTGCTGGAAGTCTCTGCTTTCTGAGCCAGAGGGACCCACGTGGCCACTGACTTCTCCTGTGTCTGGTCCTTCTCGAACGGGGGCCTCTGGTCCTCACCATGGGTCAGGAAGGGACACACATCCCAACTCGGGCTCTGAACGTGGGGGGATTGCTTACTCTCTCTCAGCCGGGTTTTTGCCTGTAACATCACTTCACTGTGCTCTCTGACTGGGGCCATCTTCGGTTCTCTGATAGGGATGCCCCTCCCCCTGGGTGGAGCAGATGGAGACAGACGCAGTCCTAGCGGGCGAGGACACAACCACATAAGCCTGCAACTTGGTGAAGCCTCACACACTGGAGCTTTATAGCGTGTCCCCTGCTATTTCAGAACCTTAGATTTCGAAGTGTCTTTCACGCTTGCCTCTGAAGACCCTCCCTGTGCTCCCAGAAGATGGCTAATCTAGCTCTCGCTTCTGCTCAGCTGTTGCTGCTGTTCTTATCACTGTCTGTGGTTCCCAGTGAGGGGGGGAGGGGGACGGTTTGTCTCAGGGCTCACACTTAACTGCTGGTGACACGACAAAGAGACTCCATCAGAGGGCAAGACGCCTGCCGTCAGTATCCCATACCGAGGAGAGAACATCTGGAAGGGGGATCTGAGCAGGAGTCATGGAAAACTTGAGAGAGGACCCAGATTTGTGCAGCCAGGGGACAGTCACATCTCCCTGGAGGACCCCAGGGGTCAGATGGGCATCTACCCAACATTTTACACACTGACCAGTCCATAAACCTACTTAGAAGCCTAGGCATTGTGAGTCCTCAGTGGAGTTTCTTACTGTGCCACTGCCCTCATCTTTTGTAAGACTGGGCCATTTTATGACTATCACGCGTAAAAAGCATCCTTAAACATTTAAGTATTTGCCATGGTACCATTCAGGCACATGACCACATTCAGAAGGTTCACGAGTATTCATTGAAAAGCTCTGACAATGCCCTTAGCTGCAGAGCCCACTGATCACCCGTATGCCCTTCCAGAAATATCCCAGAAGCTTTGTGTAACTTGCGTGAAGCTTTCCCCAAGCAAACTCATCTCCGTCTATAGCAATTGCATTTTATTCGCAGAAGATCTGGATGAATTCAGATGTGTTGCTTACTCTGACCCAGTTTCATGGCACTGTTTTGTGAGCAGTTCGTTTTTCCCATCTCCTTCCAGTGACGGGAGCATCTGGTGTGCCTGAGAACAACCCACCGTGTACGGTGAACATCCCCATCGCGCCCATCCACAGCTCAGCTCAAGCTATGTCCCCCACGCAGAGCATCGGACTAGTGCAGTCCCTGCTGGCCAATCAGAACGTGCAGCTGGACGTCCTGACCAATCAGACCACGGCCGTGGGGGCAGCTGAGCACGCCAGTGACAGTGCCACCCAGTACCCAATCTCCAACCGCTACTCCAACCCTGGACAGGTGATCTTCGGAGGCGTGGAGATGGGCCGCATCATTCCGAACCCCCCTCAGCTGTCCCTGCCGCCGCCAGCACAGGGGGCCATCCAGCTGTCGGTGGTGGACCACGGAGACCGAGACCACGAGCACCTGCAGAAGCCAGCCAAGGCCCTGCGGCCCCTGCCGCAGCTGGCCGCGGAGGGGGACGCCGTGGTGTTTAGCGCCCCCCAGGAGGTCCAAGTGGCGAAGATGAACCCCCCACCCCCCTACCCAGGAACCATCCCCGCCGCCCCCACCACGGCAGCGCCCCCGCCCCCGTTGCCGCCCCCGCAGCCCCCGGTGGACGTGTGCTTGAAGAAGGGTGACTTCTCGCTGTACCCCACGGCGGCGCACTACCAGACGCCCCTGGGCTACGAGAGGATCACCACCTTCGACAGCAGCGGCAACGTGGAGGAGGTGTGCCGGCCCCGGACGCGGATGCTCTGCTCCCAGAACACCTACACCCTCCCCGGCCCGGGCAGCTCGGCCACCCTGAGGCTCACCGCCACCGAGAAGAAGGTCCCGCAGCCCTGCACCAGCGCGACCCTGAACCGCCTGACGGTGCCGCGCTACTCCATCCCGCCGGGGGACCCGCCGCCGTATCCCGACCTCGCGGGCCCGCTGGGCGCGGGCCGGGCGGCGCAGAGGCCGGAGAGCAGCCTCATCCACGCCACGCTGCGCAGGAACAACCGCGAGGCGGCGCTGCGGGCGGCACAGCTGGCCGAGTCCCCGCGCGCGCCGCCGCAGCTGCCGGCCAAGCCCAAGGGCGCCGCGCCCTTCCCCGCGCGCCCGCCGCCCGCGCTCTACACCTGCAGCCAGTGCAGCGGCGCAGGCGCGGCCGGGCGGCCCGAGCAGAGCACGGGGGCCGGGCCGGGGGCGCACGCGGCCAGCACGTCCCCGCTGTCCTCGCAGTCCTCCTACAGCCTACTGAGCCCGCCCGACGGTGCCCGCGAGCGCGCCGATTATGTCAACTCGGCTTTCACCGAGGACGAGGCGCTGGGCCAGCACTGTCCCGCCGAGAAGCCCCCGAGGCACCCCGCGCTGCCCGAGGCCGCTGCTGCCGGGAAGCGTCCACCCCCTTACCAGTGGGACCCCATGCTCGGGGAAGACATCTGGGTTCCCCAGGAAAGGACAGCACAGACTGCGGTGCCCAACCCCCTGAAACTGTCCCCTCTGATGGTAGCTCAGAGCCAGCACCTGGACGTGTCCCGAGTGCCCTTCGTCTCCCCCAAGTCGCCCGCCAGCCCTACTGCCACTTTCCAGACAGGCTATGGGATGGGAGTGCCCTACCCAGGAAGCTATAACACGCCCCCTTTGCCGGGAGTGCAGGCTCCCTGCTCCCCAAAAGACGCCCTGTCCCCAGCCCAGTTTGCACAACAGGAGTCCGCAGTGGTCCTGCAGCCCGCCTACCCGCCCAGCCTCTCCTACTGCGCCCTGCCCCCCATGTACCCAGGAAGCAGCACGTGCTCGAGTTTACAGCCGCCACCTATCGCCTTGCACCCCTGGAATTCCTACAGCGCGTGCCCGCCCGTGCAGAACCCCCAGGGCACGCTCCCCACCAAGGCACACTTGGTGGTGGAGAAGCCCTTGGTGTCCCCACCGCCCACCGACCTCCAGAGCCACCTGGGTACAGAGGTGATGGTAGAGACCGCCGACAACTTCCAGGAAGTTCTCTCCCTGACGGAAAGCCCGGTCCCCCAGCGGACGGAGAAATTCGGAAAGAAGAACCGGAAGCGCCTGGACAGCCGAGCAGAGGAAGGCAACGTTCAGGCCATCACAGAGGGCAAGATGAAGAAGGAGGCGCGGACTCTGAGTGACTTTAACTCCCTGATCTCCAGCCCCCGCCTGGGGAGGGAGAAGAAGAAAGTGAAGAGTCAGAAGGACCAGCTGAAGTCGAAGAAGTTGAATAAGACGAACGAGTTCCAGGACAGCTCAGAGAGCGAGCCTGAGCTGTTCATCAGCGGGGACGAGCTCATGAACCAGAGCCAGGGCAGCAGGAAGGGCTGGAAGAGCAAGCGCAGCCTGCGCACGGCCAGCGAGCTGGAGGAGGCCAAGTGCCGCAAGGCCAGCGAGCGCGAGGACGGGCGGCTGGGCAGCCAGGGCTTCGTCTACGTCATGGCCAACAAGCAGCCCCTGTGGAACGAGGCCACCCAGGTGTACCAGCTGGACTTCGGGGGGCGGGTGACCCAGGAGTCGGCCAAGAACTTCCAGATCGAGCTGGAGGGGCGGCAGGTAAGAGCCTGGCCCGGGGCGTGGCCACAGCGCAGCCTTCTCGTCTGGACAGGTTCCTGGGGTCCTTAAAAACCGGGTGCAGGGTATCAGTGCTTCGGCCTGGGGGAGCGTTTTTCAAAAGGCCCAATGGGAAATGTGGAAATGCCCCTTGCTTTTATCTGTTTCTCATCAGAGTAACACATGTACTGAGTTTTTAAAGTCAGATGATTCTACAAGACCCATGAGGAAAACCAGCAGGCCCCTGCCCCCTCCCCCAGCCCCAGCCCCTCCCAGAGGCATGTGCTTCCAAGGCTGTCGCCTTTTTTTCTGGTATTTGCCACCATATTTGTAAAGAAGGAGTTTCTGCTATTTATTGATTTTTCCGTGTTTGGCATCATGTATTGACTTCTTCCTGAGGAACGTGAGGGTTTCTTTTCTTGACCCCCACCCCATGCCGACACACCTTGACGCTCCCTCCCCCTGCCCAGCTGAGTCAGCAGTCATCGGGCACCTCGTTGCGCCGTGACGCCCGGCTGAGCCAGGCGGTGTGGTTTGGTCACGTTTCCTTTTTTATCGTATAGGGTTTTTTTTCCCCTCAGACATAATTGCCTAGTTTTGTTGGCTTGCTTATTTCTCCGTGGATTTATTAATAAGTCGTTTGCCAGTTCTTGGCGGAATGCAGATCCCCTGTGGTTGCGAACACGTTGGGTAATCTGTCAGTCCTTCCTGCTCCAACCCTGCTGTGTGGCCGTTGTTCTGGGACTGCCCTTCCCCACCATCCTGGGAATTCCCTTTGCCTCTCCTATTTAAATCTCATTTGCATTAATTCACTCAACAAACATTTATTGAGCACCTGCTGTCTGCCTGGCAAGCCTCTGAGCCAGGAGTCGGCAAACTGAGGCCCACAGGCCGACCCGTCCTGCTGCCGCTTTTTGTAGGTAAGGTTTTGTTGGAACACAGCCGCCCATCCACTTAGGTGTTGTCTACACTGCCTTCACCCTACAACAGCAGAGTTAAATAGTTGTGGGAAAGACTGTATGACCTACAAAGGCTAGAATATTTATTCTCGGCCCTTTCCAGAGCCTTTGGCAACCCCTGCTCTAAGTGCAGAAATGAGATCAATGAGGAGAACAGAGAAAAATCCCTGTCCTGGGCCGGCCTGGTGGCGCAGTGGTTAAGTTCACACGTTCCGCTTCAGCAGCCTGGGGTCCGCCAGTTCAGATCCCAGGTGCGGACATCGCACCGCTTGGCAAGCCATGCTGTGGCAGGCATCCCACATATAAAGTAGAGCAAGATGAGCATGGATGTTAGCTCAGGGCTAATCTTCCTCAAAAAAAAAAAAAACCTTGTCCTGATGAAGTTTACAAAAATGGAAGAAAGACAATCAATAAATATGTACAATATAATGTCATATAACACTGTAGTATAACATGGTCCCTGTAAGTACTGAAACAACGAGGGAAGCAGGCTGGGGAAGGAGGCTGTGGCATCTTCTCCATCTCTGAGCAGTGACATTTGACAGTTACAGTTGATATTTCTCTTCAGCCTGTAGATTCTTCTTTGTGCTTTTTCTTCCCGCTTTCTGTTTCCTTGAAGAGGAGGGCACTCCATTTGACCTGTGGAGCTCTCCACGCTCCAGAGTCTGCTCGCTGTCTCCCACCGTGTTGGTTCACATGTTCCTCCATCCCTTTATTTCCACCAAACTCATAATTGGACTGAGAAGCTCGATCAGAGTCCCTTTTGTTGGCAAAAGTGTCTCACAGACCACGTTGTCTGCTTCCAACAGGTGCCGCCCGGACCTGGCCGGCCTGTGTCCCACCTCGTTTTCCTTTAATATCTCTGCTCCCCCCGCCCCCCAGGTGATGCAGTTTGGAAGGATCGACGGCAATGCGTACATTCTGGACTTCCAGTACCCCTTCTCCGCTGTGCAGGCCTTCGCCGTCGCCCTGGCCAACGTGACTCAGCGCCTGAAGTGAAGAGGCCGGCGTGGGGAGGAGGAGGAGCGGCGAAGGAGCCTTGTCAGAGAGGCCCCATCGGAGATGCTCGAGGCGCCTGCCCGGGGCCAGCGGCTGGGAACCGGAAGACAGGAGCAAAACTGGAAAAGTCTGTCAGGCCCAGGACAGCCACTGACCTTTAGTCATTGCCATTTGTTTGGGCTTTTATTGTCCTTATTGTCTTTCTTTCTCCTTTCTTTTTAAACAAAAACAAAGTACGAGAGAGTAGTGTTTGGAAGCAAAGGTTGCGAGCACCTTTTAGGAAACGTAGTTGCTGTGCTGATGTCTGCCCGGGTGTGCCTGTGTTGGCTGCGGGACGAGGGGCCCCTCGGAAGGAAGGCGGACTGCCTTCCAGCCTGCGGCCCTTTTAGACTAAGGAGTCCGCGTGATTGTCATTCTCCACAGCGTCTAGCTTTTATTACTCCTCCAACACCACCACTAGCATAAAAACAAAAACCTTTTTTAAAAGACACAACCAAAAATCCTGAAGGTACAGGTTCTTTTGGGGGGCCAACATGTAGTTCACACATGGTAAGTCGCTCCCCTGAAGGTGACTTGATTAATGAAGGGTATTTTGGCAAACGCACTGTGTTTGACTAATAACGCTAGGCTTTTCACGGGGTGCTGTTAGCAGGTGTGAGTAGGACTCGCTCACGATGCTGTAGGGGCAGGGGCGCCGGGGGAGGAAGGAGCTCCGCACACGGACACACGGGCGATCCGCGCAGCGTGACTTGAAAGTCCAAGGGCTATGCTCCTCTTCGGAGGATGTTTACATTGAAGACTCCACTAGTTTTATAGCATGTCACAGTTCCGTAGGCTCGGCGATGACCCTTCAGTATGACTGACTGTGGGAGAAGGTGGGAGACAGCAGTGGAGAGATCCCGGCGTCGCTGGGGTAGCGGTTTTCTCGGCGAGGGCATGGTGAGTCACCAGATGGCCACGTGCTGGGAAGCAGCCTTTGTCCCCTCCCCTCTGTTGTTAGTCTGGGAGACGCAGCAGTGGACATTCTCTACCCTGTGGGATAACACTGTTCTACACTTTCTAAAAAGGCTGACGATATGATTGAACTCCCTCCTTTTCTCTCTTGGCTGCATCGAAATTCAATTCACTAGAAATGTTCTCCACTAAATTAGAAAAGTAACAAAAAATTGTAAGCATTTGCCAGGGTATTAAGAGAGAGAGTTATAGTCAACTCTTTGACAAAAGTCCCACAATCTTCTCTAGGAAACAAAAAAGGTTGTTTAATAAATGTACAGACTGTTTACTGGGGAAATAAACCAGTAGGAGAGCATGGTTCAATGATAGGACTTAAGGTAGTGGGTTGGCTACTGTTTCTTAATTGCAAAAGAAGAAAAGTCCACCGAGATGCTCTTCTCCCACCTGCCACCGCCCCCTCCTCAGGGGACGCCTCGGGCAGCATTCAGCCCTGAGAACAGACCCAGTTCGTCTTTTTCAGTTATTCACACCTGTGATGGTGTTTAGGGCAGAAGCGCTGTCTGCTAGCTTGGGGTCCTAAATTTGGGTTTTGTTTGAAAACAGACAAGTGGAAGATACTACAGAAAAGTATTTTCAAAGTAATTTTAATTCCCTGTTTGGGTTTAAAAGTTAGAAAAGACACTGCCCATTCCTTTCCTAGAGCAGGATGGCATCGCTCGCTGTTCCCTCCAGACCCGGAGAAACACAGATGAGGT
Source organism: Equus quagga (assembly GCF_021613505.1). Classification (NCBI taxonomy): domain Eukaryota; kingdom Metazoa; phylum Chordata; class Mammalia; order Perissodactyla; family Equidae; genus Equus; species Equus quagga. The sequence continues at coordinate 9,441,463 of NC_060274.1, read as the reverse complement.
TTTAAATACAGTGAAGAACATCTCCCAGCTAATGCCACGGTTTCCCATTTCACATTTTAAAATATTGAACCTGATTCTTTGGTGGGTAAATTCTGCCAGAAGGAATTTAGCAGTGTATTCGGAATTGTATAATTCTTTTGTATGAGTTTCTGTAGCTTATGATGTTTCACTGCTTATTGTTAGGTGTGCAATAATGGTTATAGCCTATTTCTAAAATAATTTAAATGCAATTCCCCTGTTTTATTGTTCAAGAGATAATTATTTATCTTGCTTTAATAGTGTTCTTAGGAATTATTTTGTTACTATGTACTGGTGAGTTATGCCCATTTTAGTATTTATTTAGAAAACTGGTATGTTTGTAATGACTTATTTGGTAGCAGTCTATTTTGCTGCAAGAAATAAAGAGGATGTGATAGAAGGTTTTTTCGCTGGACAATTTGTAACTTTTTCTAGTTGGGAAAAAAAATTCCGATTACTCCTTTAAAAGTAATTCTGTTTTTGCATTTTGTGGTTTTGATCATAACAAAGGAGAAGATTTCTTTGAGATAACATATCCTAAAGTAGTATTTCCCCTTCTCTTGGAAACTTTATTTTTAATTAGGAATAAAAGGTGTTATGAAACGAGAGGAGTCTTATTAGCAGGAGAGTAGTAAAGGAAGGTGTTATTAGTAAGGAGTTTCCATTTGTAGAGTTCTGCCTGGTCTTTGAGGTCTAAAGACCACGGAGGGGTACATTTTAGAACTTTTCTCAATAAAAGCAAATATAGGAGGAAATCGTTAGAATAAAAACTACAAGTACATGTGTGAAGAGAAAGTGAGTCTTTGTAGCAAAGAATTAACTAGACTTGCTAAATTCTTAACTGCTCGCCGAAAGGCCTTTTCCCCTGCTGGTGGCGAAGACCTGGGGTGGGGTGTTTTGCGTACGTGCACGTCCACCTCTGGATGAGCAACAGCCCAGCTCCCCTTGCTCCGGCCCAAAGGGGCAGATGCTCTGGAATGGCCCGTCACACCCAGCCAGGTGTCTGCAGCAGCTGCAGTGTGGGGTCTTTCAAGTTCATGGTGATGCTCTTCCTTGTTTCAAAACTTGTTTTCATTCAGACAGTCTCAATGCATTAAATACTGAAGTCAGTACTTTGAACAGCAGAATTCTATGTCCTTCATGTTTATTAATTGCTGTTTAGGACTATTCAGATACCTCATTGAATCCCTAAATTTAAAAACGTGAACCCAGTCAGTAGTCAACCCCGTGAAGAATCCATGCCTTTTTGAGGGAACTGATATATTAACAAACATAAAAACCAGCTTTAAATTTGTGTTAACTCTAACATCATCAAACCAAAGGCACAGATGTGTGTGTGGTATCCCCATCGAATGGACATCCTAAGAAAAATTGCAGCAAGGAGCAGGAAGGTGTCAAAACCCTCCTGGCAGGGTTAAGTCAGAATTTTGCGGGTTAGTAGTTTTCACTCATGGCCACTGCTTCCTTGTCAAGCGTCCCATGAGGACGTGCAGAAACTTTCCCGTTCATCTGGTAATCATAGCAGAATGTCAGGAGACCCCAGGGCTGCTGTCCCGCAGAGTTGGAGGGTGACCTTGGGCCTGCATTTGTCCGTCTGTAAAATGAAAGGACAACCCAGACGGTTTTCTAAACTCCCATCGGCTCCCACAGCCTCAGGGCTCAAAACATGATGGATCAGCATCCCACTGTATGAACTTGGGAGGTACGTTTCCAAACGTTGCCTTCTTGTCAAGAAACACTTCTCCTGTGTTAACAAGGTGTCTACTGAGTGTAAACCAGTGCATTTAAAATGCAGTCTCCAGCAGGCTCCCCACTGGAAACAAATGCATTTGGAATTGCGATTGTTACAAAATTACACAAAAGCACCGATTGCAGGTGAGACAGAGGAGCCTTCTCGTGCGTGTGCCCCGCTCGGTGGACGCCCTTGGGAACAGCCCTGAAATAAGTCGTCCCTTGGCCTGAAGACGAGAGAGTGGGTTGAAAAAAGAACAAAGGAGGGAGTGCCCTGGCTGGCTTGAACTCGTGTGTGCTCTGCGGTGTTACATTGCCTTTCCAGTTCAAAGGTTCCTTGAAAAGGAGCCCGTGTGTCCCCGTGCGGGCCGTCCACCACTTGGCCAAGTCAGTGGTTGTGAACAAATGTGTTGAGACGAACTGTGTCAAGAATGTTGTCTGAGGTCCCGGGATTTTGTCATAGCACAGGAGTACAACCTCTTCACCATTCGTGTATTTCCTTCTCCTGGGCCGATGAAATCCGAAGGGTTGTGGCTTACTTTGTTTTCGTTTCTTTGGCTTTGTGCAATTTTCTTGTAACTTTACTTGTACCTGTGTTTTCTGTTTACAAGTTCTTTTAAAGGGGAAGGGAGGGTTCTAAGATCTCGTTTATTGTAGATAAAAAAAAAATTTCTTTTTGTGTTGTAGAAAAGCATGGGTTATGCGTTTGACTGAAAAAGGCACTGTGTTATTTACCAAAGGGGTATTGTTTTCACATTTGTTTATAAATGCATTATTTTGGTACTGTAAATTTGGACATGATTTCTGAGTTTATTACTACTGGCATTTTCTTTTCCTTTTTGTTTTTTTTAAACTCTAAGTGCGCAATGCAGGTGCACAGGTCCCAGACCAAACCAGACCACCAGCATGATCTTGTCCAAACCCTGGGGATGGCGCACACAGCTTTGGGCGCCTCACTTCCTCCACTGTTGGTTTGTTTGTTTTCAATTCAGCTCCCTGCTTTGTTTTACTTTCCAAGCCAGATTTATTGAGATACCCGATTGCATTCTAATGAGCTCACCTTCGTTTGCCTCTCTTATGTATTTTGTGTATTAGATTGTGCGGGAGGTATTCTAGAAGGCGTTAATGGTTTGCATTCAAAATGATGTGGTTTGTCCAAATTATTTTGTCTTTATTATTGAGATGGATTAATCTCATTTTTTTTTCTTGATGATTTGAAGTTGTAAGACTTGTCCAGCTATTGCTTAATAAAATTTTGCAGATCGAAAAAAAATCAGTTACTTGTGTGCAGAATTCACATGTGGGTCTTGAGTCCTTTGAGACAAAATCACCACTCTGTAGTGGCATGGCCCACCCTCTAGTTGCTCCTCTCATCCCTGGGTTCCTGCCAGCGTCTGCTTGACACCCTGAGATCCTTATCCGTGTGGCTCTTTCTGTTTTGTTTTGTTTTTGTTTTTTGAGGAAGATTAGCCCTGAGCTAACATCTGCCACCAATCCTCCTCTTTTTGCTGAGGAAGACTGGCCTTGAGCTAACATCCATGCCCATCTTCCTCTACTTTATATGTGGGACACCTACCTCAGCATGGCTTGCCACGTGGTGCCATGTCCGCACCCGGGACCCAAACCAGCAAACCCCGGATGGAACCTGCGCACTTAACCGCTGCGCCACCGGGCAGGCCCGCCTTTGGCTCTTTTTGAGAGTTGGTTTGAGTTTGTGTTTGTTTATTTAAAGGGGACCCGATTCGGGTTGCATCTGTCGTAGCACCTACAAGATCAGAGGTGCTAAATACATTGACACCTTCCTTGTTACTTTGTAGGAAACTTAATAAAACCAGGTTTTGAGCAGTTCCACCGTATGTGCTAATAGAACTTAAAGTTGCTGTTATTACTGATGAGTCTTAGGGCCCCTCCTTGCCCTGCGCTAGAGTTCCCTCTGACCATGGCCTGGGGCGGGGACTCAGGGCTCGTAGGCGGCTCGTCTGTGAATACCATAGTTCACATGCACGTTTACAGAACTACCCTTCCAGGTTTTTTCAGATATAAAAATAGACAAGTGGTCACTAAGGCTTTAGAGATAGAAGAACCAAAAAACACGGTCGGCTCCAACAAATATAGTTATGCGTTGTTTTAAGATAATCATAGGACTATAACCCTGTGCTTTTCATAGTGGTCATCATACAAGGCTAACTGACCTGAATTTTCTATAAGAATCAAAATGTATCTCATTTTATTGTGAGAGTTTGTGAGCTTCAGTATTCATTGTATCTTCATCGCTGAGACCTGGTCAAACACAAACGCCTTCTCTCCCTCCCGCAAAACACAAGGGACCGAAACCGGAGCAGCCAGGCTGTGTGTGGGTCCGAGGACGCGTGTAGCGTTGCTTCTCGACCAGGCCCGTGGTCAGCTTCGGGGCCGTTCAGTGTGAGCCAGTGTCTCCCGAAGTGATTTATTTTTAAAGCCCTGGTGAGAAAACTTAGCAAATCCCTTTCCTTCCACAAACTTATTTTGGAAAGGATGCTTTCTATTTTTATTCTAGTGTTAAGTATTCTTTTCCTGGTGGTGGTAACAGAATCAGAATCCATTTAGCTCCCGTACTCTAGCCCCAAAAACTCATTGTGGAAGAGAAATGCCTGCCTCCTGGAGATTGCATTGCAGTGCTCCAAGAATGTGGAGCTAGAGCTCCAAGCTTCATTATCAAGTGGTAGCTTTTGCCTCCCTTCCCTTTCAGAAGAAAATTGAAGCCCTTGGAGGTTGAAATAATTTCTGGATTCCACAGACAGAAACCGATCCTGAAATAGAATCCAAGATTTCTGGGTCACATTGATGATAGACCTGGATTCTTCCTAGCTTCTCCCTCGGCTGTTTTGTCATGATTTGCCTGCCACAAGCTCTGAGCTGCTTACACTTAGTCCTCACCCGCAGAAAGGGGCATCGTAGCAGAGCACCCTAGCCGGCCGCCCGTGAGCTCACTCTGCAGCGGGGAGGGGGTGCTCCTTCTCGACTTGCAGAAGATTGCACCTGTGGCTCGTAGGCTGCCTTACATGCCCAGGTGTCACAAAGGAGCAGGTCTACGCAGACTTGTGTCTCTGCATATCTTAGAAGCAGTTGCTCAATGCACCAAAGAATACGAAGCCATCCACATGAAGAACAGGCTCATTTCTTAAATCTGCTTAATGTTCCTGTTAGAATGATAGCTTCCAGTAACAGAAGGTGCACGAGCGTGGACGCCGCTGGAAACTGGGTGTCAGCTGTGGAAAATAGCGATCCCTCACCGCTTCTGCTCTCCTTTTTCTTTCCATATCCCCTCTCTCTCCAGGGAGCGGGTTCCCTGTGCTTCAGGTGATATTAAAGCCACGTGTCTCGGATGCTTCTGTCGAACGGGGATGGGAGCCTTCGATGTCGCTTCAAGACCTGGTCCTTGAAACCTCGTGTTGAGGCAAAGGGAAAGCTCTTTGGAAAGTATAAAAGTATAAGAGTGAAATGGGAGTTTCTCTTAAGAAGAAATAGGTCTGAGGGATTTGTGAAACTTCAGCCACCTCTCAAGACCGTCCAAACACTTCGCAAAGCATTTTCCGCTCTGCCGTGTGAAACGTCGGTCTTTTTCCCAAGTTGGTGTCGTCAGAAACCCAGAGGTCCCATTTGCCATAGAGCGCTCGCCCTCTTCCAGGCACCGTCTGAGCCCAGGCGTGAGACAGCATTTTCACTGCAGCCACAACTATGGCTCCCTCACCACCCCCCAAAAGATGGGGGAGCTTCAATGATGAAAGCTAGTCACAGGGCGGCGTCTCAAACTACTGATCCGATTGCCTTCTTTCAGTCGCCCTGGCCGTTCTCCATCTGCAGCCACGGGCCGGGGGGGGGGGGGGGGGGGGGGGGGGGGGGGGGGGGGGGGGGGGGGGGGGGGGGGTGGAGAGACCCTGTGCTTCCTCTTCCCTCTCTTCTTCAAAGGAGAGGAAATGGCCTGTCCTGACTCCATTCCCCAGGTGTCCAGGAACAGTCTCCTTTGGGTTTGGCCTCCAGCTTATGCAAATGGTCTGGTTTATCCTTTCTTGGGAATGAACTCCGTGTTTCCTGCCTCCCCAGCTGTCGCCTGGAGGGCCTTCTAGAAACCACCTGTCCAAATCCTGCACTCTCCCAGTAGTGGGTGCCATCTCTGATGTTAAAAGGAGAAATCCTTGAATCCTTGAATCCCTGTTCTTTTTGTGTCTGGTATGGAACCTGGGCTCCATCATTGTTGCATTTTCTCTCTCTCCCCAGGAAAACGGCGAGCAGCAAGACTTCACAGTACTTGAGACCCAAATGTGTGAGGGACTCCTACCGTAAGGAGAAAGATCGTCCTCGGGTCATTCCCTTCTTTCTGTGCTGGAGCCCCACGGGGTGCTCAGTACCTGCGCTGATGACAGGAGGCCCTCATGTCCTAGGGTGATGGTTTCTCACCAGTGCTGACGTCTGACTCCTTGTTTTAAATGCAGAGAGGAAACACTCCTCTGACAGGAGGAGACTGTCCCTGTTCGTTCCACTGGAATAACCACCCTGGCCGAGGCTTCGCATCCAGCTGTGTGGAAGGAAGTCTCTTCAGCCCGCAGCACTTGATTTGATGATGCCGGGTCCCAGGGCAGTCAGGACGGAATGGTGCTCTAAAAGGCACAGAGCCTTCGATCGACTGAACTCCTAGCATCTCTGCCCCATCTTGGCCACATGGACTTAGCCTCCCTCCCCCAGTCTTTCTGTTCCCATCGGTTGCACCCCAGTGGGTCTCAGTCCTGCTTCCAGGGCTTCCCTCTCACGGGGTCAGCTGATAAGCATTCTCTTTTCCAACGCCCCCTTCCCGCCAGGTGCTCACCTCCCTGGGGGCGGAGAGAGAGTGGGTGTGACAAACTTTTCAGGGGATCAGCCAGTTTCTCCACAAACAGCTCCCGGAAAGAGTGATGTCCCCAGGAAACCCTCAGACTAGAGCACACCAGCCTCTGGAGAATGTCACATTCCAGAGGTCCGCTCGGTTCCTGGCCTGTGACTCACTGGGTGGATCCCGCCCACCCGGGGCCCCGAGGCAGTGATGGTGGCCCTGCTCCTCTGTTCCCGGTGAGGGCCCCACAGCAGCTGTGCCCTCCGTGTGGACTGTGACAGCGGCAGAGGACGCTGGCTGTGCTAACCCGCCCTGTCTCGTTTTTCAATGTCGTGCTTTCATGACGTGCATCTCTTGAGACTGTGCTTTATCTTTCCGGAATAAAGAACTGGTAAATCTGTATTCAGAAACATAAAATTTTCGAAAACCAGCCAGATAGGAGTACATCTGTACCTGGAAATGCTTAAGTGGAGCCTGCTGCTTTTCCCCCTCAGGACACCCCAGAGACACAGCTGAAAATAATTTCATTCGCTAAGGTCTCCTCCTCTCTGGATGGCACCACAGCAGAACATGCAGCTTATGCATAGTATTCAAAATAAAGCAAAGGTGAAGATGACGCCAGCAACCTAGCCCATGACAACAGCAAGCTCCGCAAACCACGGTGGGAAAGTGTGCCCTCGTGACTCCATAAATTCCTCTTCACCAGCCCTCCGTGGGCAGGTTTGGTCCCAGTTCAGAGAAGGGGAATCTGACGTAGAAAATCTTCAGTGACTTGCTCCAAGCCAGGCAGTGTTGACAGAGAGCCGGGAGCGAATCTCAGAGCAGCCGAAACGCAGCTCCTCTCCAAGGACGCCTGGGAGGCTCCCTAAATGACAGAACAGGCAGCCAGTCCCCGGCGAGTGGGAACCCGCCCTGCCCGGACCAGAGCCCAGGACGAGGCTGCAAACCGTCCCGGACATTGGCTTCCAGCCTCCCATGAGGGATGTCTGGCTCCAAAGACACGAGTTCATCTTGGCCAGACCCCTGACCTGGACATCTCGGAAGCGAAAAGAAACCCAGTGAGCCAAAAGTTGAAAGGAGAGAGACCGCTCTCCAGGACAGCTGACTCTTCACCCGAGAGCCTGAGCTGCCCGCGAGAAAGACGCACCTGGACAAGGGGGACGAGGAGGGGGGCAGGGAGATCAGAGTGGATGAAAAGGGCTCTGGTCAAAGGGAAGAACTGGAGAGGACGATAGCCCCAGAACTATCCACACCAGCCATCCTCCTCAGGGAGGGAAAGAGTTGATCTTCAAACCTCCCACGTGGGCAAAGAGCTGCAGGAGGCAGAGGAGGCGGGGCCTGCCCACACCTTCCTGCGCAGAGGTCTCCTTTAGGCCGCATTCTGCTATGAAGTGTCCCAGACTCCCTCCTCTGTGCTCACAGAAGCGCCAAAGTGCTCTGCCAGGGGCCTGGCTCCTAAAGCCTTCAACCCCCATCTGCCGTGTGCCTGGCCATCTCCATGGGAGGCACTCCATGCTGTGTATCTTCAGAGCTCCAAGGTCACGGGTAAGGGATGGGGGCAAATCAGCAGGATTTGGGCATTCATACCCAGACAGTTTTCTTGGAAGCAGTTTAGATTTTATTAAAAACCTCTAAAGTATTTATCTCCTTAAGAAATATAATGCTGGGGCTGGCCCCATGGTGTAGTGGTTAAGTTCATAGGCTCCGCTTTGGCAACCCAGTGTTCGCGGGTTTGTCAGCATTCATCAGCCATGCTGTGGCAGTGACCCACATATAAAATAGAGGAAGATGGGGGCCAGCCCAGTGGCGCAGCAGGTAAATTCACATATTCTGCTTCTCGGCAGCCTGGGGTTCGCCGGTTCGGATCCCAGGTGCAGACATGGCACCACTTGGCAAATGCCATGCTGTGGTAGGCATCCCACATATAAAGTAGAGGAGGATGGGCATGGATGTTAGCTCAGGGCCAGTCTTCCTCAGCAAAAAGAGGAAGATTGGCAGTAGTTAGCTCAGGGCTAATCTTCCTCAAAAAAACAAAAAAAACGAGGAAGATGGGCACGAATGTTAGCTCAGGGCCAGTCTTCCTCAAGCAAAAAGAGGAGGATTGGCAGCAGATGTTAGCTCAGTGCCAATCTTCGTCAGAAAAAAAAAAAAACCATAATGCACTTAATCTGCCTATGAGCGTCATTGGAGGATAAAATTACAACTGAGACCAGACTTGAATGAAAAGCCCTTGGGAAGGCTGAGTGGGTTATAGGCACTCTCTTTCCATGAGTAGTGACAAAACCAATAACTGTGTGAAGAGCACTCTTGATCAGTGAGAACACCTGGTTGGGTAAGTCACTGGCCAGGGGATGGTGAGAGGCAGCCCGGTGTAGAATGAAGAGCACTACTCTGGAAGCCATGACGTCTGGGAGCGTATCCTGGATCTCTCACCAAGGCTGTGTGACCTTGATAAGCCATTCAACCCTGGGCTTCCTTTTGCTCAATTAAAAAATGGGGAGATTGGACCAAATCAGTATTTTCCGAGGCCTACCCCACGCTTCCTCAGTAATTGTGCACACTGGTTAAAGTAAGGCAGGCTTCCTTTACTGTGGAATTTTCCAGAAACTTCAATATGCTAATGTGCTGTACGTGGTGACCGCCAAGGGAAAGAAACACAGTACAGTGTTAACCAAACATTTTTGCCTTCAGAATCCTATTAAGGGAGCATCTTGTAGGACCAGTGACCTAAGGAATAAAGAGGCTTTGGGAAATAGGATGCCCTAAATCTGTGCTTCTCTGCCTTCTATTGAAAACCGAAAGCAGGTTCCTTCCTTCCCTCTTCTGCTAGAATAAAAGATCTACTTTGCTTCCACCCAAGTAGGCTAGAGACTCTTGCTCGAGTGCAAAGTACGTTTGCTGAGCTGTGAAGCTGTGTTCTGCCTTTACAGTCGACCTTCTCACAAAGCCGAGCTGATTGAAACAGAAGTGAGCTCTTGTTCATTACACCCTACCAAGATGCAAATATTTAGCTTGTTCAATTTGCAATTCTAACTCATGCAAATATGGTCTTTCCTAAGACAACTGAGATGGAGGACGCCAGACTCCTTCTGACCTAGCTCGTCTTCTGTTCCTAATTAATACTTTCAGATTTCTGCCTTCCATTTAACTGGGGGCCCTGGACATCGTCTTTCACTCAGTTTAGAGAGGAGAACCACTTAGCGTCAACCAAGCATTCATCTGGGTTGAAGCCAGTGGATTAAGCCAGGCGCCATGCTGAGGTCTGTGCTCTCCAGGGGTTGGGAGTTCATATTCGGAAATGTGGTCATAAATAGAACTCCCACTGGCTGCGGAGGTGCTTTGCAAAAGCGAATGTCTCTTCTGAACTCTTGCAAAAGTCTTCTTGTCATTTCACTTGCCTAAAATAAAGAGCCAAAGGCTGAGAATATTCGTCTGAACTGAAAGTCATGTCCCCTGGGAGCCCCTAAAGGCTGGCAGCCACCTGGGGACTGCCTAAACGGAAGGGGGACAGCTGGTGTCCACCTGGGGACTGCCTAAACAGAAGGGGGCCTGGGCTTCACTGTGTGAAGCCCCTGGTGAGGACCTCCATGGGAGAGGCCCGGTGCTGAGGGCCCCGAAGGCGCCATGGAGAGATGCTGAATTGTGCCCATTGGTTCTGGGGAGACGGCCTGGGGATCAGGGTTACCTCAAGATGACTAGGGGTGGGGGGAGGTTGTTTTTCTTTCATGGAAATAAAGACCAACCAAACGAGGATAAGCAAAGGCTATTTATTCAGAGTTGCTGTGGTGAGGAGTCAGCCACCATCACCTGTGTTTGGCAGAGACTCAGGGCAGAGAGAGGAGTGGGAAAGCTTCATGATGGAGAAAAGGGATGGGCTCAGGGCACGAGGCTATGGGCACGAGAAGCTGGAGGCAGCCAATTAGAAATTTGGCATCCATGTGATTGCCTGGGGGTGCGTGTCGCTTTCTCTGTTTGGTCCTAAATTGGAAGCAGGGACGAAGATTAGGGAAGCTGTCATTCATTAGTCAGGTCCTCGCCGTTTGGGGCCAGTTGTTCCAGACGTTATTGTTTGGCCTCCTGGATTGTTCCAGACATGGTGGCCTGACTTCCTGTAACTGTGACTGCGAGTAGGCTGGCTTCCTAGGATGGTTCCTGTACATTGCAGGTCAGATTTTCATATATAGTCTGGCCATTGTCCACTTGTATATTCAATTGCTCAGTTTAAATAAGCAAATTTCCAATTTTCCTGAATATTATCATCATAAGAATGAACCTACGCCCAGTGAACAATGGGTTAATTGACATAATAAGAATATCTTACAATTGTGTGCTCTTAAATACAGAAGAAGTTACAAATGCTGTCAAGTCAATGTGCATCTTGCCTCAGTGTCTAATTTGACCTTGCCAAAGTGGGAAGGGCATGCCGAATGATAGGCACATTCAGAGACAATCCTGAAGGGAAAACATTTTAGGAGCCACTAGAAGTAACATGAGAAAGATAATTACAAAATACTCTGTAGATCATATTCTAAGTACGATAACATTTTATCACAAACCTCATTTTCATTTTATTGCCTTGTTTTCCCCCAAGGAACACAGAAACAGTCCCTGCAGTGCTCGTGGTGAGTTCTTGAAATCTTCGAATTTTCCGTGCCAGAGTTGGAACAATGCTTCTCTTCACTAATAGAAATTAATTCAGGAAAAGCCTGCTCAGCCGGTCACAGGGCTGTGCTGTTAGTTACCAGGTCGCTTGCTTTTGAAATGTTTAAAGAGGGATTCGCCCACCTCTAGATAGTAAATACCATCCTGAGGAGGAAAATGGATTCTGAATCCCACTGCAGGGTGGGAGGGGAGGTGGCATAGCAGCTTAGAGAGAGCTTAGAGCACCTGAATGTTAGCGCCAGCGTGTTCTCAGAAATTCGCGGAGCATCTAATTCCCCACCGATCCAGTCACCATACCTGTGACTCTCTCTTTAGAAGGGATGGTAAGGACGACATATAAAGGGCAATGTTATCAGAGCTCTGACTTCTCAGTCTTCCCATTGCAGTAATTCAGCCCCGCCACGTCCTGCTGCTGGATTAACACGATCCTCTCCACCCCTGCCCATGTGTGTTCTGTTGTTTGGGCATTATCCCCTTCATGGTACCCTCTTTATGAGAACAATACTTTCAGCAAGGGTCGAATTCAGTGGCCTGCTGGTACATGCTGAACCAGCTGTCCAGAAACAAAGTCCTGAATGCATAAATATATAGACCTAAGCATTATAAATTATCACAAAATAAAGGCTGTGAAGCACACCATTACAAATAACGGAATATGCAATATTCTTTGTTACGACTCCAAATAGCCAATTGATTCTCACAGAATGCTATTGTTGATTTTTGCCAGACGCTTGTGTCCACAGCCAATCTATAGATGCAATTGACAAACGAGTATAATTCCAACATGAATGTTGATTGATATTTTCATTTACCTTTATGAACAAGACAATAGTGAAACGACCAAGACGTATGTTCAGTGAAATGTCAGAACTTTACTCGTACATTAATGATGTGAACAGTTTCTCTACTGAGTTGGGTAATAGTTTTTGAATACTGGAAGAAAACTTCCTCAATTTTTTATGCTACTCACAATATAATGGCTACAGACATGATACACTCTTCAGCTTAAACTGCATTGTTGACGTTATCGCCATCACTTTCTTAAGTCTAGAGCCTGGACTTAAGACAATAAACAAAACTAAATCAGCCCCCGATTGTTGGCTTTTGCTGAATTCCGTGGTGGAAATCTTCCCAAGAGAACCAATTTCAAGCCACCAACGTAGTGTCACCGAATGAGGAGTTGGAAAGTGATGTGCAGTGAGGAGCGATTGAATGTTCAATGATGACTGAGTTTAGCAATCAGCTCTCGAGATGCCTGGAAATTTAACCATCAGCCGTCGTGAGCTAGTACCGGCCAACTCCAGCACATCACTGGTTGCGTGTGTTGTTTTCGGAACACAGAAGAAGCCCAGCGTCAGACTGGATGACACCATGGGGATGGTTTCATCCAGGGCAGCGATAGGCTTCACCCAGAGTTACTCAGCTGGTGGGTTCAGAACATAGAATTTTTATTGTTCTTCCATTAATTCAGCCAATATTTATGGAACATCTACTACATACCAGTCAGTAAGATGCCTGTTGAGCCAGGTGATCCCATGGGGAATCCAGCAGGCACAGCCCTCCCTCATGGGGTGCACGGTCCCCACTAGTTCCCTGTCTATCAGATTCTGCTGAATCCCTTCTCTCCCAGGTCGACTCACGCTCTCCGATCAGGGCCTCATGTTCTGGAGCCCAGAGGAATGGCTTACAGTTGCACCAGACAGCAAGGAGCCAGCCTTGACCGCTCCCTCTCCTTCCTTTTCCGTTGCAATTCACCACCAATCCTGTCCGTTTCTCCTCCTACCCGAGCTCTCAGGCCTTCCCACTACTCTCCACCTCTGCTGCCTGAAGCAGGCACAAACCCTCATCATCTCTCACCTTGACTTCTTCAGGAGCCTCCTAACTTCCTGCTCCCTCTTCCCCGAGTTGGCTCTCCACTCAGCAAACAGGGTGATTCTTTTTTAATAAAAACCCTGTGTTTATATCATTCCTCACCTTAAAACCCTTAAACGGCAGTTGAGAACTGTCGTGAGAGGCATCACCTCTGGATCCAGCCTGCGTGGGTGTGTTGCTCACCAGCTCGGTGACTTGGTACAAGATTATGTAGCAGCACTGTGTCTGTTGCCCCATCTGCAGAATGAGGATGATGTAATACCCATTGCATAGGGCATTTTTGAGGATTAAATGATGAGCATTTATGAAGTGCTTGGAACACTGCATCATCTTTATCATCATCATCATCATTATTAGGATAAAGACCAAACCCCTTACCTGCTCCTGCCTACTCTTCCAGCCTCAGCTGTCAACACTTGCCCCACTGCTCTGTGTTCCCGAAACCCAGTCCCTCTCTGCAAGGTCCTCACCACACTGGCCCTTGCCCAAACTCATCTCACTGCCCGCCATGCCTCCCCTCACCCACCTTTAACTCAATTCATCCCCCAGAGCTCCTTCAAGATCACGTCTTCAGTGAAGCCTTCCCTCAACCCAGGCTAGATCAAGTCTTTTGTTACGTTTCTTTGGAGCACGTGTTCCACTGGACTCACACATTCATTAGGATACCTATATAACAGTTCACGTGCCGTGTACACTGTGGGCTCCCTGAGAGCTCCCAGTGCCTTATGTAGTGCCTGTAACATGGTAGGTGCTCTGTATATATAAAATCTCTGTAATGAATAGGGCTTATCTAAGACCCATCTGAGAGCCCATTCATCACAGGCAATGCCTCATTCAGCCAAATTCCAGTATGAGTTAGAAAGTTTGGCTGTATGCCTGGATTTGACTAATGATGGCATTTGGCATCAACTCTTCACCCTATTACTCTCATTTCCCAAAACTTCCAAGGGCCCTGCTTAGCTTCTGCCAAGTGCTCAGCATGGATGGGAAAGAGCCAGGATGATATCAAGACTTTGGGGGCCTTGTCAACGTATTTGACCCTATAGAGTTGCTAGCTGTTGAGCAATCTCGACTTCCCAAGGCCATTCCTAGAGATTCCAGTGGGTAAGTAGTTATCACAAACACTCCTGAACACCCAGTGGATACAGGAGGTCATAGCAGCTGCTTCCCACGAAAGACTGAACTGGAGAGGGGGTCAGCTTCCCAAAGGAGAACTTGAAAACCATGGAAGTTCGCCTTGCTAAGATCTAGCAACTCTTCCCTTGTGGGTGCCTGACATCATGGCTGCAACATATTTTGTTGTGTGTTTTAAGTCCTTATCTATTAGAGAAACATACTAAAGTATTGAGGTGAAGTGTTATCTGGGATTTGCTTTAAACTCTCCCAACAAGAATGGCAAAATGTTGGTAACAGAAACTGGGTGAGGGGTGATGGCTGTGTGGACAGGAAATGAGTGAAGGGATTCATTAGACTAGATTCTATTTTTGAGTGTGTGTGAAAATTTCCATAACCAAAGTTTTTAAATAGCCTCAAACTATATAAATCAAAAATTGATAAAATATAGGAATTCATTGGCCAATTCACCATTGTGGTGGGAGCTTACAACACACTTCTTTCAATTATAGATAGATCTAACAATCAAAAGCTTAATTTCATGGGAATAAACTTTGGCATTCAACAACTAGAGAATTCAAAATCTTTGGAAACACACATGGACCATTTATAAAAATTGATCATATACTTAAAAAAAGCCATAAAGCAAGTATCAACAAAGTTCAAGGACTCTGTACCACATAGACTATGTTTTTGGAACACAATGCAATGAAGGTATAAATCAATAATAAAAAGACAAAACTCTAAATATTTGAAAGCTTGAAATGCATTCTGAATAACCCATAGGTCAAAGAAGAAGTGCCTGGTAATGAGTCAAAACTTGTGAAATGCCATGAAAACAGTACTTGGAGATAAATTTATAGCTGTAAATGCTTGTTTTTACCTGAAAATTAGTGAGCAAATCCACATCGTCAGACATTGGAAAAGTAACAGCAAAAAGGTTTTTTAAAAAAGGAAATGGATAAAGATAAGAACAGAATTTTATGAACATAAAAACCAAAAATATGTTTAAGAAGGTTTATGATGTCCAAATCAGTTCTTGGAGGGAGTGACGTCAGCATCATGGCAGAGTGAGCTCTTCCCTTAGCCTCTCCCTGATAAGACACAATGAAAAGGACATTCATAAGCCAACAGAGGACATTCACACAACACAGTAGAAGTCTGAGAGATCCACGCAGCCACACGTCTCAAGGTGGGGGCGCTGGGCCCCCCAGGAAGCAGTGGAAGGAGGTAAGCAGATCTCCTCTCCCTCCCACAGTGGCAACAGGCAGTGACCTAGGGGGCGGGACCTCACAAGGCAGCTGGCGCACAACCCTGAGAGGAGAAGGGGGAAAAGGAAGCTGTCTGCAGAATCGCTTTTACTCTCAGAGCTGCCTCCCAGCCTGCAGGAACGTTCCACACTGAGGCAGCTAGGCAACCATGGGGGCATTCCCACCAGACCAATCTTCCCAGGCAGGCTGACAGGGAGTGCAGAGTGGCATTTATATACTCTAATAACAAACTAACATGAAGAGAGCTCAAGAATACAATCCCACTTACAATCACAATGAAGAGAATAAAATATCCAGAAGTAAATTTAACCAAGGAGGTGAAAGACCTATACACTGAAAACTATAAGACATTATTGAAAGAAATCAATGATGACATAAAGAAATGGAATGATATTCCATGCACATGGATTGGAAGAATAAACATAATTGAAATTTCCATACTACTAAAGCAGTCTACAGATTCAAAGCAGTCAGAATCCCAATGACATCCTTCATGAAAATAGAACAAAGAATCCTAAAACTCATAGGAGGCAGAAAAAGCCCCAAAAGCTAGAGCAATCCTGAGAAAAAGGAGCAAAGCTGGAGGCATCACACTCCCTGACTTCAAAATATACTGCAAAGCTATAGTAATCAAAACAGCATGGTACTGGTACAAAAACAGACACACAGACCAATGGAACAGAATTGAAAGCCCAGAAATAAAACCACACATCTGTGGACAGCTAATCTTTGACAAAGGAGCCAAGAACATACAATGGAGAAAAGAAAGTCTCTTCAACAAAAGGTATTGGGAAAATTGGACAGCCACATGCAAAAGAATGAAAGTGGACCATTGTCTTTGGGTATACATAAAAATTAACTCAAAATGGATTAAAGACTTGAAGGTAAGACGTGAAACCATAAAACTCCTAGAAGAAAATACAGGCAAATATAGTCAAAGAGTACACTCTTTAACTCTTTGAATGGAAAGATGTGTTATATATACACAATGGAATCGATGTGTATATACCAATGGAATACTACTAAGCCATAAATGGAATACTACTAAGCCATAAAAAAGACAAAAGTGTCCCATTTGCAACAACATGGATGGACCTTGAGGATATTATGTTAAGTGAAATAAGCCAGATAGAGAAAGACAAACACTGCATGATTTCACTCATCTGTGGAAGATAAACTAACACATGGACGAAGAGAACAGATGATGGTTACCAGAGGGGAAGCAGGGTTGGGGGTGGACGCAAGGGGTAAAAGGGCACATATATGTGGTAACTGACAAATAATAATGTACAACCGAAACTTCACAATGTTATAAACCATTATGACCTCAATAAAATAATTTAAACATTTTTTTCTTGGAAAAGATTGATGAATTTTACAAAAATATCTGGCATGATGTATGAAGAAAAAATAGGATAAATCAATGGTATTGAAAATGAAAATTGGACATAACTTCAGATAGAGATTTTTAAAAGCTAAGAGAGTAAGAATACTATGAACAATTATATGCCATTAGATTTGAAAACTTAGAAATGTAACCATTAGTAAAAAATCTTCCTACAAAAAAAATACCAAGCTGATTGTGGTAAGTGCCATCAACTCTCAGGTAACTTTTCCCTCCACTCTTATACAAACACTTCTAGAACATTTTTTTTAAACAAGAGCAAACACTTCTCCCCCACCGTAAGGCTGATACATTGATACCCAAACAAGACAAGGACCAAATCAAAAAGGAAAATTCCAGGCCATCTCATTTAAGAAATGCCTGGCACATTTTCATTTCATTTTTCTTTCTCCTTCCCTCTAAAAATTGGTATTTCAACAGACAAATTTCATAGCAGCCAACATTTAATCACTTAAGCGCAAATTTCCTTGTTTGGGTTAACTCAGAAAAACTTAGGCAGACCAGTCTAACGCTTAAGATTGGTCTCAAGGTCCCGTTTATTTCGCCTACCTAAATTATTCTTGGTTTAGCATTTTTCACGCTATTCTTGGTTTCAAGCAAAAGGAGAAACAAGTTAAAACAAGTAAAAACAAGTTAAACTAACCAATTTTGGTTGTCAGTTACCCTCTGCTTCTATCCTGCCTGGACTGTCTGGATGGGCTAGCGTCCCTTCCCAGAGCAGGAGTGGCTTGGAGGGGACCTGGCTCAAGCGAGTGGAGTAAAATGCCTCTTAATTGAGTAAAAAGGGCATAACTGATTTACGAGCCCAAATACCAACTCCCAGAACACTTCCTTGCCATTAGAAAGTGCCAGACCCATAAGTCTCAATAAATATTTGTTGAATAAATGCAGTACAAGGCAGATTTATTTCTTATTTATTCTCTCCTCTGGGGAAAATTAATTCATAAGTAAAGTCTGTATTTCTGAAAAATAGTTAGATAACACACATTTCTGGGGAGGAAAAAAATGCTTATATAGTAAGCATATAAAATGTTATATAGTAAGATACCTTGATGAACTCATAATTTAATAAAAGCCAAAAAAGAGAGGGAGAAGGGAAATTTAAACCTGTTAAATGAAAATGCTTCTTACTGTTTTCTAGGAATAATCTAGAAATCCATTTTCTATTGCATCAAAAACAAAAACCACAGGATGTTAAGCATTCTTGCTTAGCACGCCAGTGCACAATAATGTCAAATTAAACAGCTATACATTGACTAGTCTAAATTAAATGAAAAATCAGTCTTCAATTGCATGCCTGGAACT
The DNA here is from genome assembly GCF_021613505.1 of Equus quagga. Classification (NCBI taxonomy): domain Eukaryota; kingdom Metazoa; phylum Chordata; class Mammalia; order Perissodactyla; family Equidae; genus Equus; species Equus quagga. The sequence continues at coordinate 9,423,240 of NC_060274.1, read as the reverse complement.
TTATGGATGAGAAGGTGTCAAGGAGGCAGGTAAGCCCCAAGTACAAATGCTGTGGTTGACGTTATGAACTGACTCTCCATCCATAATGTCAAGATAAGTGGGTAGGAATGAATGGCTAAAATAAAATGTATGTCTGGAATTAAATTTTGATGTGTCACTGCCAGCAGAGATATAACACAAATGAATCAGTGAGCTAAGTTATGTATGACTTGGAGAAAGGAGAAGAATGTTTTCTCCTGAGTCTTGTTTCCTGCCATGAAATAATTGGCCCCTCATTTATTGGCGTGAAATAGAAATTGGGCATAGAGCTAATCATCGGAAACGAGCCCATTCTATTAGGTTGAAGTGAATGAAAGTCATGTTTGAGGGTCAAAATGACTGACTATTGGCAAATCTGCCTGGTTCAATATAATACACCCCTGAGCTATTGATCTGAATGTGAGCCATGTGGCATTGTGTGTGGCTTATCTGAAAGTGGCGTTTAGCTGTCTTCACATCTAGAAGAGCATTGAGCTGTGGACAGGGAGGCCCCAGCAGAAAGGAGCTGAAGAACCAGACAACACAGAGCACAATGTGACCAGAGCACAAACGACCACAAAAACCCAGTTAGTAATGGCTACAAAGGCCAAACACAGGGTTCAAAAGCCAAGATGTACAAGATAAGTAGAAGAGAAAGAAGCAAAAAGAGATCCAGGGGAAAGAAAACAAAAGGATTTTTTTAAAATGAACAGGAAGGAAGGGCAGACGGAGGCAGCCACAGAGGGTGGAGAGCCCCAGCCCCACCACAGTGATGAGAAGAAACAGCTGAGATGGACGCGAGAGGCCAACTCCAACAACCCTGGGGTCTGGGGCAAGTGGCGGACACATCCCCTACTGTCTTGATGCCACACTAATTGTCCAATTGCTCGTAGATATATGGGGACATTTGGTGACTATACAAGCTAAGCCTGCCCCCTTCAGTGGCCTCTGGGGGCAGGACATGTCTCACTGATGCCCTGTGGTAATAGCTGGGGGCTAAAATGAGGCTGAAGTGACCCAGACCAGGCAGAGGGCAGAGCTCTAGTTGGCCACATATGGCTTCCACTCCTCCTCTGGGGAAAGCAAAGGGCAGAAGCACAGGAACACTGCCAACCCTACAAGAGCAAATGGACCTCTCTCCAATCCTGGAAAATGGTGAGAACAAGAACACATCTCTCAATACATCGTCTACTATGACATTCTGTATCATAAAGATAAATAGTCAAGTCTTTTAGATTGTCTACCAAAGGCATAGATCCCTGCCTCACCATGACAGAGGATGGCATTAGAGCACCAGGCCACGCTGCCTGACGGGGGTCTCCTAAGAGGATCGGAAGCACAGTTCTGTCTCTGTGGTGCAGCTCACAGATGCTGCCCACCTGCAGCATCCAAACCAAAGTCACCATCATCCCCAACAACCGACACTGCACGATCAGTCACCCAAGCCAGATAACAGAATCGCCCACGATATCTCCTCCTTTCCCACCCAGTTCCAGTCTTGTAAAGTCCACCTTCTAAATGTCTTCCACACCACTATCCACTGTGTTCCATCACCACTTCTTGCCTGGACCACTCTAACAGCCTCCTAACTCACCTCCTTGCCCCTGTTCTGCCCTCCTGCTCCCCAGAAACTTTCTTTCTCAAACTCATTTAATCCAGCCACTCTCTTGTCCAAGGTTCTAAAATGGCTCCCACTGCATTCAGGACAAAGCCCAAACTCCTTATCATGGTTTAGGCCCCCCATGGGTCCTCTGCCTACTTGACTACACTCATCTCTCGCCACTCTGTAACAGACCCTGCATCCACCCGTGCTGAATTATTGCTGATTTCTGAACACATTGCTCTCATATGAGCTGTGTCTGTACATACTCTTCCCTTCTTGGAATTTCTCCTCCCCTTATCCACTCAGTGAACTCTTCATTCCTGGTTTGTCAACACAGGCATCACCTCCTCTGTGAAGTCTTTCTAGATTCACATACCCTGGACTCACCTTCGCTATAGATTTAGTCGCGTCACTTGGATCTATTTACATGTGTCTCCTCCACCAGATTCTGAATCCCTAGTGGGCTGGAACTGATTCTTACTGGATTTTGAATTTCTAGTACCTCATATTGTCTGGAACAAATGAGCACTTAATGTTTATCAAGATTAAAATGAAATTAAAGTGCTCAGTTCTGCCCCAACATTCAATTGAAAAATCAAGACTGATCTTTTATCCAATGTTATTTGTGCAGCTGCCCGTGGATTCCAATGAGTCGCCTGGGCGTTTCAACGTGAGAGATGGCGTTCGTGGTGATGGCTGATGAGAAACGATCAGCAAACCGTGAAGTCAGGGAGCTTCACGTACTTTACGTGATTCAGCTCTGAGCCCAGAATCTCCCTTGGCAAAGTGGTGACGTCAGAGTGTCTTGTTCTGCTGACTAACAACCATCTCAGCCGATGGCGTCCATGAATCAGTCTTTGAGCCTCAGCTGTAAAGAACAGATTGGCTAGAGAGCGCTTAAGTTAAACTTCAGTGGGAGGACATTTTTATTCCTCTAGATCTTTCTAAATTGTTCCTTATGAACAACCAGTCAAAGCATAGCTAGACGAAGGCTATTTTCTGTCATCTTTGCATGCTGTCAGTGAAAGATCATCTGGGGACCCCACACTTACCTCGGAACGCTGCCCTTTCCTGCAACAAGGAAACCACAGAGCTCCCCTGAGAGCTACGAAAGTGATGGCAATTCCTTTACCACCTCCTTGCCCACCAGTGTCTCTCAGTGATTGCATCCCCAAACCAGAGAGCTCGTCCTTCTGCAAAACATGATTAGGTAAAACTTCCCTGAGGAGTTTGTCATCACAAAGCACCATTGTTAATTTCATCCTAAGACACGTGGTGCCATTTTCCTGTTGCTTGTTGCTGAAACTGTGCTAAAATGAAATGTAACAGAAACTTTAGGGGAAACTTGGCTTTGCCAGAGGTGTCTGGGGATGGTGAAGAAGAATGTGAAGCCTGATGGGGACTAGATATGCCTCGAGCGCTTTTCGGAAAGAGTGGAGTATTAGCAATATGTTAACCATCCTGCAGCGGGAGTCAGGGAGACGGAGTCTAATCGCACCTCTGCCACCAACTGTGCTCTCGTATGAGCCACTTAATCCTGTTGGGCCTCAACTTCCTCATCCTGCAGTGTTGATCTTGTATTCTATTCGATGGCTTGTAAGCCTTTCTTCAAATGCTCCAGCACAGATTCATGAAAGGGGACAATAGCTTTACTGTGGCCCCAGTGCTGTCCTGGCTCAGCTAGCACCCTTCCCTCTGAGCTGAATCTACTCCTGGGGCTGGAAAAGGGGGCAGGATTTTATTCTTTTAAATCGTATGTACTCTCTACCATCAAGCAGCAAACCTCATGGGTCCACTGACACCGGAGGAACATTCTGTGAGCAGGGTATGCTGAATATTCTCTTTGGCCCCCTCCCCAGATCCATGTGTGCCCCTTCTCTGTCTAGTTCTGTGTCCCAGGAGGCTGGCATCTATGAACTGCAACACCCAACTCCCTTGCTCCCTGGATTGCTGTCAGGTTTGGTCAATGGGAGGCAGTGGCATGAGATTGGCAGGCCAGAGGGCATGAATACTGCTGTTGATGAATGCATATGCATGACTATCACTATCTGTTACAACTGTAACAAGACTCTAGAACTTTTAGCCGCACTTGTCCTCAGACATAGGGTATATCTTCAATGGATTGTGTGATGCTACATGAAATCAGGGAAATGGAACCATTTCTTAATGGAGCTACAATACGTGAATCTCCAAACACAACTGGTCTTTAATGGGGTGCCTCAGTAGAGGCTGTAACCTATGTTGGGTGAAAGTAAATTCACTGAAGTCAGACACATTTGGGATTAAATATCACTCCTGTTACTTGCTGTGGAATTAAGAGCAGATACTCAACGCCTCTAAGCTTCAATTATTTCAAAATGGCGGTAAGAGTAGTAGCCACTTGTGATGGTTAATTTTATGTGTCAACTTGACTGGCCATGGGGTATCCAGATTAAACACTATTTCTGGGTGAGTCTGTGAGAGTGTTTCTGGATGAGATTAGCGTTTGAATCGGTGGACTCAGTAAAGTAGATTATCCTCCCCAGTGTGGGTGGGCATCATTTAATCCATTGAGGGCTTGAATAGGAGAAAAGTTGGAGAAAGGAGGAATTTGCCCCTTTTTTCAGCCTCCCTGCTCAAGTTGGGGCATCTCCTCTTCTCTGGACCTCAATCTAGCACTTAGACCATTGGCTTTCCTGGTTCTTAACCTTTAGACACAGAGTGGAAGTATACCACCAGCTTTCTTGGTCTCCAGTTTGCAGAGCAGATCATGGGACTTCTCAGCCTCCTTAATCATGTGAGCCAATTCCTCATAATAAATCTCCTTATATGTTTATATATCCTATTGGTTACTATTGGTTCTGTTTCTCTGGAGAACCTGACTAACACACCACCTCATAAAACTGTTGTGATTACTGAATGAAACAATATCATCTGTGCTCATTACAGTGCCTAGCACATAGTATGTGCTCAATAAAATAGGCCTATTATTGTGGTTATTGATAATAAAACTACCATTAATAATGCATCCAGGGAGTATCTCAGTTAATCGCCAGAAAACTTACTGTGCGATTTCTTTGAGGAGCTGAGAAAGAAGAGCACATTTGGCCGTTTGTAATTCAGCAATAATAAATTACACCAACCATATTCATTGCCCTTCCCGTCTCATCTTCTAGTTAGATTTCCTTATGACCTTGCTTTACTTTATCCCTCTCAGAGGATGAAAATGATCTGAAGAGTATTTTTGATTAGATGATTCTCTGCAAAGGCCCTTACACTCCCAGAAGGAGCACTGCCCTTTAAAGCTAATCAACAAAAAAACAAGCCAGTGACCACAGGGAAGTCTGCACAGAACATAAATATGTGTCACTCTGAGGTCTCTTATGATCTCATATTTCAAAAGGACAGTGATGCAAAGGTTTAATTTTAAGTGGTATTTCTTCTCTTTTGCTACCAACATCTTTTAAAGATACATCAAAATTGTAAAGATTTACAAACTGTATATTCACTTCATTTTCATTTAGATGAACGAAGTATTTCATTTAGACAATGTGTACAAGTTGCTGGTCTCAAATATTTTTCAAAACCTCATTAACATGACTTTGATTTTTAATTGAACGTTGGGGCAGAAGTGGGGTGCTTGAATTTTATTTTGATCTTAATAAACATTAAATCCTCATATGTCTCAGACAGTATTAGGTACTGAAAATTCAAAATTGAGTAAGAATCAGCCCCTGCCTTCCAGGAGTTCCTAGTCTAGTGGGAAAGACACGTGTGATCAGATCCCAAGGATGTGGTTAAGTCTAGAAGTCTACCTGTCAGTATGCTAGGATGTTTCCACCAGGTTTAACCAAATCAGAAAAGGAGCCCACTAGCTTTCTAAGGGTCTTTAAGGCAGCATTTATGTTTTATTGATGGTCTTATGATAACTCGTTAGTCTGCATCCCTGGCTGAGACCTATTGTCTCATTTCCCCAACCCAAACATGAGGCTTGAATATTATTTAGGTGGAAAGAAAGCATGGACATACTCTTACAAGCCACCATGCTCACTCAGCTTCCTGGAGTGGCCTGGAGTTCACTGTAATCATATTAAAAGGTAGATATTAATAAAATGCCTAGCCAATTGACTTTCTGTATGCCTATAAACTAATTTTCATTGGTATTTGCATAAATCCTTTTAGTGTCTCCTATTCCTGGCTGGATGTCTGTTTGCAGATAAAGTTCAAGGAGTGTTGTATTATTCAGCTAATTGGCAGTGTTTATTGAACACCTGCTTTGGGGCCCAAGGATGAAGGGGGAGCCTTGTTGGTAGAACAAGTGGTTACCTATTTTGTGTCACTTGAGAGGCATTAACAGGAAGCTCCCTCTGCTACAAAAAAGAGCCTCCTTTCCAACGCATTTTAAACCAGGAACATTGCCCTAAATTCCACCATTAGAGATTCATTATTTTGGTTTAGCAGGCATGTTCTTTAAATGTCAATTCCAGGTTGAAGCTGGTTGATAGGCACACAGGGTCCATTAACTCTCCTCTCTCTATGTTTGAAATTTTCCATGATAAACATTCTTTTTAATGTTTACACTCTTTTTGACCTAGTAACTTCCTTTCTGATCCTAAGGGTATAATCTGAAATTCAAAGATTTGTGCACGAAGATGTTCATTGCAGCATTATTTATAACAAAAGCACCAAAACAACTAAGCGGCCAAGAATAGGGGGACAATTAAGTGGATTATAGTCCTTCACTGAGCTAGAACACTATGCAACATTAAAAACTATATTTAAGAAGGGTGTGTATAATGGTGTGTCACTTATATTCATAAGTGAAAAAGCAGGATCTCAAATAATTTAAATGATATGGTTCCAATCATGTAATATGTTAAGGATTTAGGGAAAACAGAGTTCTAGGAGATAACAGCAAGCCCTGGCTGTGACATTTGGAAAGTAATACGTATGCTGTTTCTATGCTAGATTATACAGAAAGATGCACAAGGACCAGGGATGGAATGAATGAGGCCACTTAGATACACGCTGCCCTAGCTTGAGGGTGAGGTGTATTTTTTTTGTTCTGTCTTATTCTTAAAAGAGAAATTGAATAAGTGGAGTGGCAAGTGAGAGTTGACCAGCCTGGTGACATCCATATTAATTATAAAGAGACTGGATAGGGGCGGTACTAATAATTATCTGAATGGAAATGACCAATTCTAAACCTGCCATGTCCTGGCTGTAGAGAAGATGGTTTCGGCTATCACGTTAGCAATGAGGGGCTGGGTATTAATGTTGGCATAGAGAGTTTCTCTAATAAACCAGTCAGTATGGTTTGAGTTTGTGCCTTTCCTAAGACATGGAGACATCCCAGCCAATCACTAAAGACACTTGGGCAGTAATTTAATGTATTACACGTATGACAAGAAAGATATTTTAAAATGTTAGCAGTTATCGCTCAGTTATAGAAGTAGGGATGATTTTCATTCTCTTGCCTAAGCTCCTTTGTGTTGTGTAAGTTTCTGTGATGCTTTCTCATCAGTAATCTCGGGGGTGGGGGGCAATATATGTAAATGCCCCTGGGAGAGTCAGCCCATTAGTGAGCACTTACTATGGACCAGGCATTGTATTAAGAGCTCTCAGAATCCTCTGTACAAACCCATGAGGCAGCCAGCATGGTCAGCCCCATTTTAGACACAAAAGCAACCGAAATTTAGAGATATTAAGTATTTAGCATTAGCTCACATTACTAAAAAAGTGGTAGAGACACATCTTTCTGATTAGAACCTGTGCCCTTAGCCACGCCTGAACGAACATGCTTTCTTTCTCCCAGGTAGATAAGAGCATGACTGTAAGGTAATGGTCCTTTTGGTGGGTGAAAAACCAGAAGGGGTAATTTGAGGGCATTCAGTCAATGTGTTAAGTACCTATCCGAGCTGGGCACCAGAATCACGTTATGAATAAGACATGGCCAAAATGAAGGTGGACGGTTGAACACACATCACTTTTGCTAAAACCCCCATAAAACAACAGTAAAGAGATTTTTTAAAAAATTCATAAACCCGGGGTGGGACCAAGATGGCAGAGTGAGTGGTCATCTTTGTCTCTCCCCTGTCGAATCCACAACTAATTGGACATTCACCGATTAACAAAGGATATCCAGATAGCATATCAAGATGCCTAAGAGTCTCATACTACTATATATCAGAAGGCAGACGGACTTCCCCCCGGGAGGAGGTGGAAATAGGTGAAAACTCTCCAACCCCCAACCCCTGACCCCCGGACAGCTTAGTTCCTGCAGGAGGCTCTCTTCCAGCGGACTCCCCCATAGCATCGCCACACACCAAGGGCGGGAGTGTGCACTCACCAGCGGAGTGATGGTGGAAACAGGTGACAACAGCCCTACCCAAGCCCCCTGCAATTACACCTAAGCCCAGGGGTAATCCCCAGGGTCCTGCACCCACCAGCAGGGAAGGCCTCTGCTCACCATTAGCAGGGAGGCCTCACCCAGAATCCAGAACAAAGGGAAGCTCCTGGTGGGCAGATTCCCTGGCATGGCACCAGACCACAAGCTGCTGCTGGGCCCACGGTTTCTGGCACACGGGTCGGTGCAGGGGGGCACCCGGACTTCCTGTGGACGTGCTTGAGGACAGGGTTGGAGCTCCCGCGCCCGGCTCTGCAGCTCGGGGGGAGGCTCCAGGGTCCCGCACCCCCCCGGCAGGGAAAGCCTCTGCTCGCCATTAGCTGGGAGGCCCCGCCCAGAATCCAGAACAAAAGGAAGCTCCCAGCGGGTGGATTCCCCAGCACTGCACCAGACCGCCAGCTGCTGCTGGGCCCACGGTCTCCGGCACATGGGTCGGTGCAGGGGGTGCCCAGACTTCTCATGGACACACGGGTACTGGGTGGAGCTCCAACACCTGGATCTGCGGCCTGGGGGGATGCTCCAGGGTCCCGCACCCCCCCCCAGCAGGGAGGGCCTCTGCTCCCCATTGGCAGGGAGGCCCCGCCCAGCATTCGGAACACCTGGAAGCTCCCTAGAGCAGAATTCCCCACAAGTCAGCAGCTTACAAGCCACCGCCAGGCCCACGGATTCTGGCCGTGTCCCAGATGAGGCAAGGGGCTCCCAGAGATCCCATGAGAGTGGAGTGGGGCAGAGTGGAGCTCCGGTGAAATGGCTATGTAGTCCAGGGGGAACTCCAGGTTCCTACAGCAGCCTCAGCGAAAGCCTCTGCACAGCACTAGTGGAGAGGTCCCGACTGGCAATCGCAAGGCGGGAAGGCCCTGGGGCAAAAGTAGCACAGCTAGGTGAGCTAACTACAGACTGCAGAAGATACCCATAGCTCTGCTGGGACCTATAGTGGACAAGTGTGATCTTGTGGGCTCTGTCAGGGACAAAGCTGCGATTATAGGTGATCCTGCTCCCAGCTGTTGGGAAAGCCCACAACACCGCTGCAGACCACAAGGAGGGAGCGCGTCTAAGTGGGCTGCAACAGTAGGCACCAGCAGCCTGAGGCCCCCTTGCAATTGCCCCCACAACTGACGAGGGACCCCACAGGACCACTGTGACTACGAGGAGGGGTCCAGGTCCAGTCAGTAACAGCTGACAGGGTTCCTGGTTGGTGCAGTCTAAACAGCTGCCCCCCGACATACACCAGTCGCAACAAGTGGAAGCAGTGACTAAACTCTATCTCTATGCAGAGGCACAAATCCACGGCATCAAGCAGTATGAAAAAATATATTAAATCTCCAGAACAGAAGAAAACTAAGCACCCAGAAAACAATTCCAAAGACAATGAAATCTATAACCTAAATGATGATGATTTCAAAACTGCCATTATTAAAAATCTCAACGAGTTAAAAGAGAATTCAGATAGACAAATCAATGAGTTCAGGAGCTATGTCACAAAAGAGCTTGACACTATAAAGAAGAACAATTAGAAATACTGGAGATGAAGAACACGATGGAGGAGATTAAGAAAAATCTGGACTCTCTGAACAGTAGGGTCAATAATATGGAGGACAGAATTAGCAATTTGGAGGATAGGAATATAGCAATGCTGCAGACAGAGGAGGAGAGAGAACTAAGACTGAAAAGAAATGAAGAAACTCTCCGAGAATTATCCGACTCAATTAGGAGATGCAATATAAGGATTATAGGTATACCAGAGGGAGAAGAGAAGGAGAAGGGGGCAGACGCCCTGATCAAAGAAATAATAGCTGAGAACTTTCCAAACTTGGGAAGAGAGATGGAACTTCGTGTGACAGAAGCCAATAGATCTCCAAATTTTATTAACACAAGAAGACCAACCCCAAGGCATATAGTAGTGAAACTAGCAAAAGTCAACGACAAAGACAAAATACTAAGGGCAGCCAGGCAGAAGAAAATAACTTACAAAGAAAACCCCATAAGGCTATCAGCAGATTTCTCAGGAGAGACCTTACAGGCTAGAAGAGATTGGAATGAAATATTCAAAACTCTGAAGGACAAAAACCTGCAGCCAAGAATACTCTACCCAGCGAAAATATCCTTCAAATATGATGGAGAAATAAAAACTTTCCCAAATAAACAAAAGTTAAGGGAGTTCATCACCACAAAACCTCCTCTTCAAGAAATGCTCAGGAAGAACCTCATTCCTGAAAAATCAACAAAAGGAAAGGGGTTACAAAATCCAGAACAAAGGAGAAAAGCAGAAGGACAATAACACAAAGTAACAGCTCTCCATCAGGACAAAATGCAAAAGAACCGGAATACAAGTGATAAAATGGCAATGGTAGGCTCCCATGTTTCAATAATCACTCTAAATGTGAATGGATTGAACTCTCCAATCAAAAGGCACAGAGTGGCAGGATGGATCAAAGAACAAGATGCAACAATATGCTGCCTCCAGGAAACACACCTCAGCCCCAAAGACAAACACAGACTCAAAGTGAAGGGATGGAAGACAATACTCCAAGCTAACAATAAACAAAAGAGAGCAGGTGTTGCCATACTTATATCAGACAAAGTAGACTTCAAAGCAAAACAGATAAAGAAAGACAAAGAGGGGCAGTATATAATGATAAGAGGGACGCTCCACCAAGATGACATAACACTTATAAATATATACACACCTAACACAGGAGCACCAAAATTCGTAAAGAAACTATTAACAAAACTAAAAGGAGACATCAACAGCAACACAATAATAGTAGGGGACCTCAACACCCCATTAACACCAATGGACAGATCATCCAGACAGAAAATCAACAAGGAAATTATAGAATTAAATGAAAAATTAAGTCAGATGGACCTAATAGATATATATAGGACACTTCATCCAAAAACAGCAGGTTACACATTCTTCTCAAGTGCGCATGGAACATTCTCAAGGATATACCATATCTTGCGAAACAAAGCAAGCATCAATAAGTTCAAGAGGGTTGAAATAATATCAAGCATCTTTTCCGATCATAATGCTATGAAACTAGAAATCAACTACAAGAATAAAGCTGGGAAAGGGCCAAAAATGTGGAGACTAAACAACATGCTACTGAACAAACAATGGATTATTGAAGAAATTAAAGAAGAAATCAAATATTATCTGGAGACAAATGAAAATGAAAACACACATTACCAAATGATTTGGGACGAAGCAAAGGCAGTCCTAAGAGGGAAATTCATTGCAATACAGGCTCACCTCAATAAGCAAGAAAAATCTTACATAAACAACCTCAAATGACACCTAACAGAATTAGAAAAAGAAGAACAAACAAAGCCCAAAGTCAGTAGAAGGAGGGAAATAATAAAAATTAGAGCAGAAATAAATGATATTGAAACAAAAAAGACAGTAGAAAGGATCAATGAAGCAAAGAGTTGGTTCTTCGAAAAAATTAACAAAATTGACAAACCCTTAGCCAGACTCACTAAAAAAAAAAAGAGAGAAGTCTCAAATAAATAAAATTAGAAACGAGAGAGGAGAAATCACAACAGATACCAAAGAAATACAAAGGCTCATAAGAGAATACTATGAAAAACTATATGCCAACAAATTGAACAACCTAGAAGAAATGGATAAATTCCTAGACTCATACAACCTACCCAAACTGAATCAGGAAGAAATAAAGAATCTGAATAGACCAATCACAAGTAAAGAAATAGAAACAGTAATCAAAAACCTCCCCAAAAATAAGAGTCCAGGACCAGACGGCTTCTCTGGAGAATTCTACCAAACATTCAAAGAAGATTTAATACCTATTCTTCTCAAACTATTCCAGAAAATAGAGGAAGATGGAGCACTCCCTAATACATTCTATGAAGCCAACATCACCCTGATCCCCAAACCTGACAAGGACAACACAAAGAAGGAAAACTACAGGCCAATATCACTGATGAACATAGATGCAAAAATCCTCAACAAAATTTTGGCAAACCAAATACAGCAATATATCAAAAAGACTATACACCACGATCAAGTGGGATTTATACCAGGGACACAGGGATGGTTCAACATCTGCAAGTCAATCAACGTGATTCACTACATTAACAAAACGAGAAAAAAAAACACATGATCATCTCAATAGATGCAGAGAAACCATTCAACAAGATCCAACATCCATTTATGATAAAAACCCTCAATAAAATAGGTATAGAAGGAAAGTACCTCAACATAATTAATAAAGGCCATATATGACAAACCCACAGCCAACATCATACTCAATGGACAAAAACTGAAACCCATCCCTCTCAGAACAGGAACAAGACAAGGGTGCCCACTTTCACCACTCTTATTCAACATAGTACTGGAGGTTTTGGCCAGAGCAATTCGGCAGGAAAAAGAAATAAAAGGAATCCAAATAGGCAACGAAGAAGTAAAACTCTTGCTGTTTGCAGACGACATGATCTTATATATAGAAAACCCCAAAGAATCCATAGAAAAACTATTAGAAACAGTCGACAACTACAGCAAAGTTGCAGGGTATAAAATCAACACACATAAATCAGTAGCATTTCTATATGCTAACAATGAACTAACAGAAAAAGATCTCAAGAACTCAATCCCATTCACAATCGCAACAAAAAGAATAAAATACCTTGGGATAAATTTAACCAAGGAAGTGAAAGATCTATACAACGAAAACTACAAGACCTTCTTGAAAGAAATCGACGACGACATAAAGAGATGGAAAGACATTCCATGCACATGGATTGGAAGAATAAACATAGTTAAAATGTCCATACTTCCTAAAGCAATCTACAGATTCAACGCTATCCCAATCAGAATTCCAATGTCATTCTTTACAGAAATTGAACAAAGAATCCAAAAATTCATATGGGGCAACAAAAGACCCCGAATTGCTAAAGCAATCCTGAGAAAGAAGAACAAAGCTGGAGGCATCACAATCCCTGACGTCAAAACATACTACAAAGCTACAGTAATCAAAACAGCATGGTACTGGTACAAAAACAGATGCACAGATCAATGGAACAGAATTGAAAGCCCAGAAATAAAACCACACATCTATGGACAGCTAATCTTTGACAAAGGAGCTGAGGGCCTACAATGGAGGAAAGAAAGTCTCTTCAACAAATGGTGCTGGGAAAACTGGACAGCCACATGTAAAAGAATGAAAATCAACCATTCTTTTTCACCATTTACTAAAATAAACTCGAAATGGATCAAAGACCTAAAGATTAGGCCTGAAACAATAAGTCTTCTAGAAGAGAATATAGGCAGTACACTCTTTGACATCAGCTTCAAAAGAATCTTTTCGGACACCATAACCCCTCACATGAGGGAAACAATAGAAAGAATAAACAAATGGGACTTCATCAGACTAAAGAGCTTCTTCAAGGCAAGGGAAAACAGGATTGAAACAAAAATACAGCCCACTAATTGGGAAAAAATATTCACAAGTTATTTATCCGACAAAGGGTTAATCTCCATAATATACAAAGAACTCACACAACTCAACAATAAAAAACCAAACAACCCAATTACAAAATGGGCAGGGGACATGAACAGACATTTCTCCAAAGAAGATACACGGATGGCCAATAGACACATGAAAAGATGCTTATCATCACTAATCATCAGGGAAATGCAAATCAAAACTACACTAAGCTATCACTTTACACCTGTTAGAATGGCAAAAATATCCAAAACCAAGAGTGACAAATGTTGGAGAGGCTGTGGAGAAAAGGGACCCCTCATACACTGTTGGTGGGAATGCAAACTGGTGCAGCCACTATGGAAAACAGTATGGAGATTCCTCAAAAAGTTAAGAATAGAAATACCCTATGACCCAATATATATATATATTGAATAAACATATATACATGAATATATATATGAATATATATAATTTGCATAATCTATATACTTAAAATTGTGCACTTTATGTATGTTACACCTCAATTTAAAAAAAGAGGCTTGATTGAAAGTCTGAGAAGCAGTAAACTTTCCAAATCTTTTCCCACTCTGTGCAAGTAGACAAATTCCATTCCCTAACACTGGCAGGAAGCTAGAGGTTGATTCCCAGGGACTATAAAATAGAGGGTATCTGGACTGGGACAAACTGGCCACAATCATGGGCAGGGAAGCTGTTCTGAAAACAGGGTATAGAAGATCATCTTTGAAAATGGCTCCAAACCATCCCACTCCTCCCTCTGTGGGCATGATGCTACTGCCATCATGTTGAGTCTGTAGAATCTGGGCCGGGCCTATACTGCTTCAACCTATAGGATGCAGGAAGTGACATCCTGGGACTTCCAAGCACTGGCATTAAAAAGGCCTGTCAGCATTCACTATCTCCTTCTGAGAACCTACTGCCATGCTGTGAGGAAGCCCAAGCAGCTGCATGGAGAGGCCGACATGGAAGAGAGTCAGGCCCTTCGCCCAACAGTCCAGCTGACCTCCCAGCACCAAACTGCCAGTCATGTGAGTGAGCCATCATGGAACTGGATCGTCCTCTGGGTGAGCCATCCCAGCTGATGTCATAGAGAACAAACACAAGCTGTCCTTGCTAAGCCGAGCTCAAACTGCAGCATTGTGAGTAAATATATGATTGTCATTTTAAGCTGCTAAGTTTCACAGCACAGCAAGAGATAGTTGCTGTTCCTCAGCAAATCAGGAGTTCAGGAGTTCCTCAAGGAAGTAGCTCAGCCATATTACGTACAACAGAGCCCTCTTCCTACACACACTCACACACACACATATACACAAACACAGAGCTTTTGAACATTTTAGCGTTCCACTCTTAAATAGGAGCATTCAACCAAATCATAGGATAGATGATGAAAACTTCTAATATAAAAGACAGAGATGCAAACAAATGTAAAAAGCAACTTGGAGAAAATATTATAAAGGAAGAAGGAAATATTTCTTAACTATCATCAATATCCTCAGAGAGAGAGAGATGATATTGCTTTCATGAAACAAGCGCAGGATGTTCTCTAAGAAGGAACGTTCAGTGAACTAATCAAGGCTCTTGGAAACTAAAAGTCATCATAGTAGAAATGAAAATCTTAATAGAAAGATTGGAAGATAATGTTGAATAAAAGTAAATAGACAAAAAATGTGAAAACTAATAAAGAAATTAGAGAACCAATTCAAGATGACCAACTTCCAACTAATAGACGTTCAAGGAAGAAACAACAGACAAAACAGAGAGGAGGACATTATCCAGGAAACAAGTCAAGAAAACTTGTCCAAATTGAAATACTCGAATTGCCAGGGAAAAAAATCGCTCCTAAAGTCCAGTTGAATGGATAAGAACAATCCCACATAATCTTGAAATGTCATCACACCATGCACAAAATGAAGCTCCTACATGCTTCTAGAAAGGAAAAAAAATGATCTATACAAAAAGGATCAGGATTTATAATGGCTTCAGACTTCTAAACAGCAACACTAGAATCTAAGAGACAATGGAGAGATGCCTTCAAAATTTAAAGGGAAAATTATTTCCAACCTAGAGTTCTATTTCTAGCCATACTATCAAGAAAGTGTAAGGGTAAAAGAATTACATTTTCCTACATTTAACACCTCAAAAAACTTGCATCCCATGCACCCTTTCTCAGAAGGCTCCTAGAAGATGTGTTCCACCAATAAAGAGTGAGCTATGGGATCCAAACAGAACAGAAGGGAGAGAATCCCCAAAATGATGGTGGGGAGATCGCTTAGATCTCTCAGGCAGCCATGCACCAGGCATCGGGCAACCTGTCCACAGCTGGTCAGAAGGCCAAGAGGAGCCTTTACAAAGATGAAACTGCTAGAATGCATCATGTGCCTGAATATCTTAAGAGAGGAATTACACGATTGGTGAGGGGCCTGAGGTTGAATGAATGATCAATACACAGAAAACTAAGCCATAAAAAAGACATTAATTCTACAGGAAATAAAATGTACAGAAAAGATAAAGTAATTATAGTATACTATATGGCTCGGCTGTGCATAACATTTACAGAGTCATTATACATGTATATGCATATGTGTACAAGTAACATTTTATCTAGCATTTCTAGCTCTTTGTGGTGAAAGAGGTAACAAAGTAGATTAGTACCTTACAATGCTGGATCCAGAAAACCTGCACTGTCCTCTAGAGGCTACTGTAGTTCAAAGGGAAAAAAAGTCTAGGCTGGAGAAGCTAGGGAAGGCTTCCCAGAGGACTTTTAAGTGTTCTGGGGTATCTTTGAGATTGGTTAACATTTTCCCTAACGATAAGCCCTCTGTAGCCAATTATAAAATATTTGAAATATGGCACAGGCTGGTCTCACACTCTGTATCTTGTTTCAGAAAACAAATCTGTATTTGTGTTTTCTGAATGATCTCATCTTAGCATGTCTCTCTCTGCACTTTGTTTTGGGTATAGCCAGTTCCAAGTGCCAATTTTTGTCCTCCTGAGATGAGTAGATACAAATGCGCACGTTAATGAATTAGTGCTAAAACCTAACTGTGCACAGTGGAGGATGAGCAGAAGTTATGGGAATATTTGCAAAGCCTGACCGGAGAGCTTGACTAGCGGACAAAAAGTTGCTTCAGAATGTAAAGGGAGAGAGGAAATAAAATATACCATAAAAATAAAGAGCAAGGCAGAGTGGGTGAAATTAAAGCGTAGCTAAAACATGGGAATTCTGAGAATTTCTAAACGTGAGTGATCGTTAGACTCACCTGGGGAACTTAGAAAAAATACAGCTTCCTGGGACCCATATTCTATAATTTAGATTCAATAGTGTAAGTTGAGCTCCCAAAACGTATAATTTGTAAAAGGTTCCAGCATTGCATACAAGATCAGTCTTGCACGGAAACCTGACCTGGATTTAGGTGGAAACGCACCGACATCACCCAGAACAACTGTTTCTGCACTTACTATCAGAAAAATTCACAAGAGGAGACGACACTATCTTTGGCTAAGTAGTCCCACGGAGGATGTGTTGATTTGTGAGTTTTTCTTTTACACACTAGTGATGAGCTTTGTAGAGGATGAGAAACTGCCTTGCCCGGAATTTCTTTCTTTCTTTCTTTTTGTGTGTGTATGTGTGTGTGATTATAGAACGTGTGGGAAGTGGGAAGAGACATCTCATTCGGCCACATTCCTTTATCTTGAAAAAATAATATTTATTATGGTATAACCATAATGGGCTCTGTTTTAAATGTTTTTGCATTAGGCCAAGTGTAACCCTAAAAGGAAGGGGTTGAGGGGGGGAGGGGGGCTGGAGAAGCATCCACGGAGCTGTCCGTGGTGCTGAACGAAGGAGCCGCCTCCAAGCCTTGGACCTTCCCAGCAAGAAGGGGCTCTCGGATCCGTCCTGCATTTTCCTTTCTGCTGTCACCTCCAGTTTCTTCTCTTTCCCAGGACGAGCAGGATCGAGAGTGGCCCTTTATACTTTTTCCTGGGCAGCAGATGACCTTCTGTTGGACTACCCCGCTCGTCTCCCTCTCCCTGGGCGGCCGCAGATGCGCCCGGCCCCTTCCCCCACTTAGGCCCCTTCTGCGGGGCGGGGCCAGGACCCCATCCCCCTTCTCGCGCCCTCCCCGGGCCAGCTTCCCGCATCCCCGCGTCGACGCGGCGGCGCCCTGAGCGCGCCCGCCGGCCCCACCTCCCTCCGCGCCCCTTCCCCAGCTCCCAGCCACCTGCTCCTCCTCCTCTCGGTCCCGCCCAGCGCGCCGGCAGCCCCCGATCGGGAGCCGGGAGGAGAGAGCGGGCGAAGGCAGCAGCACAAAGGGCGGAGCGGCGGAGCAGGGGACGCGGGCCCGGCTCCGGAGGGCGGCGGCGTCTGGCGCGGGCGGGCGGGCGCGGGCATGGACGCCGAGTACCCTGCCTTCGAGCCCCCGTTCTGCAGCGAGCTCAAGCACCTGTGCAAGCGGCTCCAGGAGGCGTACCGGGACCTGAAGGAGGACCTCACGCCTTTCAAAGATGACCGCTACTACAGGTAGGGCGGAGCGGGCCGCGCGGAGCGGGGCGCATATCCGGCCTTCAGCCGCACCCCCCTCCCCCCCCCCCCCCCCCGTCCCGGACCCCCGCTGCGTTCCCCGGCGTGGCGGGCTCCCGCTCCTCGGCCGACCCCTGTTCCTGGCGGGCGCGGAGGCCGGGGAGGGATGGGAAGCGCGGAGAGGGTTGCAGATCCCCGGGTTCTGGCTGCGGCGCTCGCATCCTGGGGGTCAAGGGCAGATCGGGGAGCCGGGCTGAAGAGCTGTTTTCCATTGCCTAGAAACCTGAGCCGCGATTCTCAAATCCCGAGAAAGGGACCCATGGGCACGGTCCCTGCTTCGCTCCTCCCTCTTTCCCTTCTTTTGCTGTCATTCTCCCCGCCCTCCTCCGCAAGCCTACCGCCACCGCGGTCTTGACTCAGGCCTCTCTGAGTCCTGGTTTGGGGAGACAATCAGTTCCCCCCAAGCGCCTGCTAGGAGGGTTCTCCTTGGCCTCTCTTCTGAGTTACTCAGGCCCCTGGGCTTTGGTGGAAATCTTTGAGGCTGGGGTGCTGCTGAGGGTTAAGGCAGGTGGCCTCAGGGCTGAGCGTGGCACCTTGGTGAAGATGCTGTGGGAAGCCATGTATCAGCACTCCCAAGGAGCTGTTGGTTTTGGCTTGTCTCTGTTCATCTCTGTCGCCCTCTCCTGTAGCCAAGGTGAGAGCAGTGGGGACCTCTGGGCACCTGCCACTTCCTCCCTGTGCTTTGCGGTTCTGAGAGGGAATTATGTCCGTTGCCCATGGATGGACCTAGCTGATGTGTTGTGGTTTAAAGAAAGGACCCTGTCAGCAGCCAGAGACTGGAGCTGGATTGATTTTATTACCAACCAGCTCTGTGAGCCTGAGAAAGTTACCTGCTAGCTCTGCACTTCACGCTCTCTCATCTGTAAAATGGGAAGCTTGGGCCAGAAGGTTTCTGAAAGTCGAGAACTCTCATAACCATTTACCCACTTCTAGGCTTAAGGATGGCAGGTGTATTGCGCGGCTATCTTTGAAGGGGTGGTAGTCATTTTTGTACAGCCCGCCCTGTGCTACGGGTCATATATGCATGGTCAGAAGAACATGTATCACATTTATCATCAAATCTTTTCAAAAGTCCAATGGCTTCTCAGGGGCTAATTAGCAGTATATTGCTGAACAATGTATTGGTCACAATTACTGAGTGGAAAAGCCCATTTAAAAAAAAAGTAATCCCAAGATGACATGATGTTGCTTTTGGAATAGCCTCACAATCTATTTAATGCAGCCCCCGGAAGACCTGACAGTATAGTAAAAAACAACCCACAGATAGTTTCAAATCATTATTTTTGATATATATTCCAATCTCTTTTGCCACTAATTTCCCCCCTCACTCTCGTTGGTTTTTTTTTTCCCCTCCATATTTTGTTTTCTTGGGAATGTTTCTTTGGCAAAGCAGCTAGTGAATAGGGAAATGGTCTTAATTCAGGCAGCAGGGAAGAGAGCAACGTCGCTGTTCTCTTAACCGCATCTGAGTAGCCACATCACTGGTTAATCCACAATTGGATTATCCTTTATTCACTCACCCATTTATTCAGCTTAATAGTTAACTGAGCATCTCCTATGTTGCTGCTGTTCTAGATGTTGAGGATACAGTGGTGTGCAAGACAGACAGGACCCCTGCTGTCATGGGGCTTGTAGGTAATAAATAAGTGGTTGCATAGTGCAATGGGTATTAGGATGATAATAAACTGACACGATAAAGAGTGGGGGGTGCTATTTCAGAGAAGGCGGCCAGGCAAGGCTCTTTGAGAAGGTGACATTTGACTGTGAACTGAAGAATGTGTTGCTCACTAGACAATGAGCTGGGGAGGAAAGTTCCGGAAGAGGAAGGTCAAGTGCAAAGTCCCAGAGGCTGTAAAGACATGGTATGTTCAAGGAACAGACAGAAGACCAGCATGTTTGGAGCAAAGTGGTCAGAAAGATAGAGAAGGCCCAGTCATATAGGGCCTTGAAGGCCAGACTGAGGAATATGGATTTCATTAGAATTCCAACGTGAAGCCACTGGAGGGTTTTAAGTGGGGAAAGTAACATGAGCCCTTTCACTGCCTGTCCTACAGCAAGCATTTGAGTCTTTGCTGCAGGTGTAACTTCATCTGTTGAGCTGGATCCTGAAGACAAATTCACCACGGTTGGAAGGGGACAGTAATGAATTCTGTCCCCCTGCCACGAGAACAAGTTGACTGCAGAATGCTTTACAGTATTGTGTGTTGGCAGAGCAGTTAGGCTGAATCACAAAGACTATTTTAGAGTGAGGAGGTTTTAGGTCACTGAACTATCTTCCACTGTTCCATTGAATTTTCATATCAATGGGTTGTACCTTTACAAAACTAGGTGAAATACTCTTGGGTTTCGAAGTTGGGAAGCTGATAGTTACAGCTCCTGCATCTGCCTAGCTGGGAGATAAACTTGCTACTATAATTTGTGCTCCCACTCTTCTCACCATCTTCATTTCCTCATTAACAATTTCTGACTAAAAGGCACCAATCCTTTTTTCCATGGAGGACTGGGGACTCGCCTCTTGTTGCCGACAGTTTCCTCATAACAGGCCCAGCAAGGAGACAGCTGCTAATGCTCCATTTTCAAAAGATGGTTGGCCCTTCCGTTAGCTGGCATGGCTATTTGCATATTAGCCACGTAATTTGGCATCAATGAAAAACGGCAGCTATGTGATCAAAGGACTCAGTCATTTTCACAAAATGAGAGATGGCAGTTGTACTGCATAGTAGGAAAGGGGGAGCCAGCATGGGGTAAATGGAAAGCAGTAGGCTGGGCATTTGAAATCCTAGGTTCTTGTCCCAATGCTACCCTTTGCTAGCTGCCTTGCCTTGGGGAAATCATCAAATTTCACTGGTGATCAGTTTCCACATCAGAAAAATGAGGCAAGGATGTTGTGAGGCTCACATGCTTTATGAAGATAACGCTAAAGATGCTTTCCGATACAGATGCAGAAAAACCAAAGCAACCAGCCTAAACAGTAAGGTAATGGATTGAGTTGTTGATCCAGCAGCTTAATGATGTCATCAAGTTCTTTCTTTGTAACTGAGTAGCAACTAGCTGCTAATAATCATTTGGGCTGTTGCTTCTCATTCACATTCATGGGGAGAACTGGCTGGCTTTCTATAGCTCTGTCTAAAAGAGAAGGAATAACTTGAATTCCACAGCAAAACTCCTTGAATCTTCTCTATACCCCCACCAAAATGGAAACCATGAAGAAGACAGATGTGTGTTGGCAAGGACATGGAACTTTCATCCACTGCAGATGGGAGGGTAAATTGGTGCAATCATTGTGAAAAGCTGTTTGGCAGTATCTGCTAAAGTTGAACATACACATTCCATTTGGCCCAGCAATTCCTCTTCAGTATAAACCCTACAGAAATGTAGACATTGGTCCAGCAAAAGACAGGGACTAATGTGTTCATAGCAGTACAGCTTGTAATACTCCTAAACTGGAAACCAGCCAAATACTCATCAACAGTAGAATAGATAAATTTGGCTTATTCCATAACAGAATATTACACAGCAATAAAACTAAACAACTACACACAACAATAAAATGAGTCTCACACACACACATAATGTGAACAAAAGAAGCCAGACACAAGGAGGCCATCCTTTTTGATTCCACTTATATACAAAAATATAAAATTGACAAGATGACTCTACACTGTTAGAAGTCAGGAGAGTGGTTCCCCTTGAGGGGACAGTGACTGGAAGGGGGCAGAAGAGGGTTTTCTGGGTATTGGTAATATTTTGCTTCTTGATTTGGGCTCTGGTTACACAGGTATATTCAGTTTGTGAACATTTATCAAGCTGTGCACATGATGTGTACACTTCTCTGAGGATGTATTATGCTTCAATAGAAAGCTGAAAAGAAAACCAACTCCTGTGTCTCATTGATGAGACCCGGGCCCTTGCCCTTGTTTGAGCACAGACAGTCAAGAGGATGGAATTAGACTTGGGCAGCTCAGAGAGCCCCAGGAGCTGAGGGTGGAGCCAATTTCTCCTAAGCCATAGGTCTTCAAGGGAGGAGGGGTAAACAGCTGAACCAAATTGGGGTTCTGTTAGGAAGAAGATGTGGAGAATGGATGCCTGGTGGGCAATTAACTATGTCCGTGGCATAAATGGTAAAGAGCTCAAGAAATGTGAAGGACAACAGAAATGTTCTTTCAAAGCTCAGTTCTTGGAGAATTTGTGGTTGGCCATTTTGCTGATCCATCCTTTGTTTCTCGTGTTATTACTTTACCTCTGTAAAATATAGGAGCAATCAAGTTGGACTTGAGTTTTCTTGGCCAGTGAAGTGATGTCCAGGGGTGTCCCCATCCAAGAGCCTTCTGGAAGCAACATTTCAGCGCCTCAGTGAATTCATAGAGCCCTGGGGCTGGCCCTCAGTCTTGCTGGCTTACTTTAGCCAGCACATTGAGAGAAGAACCTTTGAGTGAAGTGAAGTCTTCACATTTACCAAGCTCTGGACTAATGGAGAGAGTCAGAATACCATTTTAGTTAATTGGCTGATGCAGACCCATGAGAACACAGATAATGGTGGGCCTGGCAGCAGAGCCAGGGGAATTAGGTTCTCAATGCTGGCCACACATCAGAATTACCTGGGGGAGCTTTTAAAAATACAGATGCCCAGGCCCCACCCTCAAGGATTCTGATTTAATTGGCCTGGGCTGATTCTCAGCCAGGATGGAGCACCCGTGAGGGGTGAGCAGAATGTTTCAGAGCATCATGATGAGAGAGCCTGCTGCATCCATCTCCTCAATGGGATGGACATGCCATGGGGACAGAAGTATTGGAAGTCATTAGTCAAGGCTCCCTCCCCGCTACGCAAAGCTGAATGGCCACTGCAATGGTCACCTTGGCTAGTTTTCCCTTTTCTACCCTTCTAGGCTGATTAACCTCCCTTTTGGGATTAATACATCTGTCATGTTATGGTCAGGTTTAAAGGTCTGAGAACCATTTTTTCTATTTAAGGCAAACGTGCATATCTCTACCATGACCCATCTGTACTAATTTTAATGTTACTGTGTCAAAGGGCTAATGTTTCTCTTTGTTTGCAAGTTATTGGAGACAACGTACTGTACGGTTGTGTGTCACTTAACGATGGGGACACGTTCTGAGAAATGCGTTGTTAGGTGATTTTGTCTTTGTGCCAACATCGTAGAGTGTACTTACACAAACCCGGATGGTACAGCCTACTACGCACCTAGGCTGTATGGTTCGCATCTTGTGGGACCACCGTCGTATATGCGCTCCATCGTTGATCGAACCATCATTATGGGGCGCATGACTGTACTGAGTACTAACATCTCTGTCTGTCTTTTGTTTCCTTTTTGGTGGGAGGAAACAATGCGTGTCCCTGATGAGACTGTGATTTTAGAACCAGCTTCTCTATCTCTTATCATTTCAAAGTTGGAAAAATAATTTTATTAAGCTTAAATGCTTGAGAATGTATACACTTAGGTACAAATCTGGCTCAGTAGGGGAGGCTGGTTTTCTACTGGGGACAAGATAAAGGCCCTGGATGGGCCATGGACCAAGGGCCTGAGCAAACACATGTGTGAGGGTGGTGGTGGATGCCAGGACAGGTCAGTTAACCCCAGATGGATCCACGTCTTCATACAATCTCCCAGAGCAGCCCCCCCGCCTCCTGACTCCTCAGTGCTCGCCTCTCCCATCCTCTGGGATCTTCCTCCATCAATTATCCCCCCTCGTTCTCCTGTCTCAGTCTTTCCCTCGATTCAGACTTCTTCCCTTCTGCTTACAACTCTTTGTCCAAACTTCCCTCAGCCCAGCCTCCTTTGGGAGCGACCACATCATCTTCAACATATGTTGGTCTGGCTTCTTCCCCCACCACGTTGTCATTAAATGAGTTAAAGATGGTCCCTGCATAGGAGCTTCCGTGTTGCCTACTTCTTATTAGCTCAAAGCCCACTGGCGCCAAACTCAAATTATTACACATCCAATTGCTTTAAATATAGCCCAAGTAATTTTAGCCCGCTTTGCATACCCATGAAACTGCATCCAACACCTGCTAGCCATAGGTAAGACCAGCCCTGTGGCTATAAAGGACCCCAAACTGCTGCTGCTCTTGGGAGCTCTCTGTCCCAGAGACTCCCCACCCGCCTGCTGAGCCACATCGCCTGGACATGTAAGCCCCCTCTCCGGTTCGAGTTCCCTTGCCCACTTCCACTTCTGGGTGGTGGCCCTGAACATGTCTCTGGAGGGTCTCCTGCTCTAAGCAACTCCCACCCCCCTGTATGCAAAAGCTTCTTGTGCAACACTGCCACCTCATGGTCCTGTCTTTTCTTTGCTCAGCCTCACAGCCCTCAAACTTGCCACACATGTCCTGGAGCCGCTCTTGCCCAGGTCACTGGCCACCTCTCAGCATCAAATCCAGTGGCCCCTTTCAGGTCCCTGCACTGAGTGATCCTGAAGGATTACGCCCTGGAGCTGGGACTCTCTCTTGGAGCTCTTTGGCGCTCCTGGGGCTCCAGTGATGCTCTTCTCTCCGGTTCTCCTCCCACTTCCTCGTCCTCTACATGGTTTCAAAGCCTCTTAGGCAGAGTCTCTTCCTGTTTATTGTTTGAACTTAATTGGACCCTACATTTTCCCAAAGTCACAGCGCAGTGATGGACACCAGTACACATCCCTGGCAACAGTCCTTGGGAACACTGTTATTCAGTGCTTCAAACCACCTGCTGTGGGGGTTACACCTACTACGAATCACCCCTTATTTCCTCCATGCAGTATTGTGGTGTGAATTGAGAAAAGTTGTATCATGTGAACCAGACACCGGCAGCTCTCATCGCCTGTCTGGCAGCCTTCCAGGTCCAAAGGAGATGGGGAGCATAGGTTCCCAGAGGCCGGAGGTCGAGTTGGATCTTTGTCACCCCTGAAACTCCCAGTTAGGGCATCAGGACCTGCTCCTTGTCTTTGCACAACTTGTGAGAATTCCTGTTCTTTTGTCCTTGGGATTGTGTCTTGATGTCAGCTCAGATGGAAGGACATTTGGGGGTGTTTCTCCATCAGCTATATGATCCACAAAATAGAATACTCGTGGGATTCAAAATTGAAGTCCCAGGCCAAATCTTTTAACCTTTGTTGTATTGGTCACTGTGAGGGGAAGACAGTGTGGCACCTGCTCTTGGCATCTCACCGCGAGTCAGAGGAAGATCTGAAGCTGGGGGAGGCTTCTGATATCCTTATCTGGCCCTGGAAGGACGTGGATGTTCTGTTTCTCTGGAGTGAGGCCCCGTGTGGGAATGGAGGTGTGCGTCATTTCCAAAAGACCGAGTTGCCTCCCCCTGCCTCTGCCTGTGAGCTGTCACTGGTGGGGTCTGAGTGTGCCTTCCGGTTTTCAATGTTTCAATTTTTGCAGTTAAGGCTTGAGCTTTGTTTCTCTTTCCTTGGCCCTGGGCTGCCACAGGCATGTTCCAGAGGACGGCATGGTGACTTACAGAGGGTCTAAAGCAGGGGTTCTAGGGAGATTTCTTGACACAGGGCAAAGACCACATATTGAGTTATGAATGACACTAAAGATGGGATCCATGGTTTATACAACATGAAGACTCATCTCTGCATTCTTTAGGTATGAGACTTATTTTGGGGGGATCATGGGATCTGAGAATATACAAGGTAGAGGGTTTTTCAATGTCTGTACTTTACAAGGAACCCCTATTTAGAATATATGAAGAAACATATATTCACCACCACCACCACATGGCAAAATATCCAAGAATGGGCAAAACATCAGAACAGAAAGTTTACAGATTAGGAAACCCAAAAGGCATATGAGGAGATGCTTCAGGAAACAGGGAAATGCTAATGAAAGCATTAAAACTAAGAGACGAGATTGACAGTCCAGTAAACACTGCATTGGATGCTCTGCTTTTAAGCTTCACCAGGATTCTGGCTGATACCTGATGCAGGAAGGCCCAGGGCCGTGTCCCAGAGTGGGAATCGGTGACCCAGTGGCACCAACCTCTGTCTCTCCTCGGCCAGCCTTGGGTGATGCCCTCCCACCATCACATCACCGCCATTTTGTTCCTCTCACTCTGGTGCTCTGCACCCTGATTATGGATTTCCAAACACACCGGGTACCTTTTCAGCTGTAGAGCTAAGACCCCCTTTTTTAAGTGTTGGACAAATGATTCCTTTCTACAGAGTCCAGCTTTCCACCAGGTGCTTTGAGTACAATCCCAAGAGGCCTGGGAGAGGGCCAGTTTGCTGGGTGGCATGAGGCCTCACCCCTGTGTTGTGTACTTGTATGCACCATGTCACTTTCTTAGCTGGGACTTCTCTGCTCAACAGCTGTCTACTCTGTCCCCGTCACTGAGGCATGATGAAGGCATAATTAGGCCAGGCTTGAAACAAACCTCCCCAGGGGAGTGGTAGCCTTCTTGGACCCACAACACCCACCAGACCCATTTCTTGGTGCTTTGTTTCATTCATCATTTGTTGTTTCCAGGTGGCACAACTCTGTGCTTGCAGGACGTCCAAAATGCCTTGAACTGGCTGCTGGCATCTGTATTGCATCTGGAATTCAAACAACAAAGGTGCTATACACTTATCAGAGCTCTTCTTGGTGGCTCACCCAAGCTTAATTATTTTTATGTGGACCTTAATGTGAGCAGAGCTGTGTCCCCCTCGGCAGAGTTGTTTAGTTCTCTTTTCTTCAAAGCTCTATCTTGCTCTGAATCAAGAGGAAAAGATAAAGATATTCATTTCCTGGAGAGCAGAGCGGGTATAAGCACCCCATCGATTCTCCAGGGCCCCGGTCGTCCCTGGGCTGCAGCGATGGCTCAGCTCTTGCAGCAGAAAGAGCATCATCTGCCAGATGAGGACAGGCCTCCGAGCTGGGGCAGGACGTCCGAAGCTTAAAGCGTGCCTCATCCCTGAAATATGCAAGCTGGGGATCCGGATGCGTTTCCTAGTGCCATCGCAACACAGTGCCACACACTGGGGGCTTCAACAACAGACATTTGTTCCCTCACAGTTTCGGAAACCAGTATTCTGAGATCAAGGTGTTGGCAGATTGGTTTCTTCTGAGGCTGTGAGGGAAGGGTCTGTTCCAGGCCTCTCTCTTGGCTTCTGGTGGCCTCAGATGTCCCTTGCCTTGTAGATGGCCATGCATCTTCTCCATCTCCCAGTGTGCCTACCACATCCCTCTCCCTCCCTGCCCCATATTTCCTTGAGTGTGCGATTTAGGGCACATTTAGGAAATCAGGATCAAACCCCTTGTTCTATATGTGCAAAGCCAAAGCAGAGGATTTCTTTAGCCCAGTGACCCACCCACCTGCAGCTGGACAGCCCCATCACGTGTCTGGAACTGGCCCCGTCTGCATTTATCCTAACTTGGCTGTTTACGGCAAACTGTGGCCCTAATTTGAGCAGCTTGGTTTGTTTTGTAGGAAGTGGCTTGGGTGGAGGCCTGGTTCCCGGGTGAAGCAGAGCTCTGAAGGTGACAGGCAGGCCCTGTGGTGAGCCATGTCCCCTTGTGCATTGCACACAGGATTAGGGGGACGTGGACAGGTGGGGGTGTTGTCCTGCCCGTTCTGTCTCCTAGAGGATGAGGGAACCAAATTGAACCTGGACAAAATGCCATAATGTGGAGACAGCTGTGCTCTTTCAATTCTTTTTAATACACTCACATGGCTGGGAAAGTGCCCTTCTGCTGTATTCATGGGGCAGTGCATCTAGCAAATTCGTTCATGTTCAACCATCAAGCCTGGGAGCACTTGAAGTTGGGGTTATGTTCCCATGTGGAAATGTTTACCACTTTCCCCTGGGTTGTCTGTCTAGTATTTCTGACATGTAACCCCATGCTCTGGGGGAAAGAGAGCCCTCAGTTTCGGATTCAGGCCAACAAAGATTACTTACAAGTCAATTTGGAAAGGGCAAGTGCCTACTGCCCAGTGGGGACTGATCTAGGAGCACCGGACCTGCCATTCTTCTAACGCAGCCCATGCTCAGCTTCCTGTGGGGCAAAATGCAAAATCCAACCCCATTCCTTCAGGTTGCAATAGGAATGATGACTTCGCTGTAGTTCTCATTGTTGAGAGCAATGTCAGGGACACTTAGGGGCATGAATTGTCACTTTATAGAGATATAGTATGATAGCACTTAGGACTATTGGTGGCAAGTATTAATTTCAGTCCAAAAAGAAGGAATTTATTCCAGAGATACAGGGATAATTTATAGAATCAAAGGGCAAAAATGCAACTGAACCTCAGGAAGGAGCTGGAACTGAATCAGCATAGATTCTGTGGGTCTATCTTTTTAATCTCTCTTACCATGTCCAAAACCACTGGTTATCAAATTTCCTGCACATTAGAATCCCTTTGGGGACCTTTAAAAGTGACTGATGCCTAAGTCCTACTGAAGATTCGGATTTAACTGGTTGGGGTTCAGCCTGGGCAATGGGACTTCTTTAATTTCCCCAAGTGATTCTAACTTGAGCAAATTTTGGGACCTGTTGTCCTAAATTGAGCTGCTCCTCTGACCTTTTGTCTCAGCTTCCAGGGAGCCCTCAATCTTTGATCAACACCAATATTCTCTTCTTTGTGCTTATGCCGCTCATTTGCAGGAGGAAATCACCACCAGGCAGGCGTTAATGGGAGTCACCAGATGAGATCAGGGACCTCAGCTGGGGCCTTAATGAAGTCCTAAAATCCTGCTAGGTTTTCCCAGGCTGCTCATTTCCCCAATCTTTGCCATGATTTCAAACCTTCTCCACCTCTTTGTACTGGATCCAGTTGACAGGTCCCCCGAGATCCACTGGGCCCTGCCCATATCCACCCACCCCCACCCCCACTGTCACCTGGGCCTTGCTTCCCACCTGAACTGTCCTGGTGAAGGTTCACGTAGTTTCCAGACTCTGCTGCCTCCGCCCCACAGACCAGGGAGCCCCCCGTGCTAACTGATAAGGGCAGCTAGTTTGCCCCACACCCACTGGACTGGGGCCCGCAGGCCCGGGCTCCCCATGGCTGCTTGAAGGGGCCAGGGACCATAACCCGGATGTGCAGGTCAGACTCTGACCTGTGGGAGACAGACGGCAGCAGAGAGCCAACAGATGGTTTCCAGACACCCTCATTTCCCTCTGTCTCTCTGGAGCTATCCTGCAAGACTGAGCAAGCAGCTGTGTTGGTCGGGAAGCTGTGGGCAGCTTGCACGGCCTTGAATTTCCTCTTCTGAGTCCCTGCCACGCTTCATTCTCTCTCTTTCCTCTTTCCAAGATTGTACTTGCTCCCCATAAAGTTTACATGGAGACTTTCGCCTTAGGTTCTGTTTTTGAGGGACCCAAGCTCAGACAGTCTATAAACGTTAAGACAACTTTGCTCAGTTAACTCAGAGAAAAAATATGAGCCGGAGATAAGGTGACCAACAGTCCTGGTTTGCCTGGGACGCAGGGGTCCTGGGACATAGGACTTTCAGTACTAAATCTAGGAAAGTCTCAGGAAAACTGGACCAGCTGGTCACACTCACCAGAAGGCAGGAGTGTGCCCAACTTCTCCCTTCCAAATGATACACCCATGGTCCCCGCAGCCTCCTTCCCTGGCCTGCCATGGGAAGGCACTCCCCCATTCTCTAAACTATGGGAGAACACACGGTATATTACCAGTCATCTAACAAGGCCGGTTGTCATTCGTTCAATACACATGTGTTGGATGTCCTCTGGACCAGGCTGGGTGCCAGGCCCTGGAAAGCTGAGGACAAAGGCCAGCATAGTGAAATCAGAAGGGTGGTGGAGGAATGGTACTGCCGAAATGCTGGGAATAAAATAAAAGACATGTTTCCGTCTCATAAATTGGGACTGATGCTTAAAAACTCCGAAACTTCCACAGGCAGAGAAGGTGAAGGGTATCGGTATGCTGGGCACTAATTCCTGGTGAGTGGAAGCACCGCAGCCCGTGAGTAAGGGATGTGAGAGCCAGGGATGGGCACGGGCAGGGCGCTTCTGCTTCTACGCACTGGGCGTCATTGTTGCAGATACCAACAGGTACCAAGGAAAGAGAGGGTATTTGTTTTAATGGTGCTAAGAGGCTAGAATGAGATAATATACGTAAACTCCTTACCATGGTAGTAAACTTAACAGTGATTCTGAAAGTTCTGTGAATAGTTATCTTACCCTTGGAGATGAAGAAAGGAGAGGAAGCAAATATTATGTTGCAAGCCCATGGCAGCTAGTCTCCAAAGATGGTACCCAAAGAACCATTCCTCCCAGGATTCAAGCTCTTTTCTTGTCCGTTGCCCATGGATCTGGGCTGGCTCCAGCTCTTTGTTTGCCAACGGAACGTGGTGGTAGTGATGGTAAATGACCCCTGAGCGAGGTCATAAGAAGCCCTGCAGCTTCTGCTTTGGTGTCTTAGAGCAGCATTTTAGGAGAAACCAGCTACCACGTTTGAAGTCTGACTTCCCTGAGACCTATGAGGAAGCCCAAGCTAGCCATGTGGAGAAGCCACATAGAGAAGACTGCCTGGCCAGCCCCCAGCTTTCTAGCCGTCCCAGCTCAGGCACCAGACATGCAAGTGAAGATGCTGTTTCGGATGTCCAGCAGTCAAGCCTTCAGATGACTGAAGCCCCAGAGGTCATCTCACTGCATTCACAAAGGAGACCCCCAGCAAGAAGTGCCCAACTGAGCTCAGTCAACACACAGAACCAGGAGAGATGATAAACTGTTGTTTCAAGCCATTGTAGTAGGTACCATCTAAAATGGCTCCCAACAATCCCCACCTCCTGGTATTCACACCCTTGCATGATCTCCACCCTGTCAGTGTTGGATGGACTGGTGGCTTGCTTCTAAAGAACAGAATAGAGCAAAAGTGAGGGGATGTTGCTTGTGACCTTGAATTATAATAGATCGTGACTTTCATCTTGCTCTCATGCTCTCTGGTTCTTCTCACTTGCTCACCAGATAAAGCAAAGCTACCATGTTGTAAGCTGTCCTATGGAGAGCCCCATGTGGCAAGGAACTGAGAGTAGCCTCTGGCCAACAGCCCATGAGGAACTGGATCCTGCCAACAGCCAAGTGCGTGAGCTTGGAGGCAGATCCTTGCCCAGTCGAGCCTTGAGATAACTTCAGCCCCAGCTGACACCTTGACTGCAGCCTATGAGACACTCTGAGCCAAAGGAGCCAGTTAACTGTGCTTGGATTCCCGACCCACAAAAACTGCAAGATAATAAATACTGTTGTTTCAAGTCACAAAATTCTGGGGTAAATTGTTATCTAGTAATAGATAACTAAAACAGCTACTATATGTTAGGGTAGTTTCTTATTCCACAATAAATAATGGGAACAAGCACAATGATAAGAAAGCAAAAACAACAGCCTCCTATTGTCAATAACTACTGAGCTGAGTTTCCTGGTATTGCTAAACTTGATAAGCAAGATGAAGCATTTGAATCAATAAGAGACCCTTGCTTCTAATGGTCTGTTCTTAGAAGGAAAGAAGACAGTGAGAAGTAAGCTCCCATGTTTGATGCAGCAAGTGGGCCAGAAGGCTTGTTGAAGGAAGGAAGGCCAGAGGCAAGTGAGCCTTCCTTCAAATGATGGGACGGGGAAGGCAGACGGTGAGAGAACTGAGCCACAGATGGGAGTACCTTAGTTCATGCTCTGCTTATTGGAGAGCGGAGGAGCCAGCTGAAGATGGGTGTCCAGGAGCTGTGAAAACCCAGGCCAAGGGATGTCACTAATGTCAACTGTCATCAACTGCAGTCAGGCTTACGGGGAAGTCCAGACTGAGATTTTCCTGCCTTGGAACGAAGAACAGGCAATTAGAGTTGTTAGTACTGAATTCCTCTATTCTCTGCATTGAATATATAAGTCAATTTTCCTTTTAAAGAAATCTTCTATTTAGAGGTGTTATGGACAGAAAGTTTGTGTCCTCCCCAAATTCATAAGTCGAGGCCCTCACCTCCAGTGTGGCTGTATTGGGAGTAAGAAACTAAGGTTAAAGGGGAGGAGATCACAAGAGTATAACTACAAAATGCAAGATAATGTCAGTCATTAAATTAGGAAGGGAGTTCGAGTCCCTTGGAACAGACTGTTGACTTCCTAGGGTATCAAGACACTTGCAGGCGAGCCTCTTGAGTTGTCGCTGTCAACTGTGAAACATAGTGGTGAGTGGGAGTCAGCAAACTACAGACTGGGGGACTTGACGTTGGTCCTGTTCTAGAAGGAAGTTGTTTAAAAGGATAGTTTGTTGGCCCTTAGAAAATGAAATGACTGTTAGGCATGAATAGGAGTTCTTCTAAGAATAGGTGGTGTCAGACCAATCTTATTTCTGACATCATGATCCTTTTTGAAACAAGGTTGGTTGCAAATATGTACACACTCACACACACATCAAATTTCCAATCCAGTGGGATTACTGGGGAATGCTGTGGACATAGTATATCTGGATTTTAGAAGGATTTTTAATAAGAACAAAGTTGATAAATGTGGGCTGAGTGCCTCTGAGGTTAGAGAGACTACAGCTGGCGGCCCATTTGCACCCGGCCTCTGCTGGTCACCATGTCCCTGTCACATTCCACAATGCTTGGGACATCAAATGGAAGAGCATGGTCTTGGGTTAGGTCGCCATGAGTTCTTACCAGTCGTCCCTGAGAAAATCACTCAACCTCTTTAGGCCTCAGTTTCCTGTCTGTAAAATGAGGATTTCGACCATTGATGAGTCATCAAGTTGTTAAGAGAGTTCCTTGGCTCGGGCCTTAGACTTTGCAGATGCTCAGTAAATGCTAGTTATTCTCACTGGACGGCATGACCCTGAGCCCAGAGCCGAGTAAGTGTCATGAGAGTGGAATACTGGGCCGAATGGGCCGATGCTGCCAAAATATGAACTCATTCTCAGGCTGGTGCAGCCCTCACCTGAAATGTGTTCCATTCTGAAAGACGAAGCTTGCCAAACAGGAGCATGCTCTGAGGAGGGGAGCTGGGAGGGGGACTGGAGGAGTCTCATATGAGGGATGGCTGACGGACCAGACAAGCCTTCTCAGAGCCCCAGAATATGTGGGGTCCCTCTCCCTTCGTCACATACACGGTCACAGCACCTTCCATGTCCTTTTCCATCACAGTTGTAACTATGCCGTTATTCGGTTAGTATTTGTTTGCTGGCGGTGTCCCTCACTGGAAGGTCGGTCCCAGGAGGACAGGGACTTGTCCGCGTATTCACGTCATGTTTCCACAGTTGAGAAGAGCGCCTAGTGTGCACTGAACACTCAGTTAACGTTGGAAGAACAAATAAGTGAGAAAAAGTGATCTAAGAGACACTGGACAGCAGCCCAAGGGAGAAATTACCAGGAGGCAGTTTGGGCCTCAAAGATGTGAACTCTTTTTAAAACCTGGAGTCATAGGATAACAGCTAGGGCTCCGTGGGGGCGTCTCAGGAGAGGCCAGGCAGCTGGCACCTCCTCGGAGCAGGCATTTCTGCACCAGGTAAGCCCACTTCAGATCGGAGGTAAAAACTGGCTGCCTTGGGGCAAATGTAGCTGGCAAATGTGTTTTGTTTAGTCCTCTCGGAGTTTAAAATATTTTTCGAGTTAGTTTCCAGCATTTCAGAATCAGAATGTATCCCATAAAAAATCATATTTGACGTCAGACTCTTTCAAAGCGTTGAGTGGCAGCTGCCCATTTAGACGATGCACACTGTCTAGTCCACAGTATCCACCTGACCTACGTCCCTGTCACCTACCTGTGCCCGCAGGCACTGGGGCTTATGTTTCTTGTTCTTGTGGTCATGAAGAGCCCTTTGCCTCCAAGTGTCTACGGAAAGAATTCAAGAAATAATCTTTTGTTATCATTCCTTTAAGAGCTGCGGTTTAGGATGCAGAGTGCTAATGGAATTTCTTGTTGTAATTATTTGGTATTCAGGCTGTTGCTTTGCTTGGCATCCTTGCTTCCTTCCCACTTCCCAACCTCCCGCTCCCCCTGGAGATCAGTCCAAACATCACGGCATTCTCTCTCCTACTCCCCCCAACCCTTCCCCAGGTGAGTTAGGCGCCCTTCCTCAGTGCCAGTGTAGCAGTCTGTGCTGGTCACATTTGGTTTTGGTAACATATTTTGTAAGTTTGCTGAGGGCGGAAACTGTATCTTATTCATGTTAGTATCTTCCCCCCAATACCAAGCTTATTGACAGCTTAGTGACGAATGAGGATACACTAGGAAGGAAGCTTGAGTCTTTTATTTTCCTCATTCATATTGACTTTAAACCCACAGCAGCGTGGGGACAGGGGACCTTTTGACCAATGCTCCAAAGAGAATCTCGGAGATATCCAAACCGTGGCTCTCATCTGTTCTTGATTACAGAAATGTAGAACTGTGAGCCAAGGTCCTAAATCAAGAAAGCGCTTTTGGTCAGCTGATCCCTTCACGCTGTCTGGAAACACTTTCAACAGCCATGGGCCCCTGACATTTGCTCCTGTTGCAGCACCTTGGCAGACCCAGGACGCACCATCAGTTACATCTTCAGCTCTGTGGGATGCTGGATGTGGGATCTATACCAGCATCCTCCCTGAGGGACAGTGCTTGTACCAAGGATGGAGAATCTGCACAGCATGGTAGCTGGAGTTTAGAAAAGGTTTGGGGGAGAAGCTACCAGAAAAAGCCAGGAAAGCTCTCCTGTCATCACTCAGCCGTGTCAGAGGTTTGCCGCGGCTTTTAACCTCTTTGAGGTCACAAACCTCTTTGGGAATATGGAAGGTTGTAGATCCTCCTCCCAGAAAAATGCAGACACCCAGAGTGTCTTTCAGACAACTGCAGGGCATTCATGGACTCCCACAGTCCATTCTTATGCCCTGGTTAAGACACCCTGGAAGCAGGGGGGTGAATGAATTAATGTGCTGTCTCCTCAGCTAGGGACAAGGGGTAAAGAGTCTAGTCATTCATTCGTTCATTCATTCATCCACTCTATTGTGAACCCTTGACTAAGCCCCAAGTTCAGGGCCGGCCTCTCTGCTCGCGGGGTGCAGGGGAGGTAGATGCGCTGCTGCGCCTCCTTCCACGGGGCCTGGCTGTGCGCTGTCTCCTGCTCCCAGATTGCCCGCACCCCACGCCCCGCCCCCGGCTGGTCGTCCCCATCCCCGGCCTGTCGTGGGGGGGGGGGTCCCCTCACTTCGCTCTTGCACCGCCTTCCCCGGCCACGCACCTCCCACCTCCCCTGGGCGCGCCCCACTTTCACCCGGGCCGACAGTACCCCCAACTCGGGCCATGCGCCCCGTCCACTGTCCGCGCGCCACCCCCGTCGCCCATGCGCCCACACTCCGGCCCCTCCCCTGGCCACCTGACCCCCTTCCCCCCGGCCGCCTGTCCTCGCTTCACCCCTGCCGTGCGCCACCGCCTCGCCCGTGCGCTCCACCCCGGCCCCTCCTGCGGCCGCGGCCCGGCTTCCCCCGTCGCGCGCCCCCCGGCCGGGGCCCCTCGGGCCGCTTCCGCGCACGTGACGCGGCCGCGCGTGCTCGGACGAGGCCAGCGGCTCCGGCTGCGGCTCCGGCTCCGGCAGCGGCTCCGGCTGCGGCTCTGGCTGCGGCTGCGGCTGCGGCTGCGGCGGCTGCTGTGCGGCACCGGGCGGGCTCGGGGCGCAGGCCGGGCCGAGGGCCGGGCGCAGCGATGGAACCGTGAGTGCTGGCCCGGCGGGCGGGGCGGGGGTCCCCGGGCGCGCGGCCGGAGTCGGGAGCCCCCGGCGGGGGCCGGCCACGTGGAGCTCGGGGGCCGCGGGAGGAGCGCCGCCGGGGCTTCGTGGGGGCTCCTGGCGCAGGGCTCCGAGCCACCGGCTGGAGGGAGCAGTGGAGACGGGGTCGGGGTTCCGGGACCGGCCTCGGCCAGAGCGCGCCCGGGGAGGGCCCTTCGAGGCCGGCTCTGGCCCTGCTGCTTAGGGGAACCGAGTGACCCCCGTCCCTCCCCAGGGCAGCCTCATTGGGATGGCCTGTTCTTTCCGGAGCCTCCTCGCCGCCTTCCTTCTGGCGGCCCAGCCTCCCCTGGAAAGGCGGTGGCCCCTGCCCCGGGCGGTGGCCCTATTCATCAAAGCGCCCAGAGCGCCCCGCTCTGCGTTTTGCGAGGGGGCCCAGCTCCGGGGAAAGTGAGATGCTTTCCTAGGGCTTTTTGATGATGTTGGCACGTTGGGAGGCAGCCACAGCCTCTTCAGATCTCTGGGAGGCCCAGTTTATGAGTTACAATCTGCTGACTTTGGGCCCTTCTCCCTCTGTGAAGTTCAGGGGTTTTAATGAGGAAAAACCTGTCCAGGGCCCCATAGACGCTGTCCCTAAAGCTTGCTTTTGACGCAAGAGTGTCACCTGGGTGTCCTCCAGGGGCCATCCGGAAAAGAAGGAGAGAGAATTAGAAAGAAGTTTAGCTCTTGGGTTGCAGTCCCGGAGGAGTGCCTGGCGTCTCTGCTGCGTGGAGCAGCGGCTGTGACAGGTTTGGAGGGCAGGTTCCCACAATTGCAGGCAGCCTTACGACGGTACCGTGTGAGTGTCTCTGTGTCTTTGGGGTTTTAGAGGCAGAAAAGGTTTGCAGTGGACCTCTGCTGATTTCCCTGAGGACAGAGGGAAGTAAGGTCCGGAGGTGGTGCCTGAAAGCAAACACGAATGATGTAAGGAGAGTTTTTTCCTCCTTCTTCCTCGGGAGGTTCTCGCTTTGGTTAATCACTTTAGTACAGCATAGAAAACCAGACTAGCGTAAAATGTCAGTCCGAGATCGATGTTTTAAAGGTCTTTCTTTTGATTAAACCCCAGGCAGAGATGGGTGAGCAGTCGCCTCTCACCCATCAAATGACACGATTCCTTTGTGGTGTGTGTGAATAGCACCTTTGGAATACTTTGCGAAGGTGCCTTTTGGAGTTGTGCCAAGTTGTGACCCTGTAGCAGAGTGACAGCCAGCATGTTTTAGGAGTTTCCCCGTGTTGTCCGTTTGACTCAGACTAGAGAGGCAGAGTTTGAAGTTGGTGTGGGCGTGAGCCCGGACTTCAGTCCGGTCTCCTGCGGGAGTCCTGTGCTGTCTGTTACACGACGGGGAACTAGACCACGCAGGAGCTATTAACTAAAGGAGGATTTGCAAAACCACGGTTCGAATGAAGGGTTTTAGTGGAGCATTCGAGTTTCTGCCGCTGCGGAACTGTATGTAGGCAGCACGGACAGTCTCCCGGAAGCGGGGCTGCAGGCTCTGCTGAGCAAGGGGCTGGGGTGGTGGGTTGTGGTGACCTGGAGGTCAGCCCCCCCATTGTCCAGCATTCGGAATGGCACGGACCTAGAAATCGGAAAAAGTCTTTGGCAGCGTATAAAAATCCTACAAGAAAACAAGCCTGACTGTCTAAAGTGTGTACAAGATTTAGGTGCCTGGTCAAAGTGCTCTTGTTGGCAGGTGTGAGAGAGGGTCTCACGGTGGGAAAGGTAAGAAGTGACAGGAGCAGGGCCAGGGAAAGAGTGGGGTGGGGAAGACTAGAAGAGAAGAGAGGGGTCTGGGGGAGCGGTGGCACTGGTTAGGGGTGGGGGTCAGTGTGGGCTCTGTCGCCCTGCAGATCCTGGCCTTGTGACCTCACTGCTCACATGAGGCCCAGCCTCCTCTTTTTAAAAGGGCCATTTAAAAATTGCCATCAAAACCTGTCAGAGTATGGAGTTCTCAGTTCTTAAAGCTTTATGCGTCAGTTTCCTGCTGACTCCATTCGTTTTCTGGTAATGCTGGGGAAGGGAGAGAAGCCAGGAGTTCGGGAGGAGAGGACGGTGCTGGGCGGGTCTCAGTCGCTAATGGGACTTCCTGTTTGAGCTGAGGGCTACCCCTGGTTGAGGGTGCCCAGGTTCCTTTGTTGCTTTGCTGTCACTGTAGCATTGCTCTGCAAACTTAAATCAGGTTGGCATTTTGTGTGTGTCTTGCTGGTTCACCCATCTTTTAAAGAGTGTATTTTACGTGTCAGTTTCCTCCAGGAGCATGTAAGTGTGGAAGTGTATTAGTTCGACTCCTCTTCTGCCAGCAGTGAAGGGGTGGCACCGACAAATTAACATGGTGGAGCCCTGCTATGGTGTCTGCGTCCTGGTCCTTGAGGGGAGACCAGGCCCGGGTCAGTACCTATTCCTGCAACCAGAGTCATTTAGGATTGTGTCTCTTAGAATTTTTTTTTCCTGAACCAAAATGATCTATGTACCAGGTACTGTTGTAAGTGCTTGATATGCATCATTTCATGTAATCCTCACAGCCACCCTCCCCATAGGGAAGTTTCTTTTATCGTTCCCATTTCACAGATGAGGGAACTGAGGTGCGGAGAAGTCAAGTGAGTTTCCCAAGGTCACAGCTTCTAAGTCGCAGAGCTGAGACTGAAGCCCAGGTAGTCGGCTCCGGAGCCCACACTCCTGATGTACAGTAGTCCCCCCTTCTCCGGGGGGAATGCGTTCCAAGACCCCCAGGGGATGCCTGAAATCACAGACAGTACTGAGCCCTATGTATGCTATGTTTTTTCCTGTACGTAGATACCCAAGATAAAGTTTAATTTGTAGATCAGGCACAGTGAGAGATTAACAACAGTAACTAATAATAAAGTTGGCTTTGGGGCCTTTATTAAGTAAAGTAAGGGTTACGTGAGCACAAGCCCTGTGACACGGCGACACTTGATCTGATAACTGGGATGGCTGCTGAGTAACCGACGGGCTGGTAGGTGTCCAGCGTGGATCCTCTGGACAAAGGGCTGGAGCAGGACGGTGCGAGATTTCGTGACGCTGCTCAGAACAGCATGCAGTTAAAACTTATGGGTTATTTCTGGAATTTTCCATGTAATATTTTCGGATCACGGTTGACCATGGGTAACTGGAAGCGTGGAAAGTGAAACCTTGGGTAAGGGGGCACTACTGGGTACTCTGCTGCCTCTCAGTAGCAGCTGGCGATGATGGGCGCTTAGCACGGGCTTTCGTGTCACAACTCCCTTCACTCCCAGCAACCCTAGGTGGTGGGGTCCCTCAGTTTCCTGAATTTTACAGGAACCAGGGTCCCAAGAAATAAAGTGTCTTGCCCCGGGTCAGCCTGCTGGTCAGGGGTGGTGGGGCCTTCCAGCCCAGACAACCAGCCTCCAGAGTCCCAGTTCGTAACCACTGGGCTACACAGCCTGGAGCTGGGTGGGGGTGCTGCCTGAGCTGACCAGTGTGTGGCCTGCTTCCCTGTTCTGTTTGCCCTGGGAAGGGTGTTCGATGACCCAGCCAACACGGTCCTGGGTGTGAGTCACTGGGCTTGCGGCCTGGCAGGCATCCAGGTGAATTCATGGTTCTTTGAGGAGCTTAGAACATTGTTCATTAAAATGCGTTAGGAGCTTGTTGGGCTTTGAGTGCTTGCGCAGTGGCCTTTTTTTCTTTTTTTTTTTTTAAGGGAGATTGGCCCTGAGTTAACATCTGTGCCCATCTTCCTCTACGTATATGTGGGACGCCTGCCACAGCGTGGCTTGATGGGCGGTGCCATGTCCACACCTGGGATCTGAACAGATGAACCTCAGGCCGAGGAAGCGGAACATGAGAACTAAACTGCTGCTCCACCGAGCCGGCCCCTACACAGTGGCTTTTTTGAAGTGCTGAAGATAAATTATTTGTAATGTATTTAAGTCGGCTGATTGAAATGTCAGAGTTCTTCTGTTCTTCCCCTCAGAGTGTCTTCTCAAAACCCACTAAATGGTAGGTTATTTAAAAAGGAAAGATTTTGGTGAGGGGTTAAAGAGTGAGTGTGATGGGCCTCTTTTCCCCCCTGACCTTGTGGGTACAGGTCCCACCTCCACCTCCTGCTGACCAGGACCTCAGAGTGTGTCCTGCCCCAGCCTCTGTTTTCCCCTGTGTGAAATGGGCTGATCGCCCCAGGCTCCTGGGGAGCCTCCTGGCCTGTACCAAGCAGGTGCTTAGGGAACGCCACGTCCTCCTGCCCTGCTGTTGGTTGGGTTCTGAGCTGGAGTGGGAGATTGCACAGTGGGTCTTCAGAGATATTGGTGGATGAAAACTGAGATTCTTTTAAAAAGAAAAAGTACGGGCCAGCCCGGTGGCACAGCAGTTTAGTTTGCACGTTCTGCTTCGGTGGCCCAGGGTTCACTGGTTCGGATCCTGGGTCTGGACCTACACACCGCTTGTCAAGCCATGCTGTGGCAGGCGTCCCACATATAAAGCAGAGGAAGATGGGCATGGATGTTAGCTCAGGGCCAGTCTTCCTCAGCAAAAAGAGGAGGATTGGCAGCAGATGTTAGCTTAGGGCTAATCTTCCTTAAAAAAAAAAAAAGAAAGAAAAAGTAGAGGGAGAGAAAAACACAGCTATTACTCCTGAGAAATACCTTGGTTGAGCTTGTCCTGCCTATTCACACTGTTCTGAGCACGTCCTTATTCGCTGATGCCCGTCCGCAGTCCTGTGGCTGTTGTGCTGTGTCTGACTCCCAGATGAGGAGACAGACCCTGCGTGGCCCTTGGCTTGCCTGCCGTCGTCTGCCCAGGAAGTGGGGGAGCCGGGATCTGAACCTGCCCGACAGGCACCAGGCCGGTGCCCTGGCCACGGGAGAAGAGATGATTTTTATACAGCTTATGAGAAAAAGAAAGTCTCAGCGAAAATGTGAGAATGGACCGAGAGATTGAAGGTCCCTTTCCACTGCCCAGATTCTCATTTTTTCATTCGGAAGTGGGAAATCCAGGTATGAGTCAAACAAGGGGCAAAATTTGTAATTCTGGAATATTTTCTGTCTTGTCCACGTACTGTATTTGTGACTCCATGATACGAGACAAGTACGTGTCAATAGAAACCCGTCGGTCTCCTGGACACCGTTGTCTCCTGCTCCACCGCGAGTGTGGGTATCCCTGGGGTCCTGGGAGGGGCAGAGGCTGTTGGTGCTGGGTTTTCTTCCATCTCTGCCCCATTGCTTGAAGACAGCGCCCCGAGGTGTTTTCTCGCCTTCCTTGCCTGCTCACATTTGTCCATTTCCTGGTCCTTCTGCTTCAGGCCCATGAGGAGTCAGGCACAGGGAGGGCGGCCTCCCCGCTTCTCCTTCCAGGGCTGTGTGAGGAACTCTTGTGAGGCCTGCGTGGAGGGAGAAGTGCTTAGCGGGAAAAGTGGTGTTGGCTCCAGTGGCCCTGGAGAGGAAGGGCATCCCGCTGAGGTATGTGGCCTGGACTGTGCCCACAGAAGGCACTTGCTGAGAGGACAAAGGCCAGAGCCACAGAAAACGTTAAAGGGCAACGGTGGGAGAAAAAGGTTAAATGTGCAGTTCAGTGGTCGAGAATTGATCATAGCAGGAAGATACGAGAACATGGAGGAAAGCAGAGTCAGACCAGGGAAGTGGGCGCAGGAATGGAAGGAGGCAGTAGTTGTTGTGCACCTGCCGTCGTAAGGCACAGAGGGGAGCGTGGA
Source organism: Equus quagga (assembly GCF_021613505.1). Taxonomy (NCBI): domain Eukaryota; kingdom Metazoa; phylum Chordata; class Mammalia; order Perissodactyla; family Equidae; genus Equus; species Equus quagga. Next base: position 9,381,846 of record NC_060274.1, on the reverse strand, counting down.
AATGTGTGAACAGTCGTCACCCGCGATGAGATCTGGAAACGGGCGTGTGCCTCCTGACCTGCAGTCGAGGAGACATTGCTTCCTCAGAGTGGTTGGGGTGGCTTCATGGGAGGCAGGCCCACAGCTGAGGACTACGGGAGGGCAAGGATGCAGTGACTCAGGGGGAGTAGGCAGGGCAGCGCCCAGTGACAGGGCTGCTTGGTGACTCTCACGTTCTGAAAGGACAGGTGCAGGTGGCTGAGCTAGGAGGCTTCCATGCCTGCGTGACTGGCTATCTTGAGTTTCATTTTTAATCTTGGTCTGTTTTGGGGGTATGTGTATTGATGGGAAGCATTGGATGCTAATAGAGTATCTCATGAGAAAGGACTTAAAGCACAAGAGTGTCCAGAAGACCAGGTCGGCATGTCCAGGGTTATTCGACGGCCCTGGGTGCCTGTGACCTAGGCGGTTTCCGTCTCTCGGCTCTCTGTCCTGGGCTATTGGCGGTGTCCACCCTCTTAGGTGTGGTGTGGCTTCAGTCACTCGGGCGGTTATGTCCACTGAGGTCAGAGAGGGTTTTCTTCTCATCCATCTCTTCGTTAGGCAGGAAATCCTTTTCTAGCAGCGCCTGGCTGAGTTCCCTCAGGTTCTGCACCCTAGTTGGGAGGAAGGCTGGGAGGGCGAGGGTCTGGCATTTTCAGCCTCTGTTACAGGAGCCTGGTCCGGTGGGCAGGGGATCAGGGTGGGAGGGCGGCAGGAATGGCCCTGACAGACAGCAGGTGTGCTTCTGTCCCGCCCCCAAGAAAATCCCTTTGTCTCCCGTGGCTCCTGTGCCTTCTTTGGAGTGAAGTGGGGGTGATAGTGGAACAGTTGTGTCAAAACAAACAAGCAAACACCCATCCACGTGTGACAGGCATGCCAGTGACAGCTGGTTGTGAAGTGTTTGGCTGTCACTCTGAGTGACAGGGAAGTCACTGGAGAGTTTTGAACTGAGAACGAACGCACTGGCTTTCATGGGAGTGGCTAGAGGGAGAGCAGAGCGTGGGATGCTGAGGGTGGAAGCTGGAGTAGGGAGGCTACTGCAGTCCAGGGAAAGAGGGCAGAGGCTCCATCGGAGAAGTGAGAAGGGTTGAGTCTCCATGTATATATATATTTCTTTTTAAAGCTTCAGTGTGTGGTTGTGTATCCTGGCTATTAGTTAAGTTCTCTATGTGAGCCACTGCCACAGTATGACAACTGACAGACACGTGGTGTGGTTCCACCACCGGGAAATGCACCGGGGCCGTGGTGGTGAGAGTGCCATATCTTAACCACGAGACCACGAGGGCTGGCTCTAGTCTCCATATATTTTGGAGGCCTTGTTGATGGATCCTATGTGGGGAGTGAGGAGAAGACAGATGTCAAAGGTGACTCCCCGGTTGTCGGCCTGAGAACCCAGAAGGTTGGGAAATGGTTATGAATATGCATAATGAAGGGAAGGCAGGGTTTATAGTGATTTGGATTATGGCTGCAATTTTTTGGGTTGGCTTTCCATTAAGGTGTTTTTAGTTTCTCTAGGAATTATTTCCGTGATATTTTAAATCACCCATGAAATAGAGATTAATTTAGAAGGGACCTGGAGAGTCCAAGGTGATGCTAAGGGAACAGTCTGTTCCATTGCATTTGAAAGGTCTTCCGAGGACCTGGGGGCTCCAACTGGGCCAGAATTTTAGAGTGTGTATTAGATGCCTGAGTGTGAAAAGATATATGGACCTGGAGAGAAGGCTGGTATATGGGTCCCATCAAGAAAAGAAAAAAGGAGAGACACTCATTGTGAACTGGCAAGATGTTGTAGGAAGACATCTTGCCCTGGTTATTCAGAGAGATTTCATCAGCTGCTGTGCTTGACTTGGCCAGGGTGTATGGAGCAACGGGGAGCCCTTTCCTGCCCCCTACCATCTCACCACCAGCTTGAGGGAACCACATGAACACTTTTGAGATAACTGATGAAAGTCGAGCTGAGTAGGTGTTTTCTGAATGCCTCCCATGTGCCGAGCCTGGTGTCCATGCAGATAGATCGGTACCTTGTCTTTGGGCACTCAGCTGTGTAGTGCAGACCACATCCATTGTCGTGGTTTAAAAACATGGGCGGCGTGATGGAGAAGTGAGGGAAAGCTTCATGGAGGGGATGGGACGTACAGGTGACCCTGAGTGCTGGGTCAGATTTAGATGGTTTGGTGGGGAGAAGAGAGAGCATTTCATATCAGGAGAGCAGTGCGGGAATGGGCTGGTGTGGGGTCTGGCTTGACTGTGTTGGGAAGCGTTACAGAATTTAAGCACTAGAGTCTGATGCTTGGGTTTGAATGCTGCGTCTGCCACTTAGTACCTTTGTGATCTGGGGCAAGTTATCTACTTTTCAAAGCCTGAGCTTTCTCGTCTGTGAGATGGGGGCACTAGTGGTACCTACCTCAGAAGGTAGTTGTGATGACTAAGGGAGGCAGTAACTCATGTAGGATATGTACAGGGTTGGATTTGGGGGGACCTTGAAAGCTGTAAAGGAGGAGTTTGAATTTGATCAAGTGGCTCTGGGGAGCCACATGGGCTTTCTGTGCAGGGGTAGCATGTTAAAAGTTCTGTACCACCCCCAGAGGAAGATGCATCTGGAAGGCTGCTGCCTACTTGTGGTGGGAGTTACTGAGGGCTTGGACCGCGGGACTGGCGTTCTGAGATGAAGAGACATTAGGACGCAGGGCATCACCTCTTCCTGGCTGGCGGGATGGGTGGGATGCATGAGAGATGGGCGTCATTCATCAGTGATGACTTCATGGACGGGCATCATTCATCAATGATGACACCATTCATCAGTGACTCCAAGACTTCAGGATCGGGGCTGGAGAAAGGGTAGAGGCAGGAAGGGGGCAGTGAGAAGCAGTCTTTCATTTACGTTATTTTATTTTTTAATGGGTTCAATTTTAAACCTATCGACTGTAACGTGATGTGAAAGACATTCTAAGTGAAAATGTCTCGGGAGACCCTGTTTTGGAGGGAGTCAGGGCGGGCAAGAGGTTGGGGATGGTTCCTGGAGGCAGGAAGGACTGGTGAAGAGGAAGCAGGAGGTCCCCAGTATTGGAAAGCCTGTACAGTGTGGGGTCTTGAATCTGGCTGGAGAGCTGCCGGAGGAGGACGGGTGACAGTAGAGGGGCAGATGGGGGATGGGTTAAGGCCTCTGGGTCCGAGATCTCTCAGTGGCTGGCTGTGTATATTTTCTACTTCACAGTCTTGCCTCTGAGCGTTTACACAACTATTCCTCCTGTTGGTGACCAAGGCTTTCTGCTCACCAAGACTTGCCCGGGCTTTGGTTAGTGTAGGTTCACTGAATTGTTAGAAACATGCTGGCATTTCAGCCAGGAGGTGAAATGGGAAGTAGGCAGAGAAATCACCGGGCGCCGGGTTCAGGGCAGGAAGCAGGCTGGGAGGCAGCTGGGAGTGTGAGGTGTGAAATCCTGAGCTCACCTCACGCCGTGGCCCGGACTCCTGGCTGCTGCCTCTTCCATGTCAAAGTTTTGTTGTTTTGATCAACAGTGTAGATGTGCGATTTGTCTGGAATAGGGTGATGTTCCTGAGGTTTCAGAAGTCTCTAGTTTGGCGGTGAACTGTTTCAGAGCTCTTAGACACTGAGAGCAGGACGAACCGGGGAGAGGAGGGCGGCATCACGTCTCTGTGCTGTCCCACGACCCATGACACCCTGTGGCTGGAGAGGGTCTGCGGACCACACCTCCCAGAGCGAGGATGCTCAGAGAGGTTACCGTCTGCCAGGGGCCTCGAGACAGAGCAGAAGGGGGCTCCTTGCCCACCCTGTTCCTGCAGGCCCAGGTCCGCGAGGGTGGCCTTTTCTCAAGCAGGGGACTGAGTTTCCTTTCTCTGTGTCTTTTTCCCATCGAGGTGAGTGAGGCTTGATTGTTGAACTAGGAAATCTTCTAATAAATTGGATTTAGGTGGATGTTTTAAGGAAGGGGAAATGTTATCACTCCCTCCGAGGAGAATTGGATGCTGCCCTGGGCGGGTTGTATGCTGCAGAAATTTGATCTTGTGCCGTCGTTCCCTTTCTTAAGTCTCTTTTTCAGTGTTCCTGCTCGCCTGCCAAATAACTGTGCTTTATAATAAACCATTGGTAATGTGTTTTACCAGTAATATGTTTTAAAAATCAAAATTTTAAGTATTCTTATTCTTATTCTGTTTTTCTTGCTTCCAAGAAGCACTTCTGTGTTCCTGCGTCTGCTGGGGAGCCCTTGGTGCCCCAGGCCCTCCATACCAGGCCCGCTCCTGGGGCGGGTGGCAGCAGAATGGGGCGCCGTGGATGACTTTGTGCAGTGTTTTTAAGCAACTTCAGATTTACAGAAGAGTGGCAAAGATGGTGCAGTGTTTCTGCACAGCCTTGCCCAGCTTCCCCTCGTGTTTGCGTCTTGGAGCCACGGCCCGTTCGTCGGAGCTGAGAGGCGGCGTTGGTGCAGTACTGTTAACTGCAGACTTTACTTGCGTTCCCCAGCATCGAGGCGTTTGGCTTGTGTAATGTTTTTTCAGGGTGACAGTGCCCTGTGCAGCTGTGTAGAAATCTTCCCTTCTGCAGAGTGTATGAAACAGGGCATGCAAAACAGCCACATAACAGCCTCCACACCTGGGGATCACAGAGGAGTGACCAAGGAGGCCTTGTCTTGTGCCAGCCCTGCCTTCTACAGGGCTTCCCCCAGGAGGGAGTCCTGGAGGTGGGTCCTCAGCTCCTTCCTGCTTCCCAGAGTGTCCTTCCTGGGGAGGGGCAGCTACCACCAAGGGGCAGAGCTAGGACGTCTCAGCCAAGTGTCCTGCCATCTCTGAACCTCAGATTCCCCTTGTGCAGATCAAAGGAGTAGGGCTTCCTCCGTGAGGTAGTTTCTGGCTCTAATATTTTAAGGCTCTCAGGCCTCTTATACAATCTTTTGGGTCTAAAACCTGAGTTGGGATCAGGCCACTTGATCCACCAGCTCTCGCTTCTCACGCACGGCAGGGTCCGTGGTTCAGTGTCTGCTCCCGAGTCCCAGAGGAGAGGATGGAGGTGCTCGTTCCTTCCGCTCCTCGCTGGCCTGTCCTTCAGGGAGCACGGGACTGGAGGTTCACCCACCGGAGGGCCTGCCAGGTCCTGCTGGTGAGAGATAGCTGGGTATCAGCAAAGCCACGTCAGGGCCACGGCGGCCGGGGGGCCCCACCCTTGCCCTGCGTGCGATAGCGCCAACTGCTTTCCTGCTCAGGAGCTGGAATCTTCCGCCGCGTAAGGGAGAGCTTGTGTGTGCACACATCCTGTGTGAGCTTCATACCACAGAGCAAATAACCTTTCCCTCTGTTTCTGGCTCGGAGCCTGTTTCTCCCCCTGGGGGGTGTGTGTGTGTGTGTGTGTGTGTGTGAGTGTGTGAGTGAGTGTGTGTTGCCTCCTGTTAGTGAGGCATGAGAAATTCCTTCCTGCTATCTCAGCTGCCAGACCAGGAAATGTGAGGGGGATAAAAAGAACGTGGAAAGCAAAGCAAACCAAAACCCCCGCTCGCTCTCATCTCTGGATTTCTGGGTCTTTCTTCAGGTTGTAGGGTAGGGGTCAGCCACCGCGGGCTAACCTGGCCAGCCCCCTCTCTGTAGGAGGGTTGAAGGTTTATGTTGTGCCTTGGGCTGCTGACAGAGCAGCCTCGAGGATGTGTGACAGACTGTGTGGCCCGCAGGGCCTCAAACACGTATCATCTGGTCCTTTGTAGATCTGTCTTTTGTTTGCTGGCCTCTGAGGTGGGGAGTTGTGAAAGAGAAGTGATCTCGAGCCCGCTGCTGTTTTGTTCTGACCAGAGGAGAGAGTAGGGATGCCCAGGAGGGGCCCTGATGGGGGAGGGGAGGATGGATCCTTGAATGGGTTTTCAGATTGGTGTGAGTCACGGGAAACCGCGGGCAGCTTGCTTCGTTGCATCAAAACCTGACTCTGGGCTGGGCGTCACAATGACGGGGTGATGCAAGTGAGGGGTCTTAGACTGTGAGGGTCCCTGGACAGGAAAAATAAAACTGTGGGCTAGCGGGAAGAACAGATAGAAGAATGTGATGCTGGTGGCACCTGGAGTTCACAGGCTGGGCCTGATGGTGACAGCTAACAGTGAAAGCTGTGTGTGTGCGCATGTGAGTGCGGCAGCGTCCTCCACGCACCTGGGCTCTGCTCTGGCAGCTGGAGGTGGGATGTGTGTGGAGGGGGCCCGGCCACCTCTGATGTGGTGTGCTGAAATGTGTCCTAAGGGGGCGTGGAAGCCACCACGTGCTTCCCGCCATCAGGAGAGGTTTCACTGGCCCTGTGCAGACCAGGGTGGCAGGGGCCCTCTCCACCAAGCCCTTGACCCAGAACATACCAGAACGTCATCCCCACCGCCGTGGTCACTGAGCCCATTGGGACTGTTTTGTCAGAATAGGTCCGCGTCGGAAACGAGGGCTGGCAGGTGGGGAGGGGTGGCCCAGTGTGGCCTGCGTGCGGTGGTGGTCTGGGGACCGAGCCCTCTGCCTGCCGGCCCCTCACCCACGGGCTTCTGCTCCGCAGGCTGGCGCCCATGCGGCTGTACACGCTCTCCAAGCGCCACTTCGTTCTCGTGTTCGTTGTCTTCTTCATCTGCTTTGGCCTGACCGTCTTCGTCGGGATCAGAGGTAAGGTGCAGTTTTTGATCATTTTATCATTTACGGTGACCTTGGTGCAGCACTTCTCAGCCCGGCCCAGCCATACCCACTTGCTCTCACCTGCCAAGGGCCCCGTCGTGGAGGGTGAAGCCCCGCTTCTCTCTGAACCCACTGGGTGGAGGGGTCCCCTTGGTCCTGCCCCACACAGCAGCTAGGGCCTGAGTTCAGCTTGACAGCACCAGGCGGCCTTATATTGGACATCAAATATTTCTGGAGAGTCTTCTGTGCACCAGGACCAAGCCTGGGTGCTGGGGAATCCAGACATGCTGGCTGATGGGGGAGACGGGCCATCTAAATGGTTCAGGTGCAGTGAAAGGTGGGGACGGTGTGAGACAGCTGTGAGCACGGGGCTGGGGTGGCCGCAGAGGAGCGGGGAGGCCGCCCTGGTGACGCCCGAGCTCTTGGCAGGAGGGAGCCTGCAGGTCAGCTTTTGCCCTGTCTTTGGGGCGCCAGGTGCCCTGCGGGTCCACAGCACGCAGTTCGAGGGGAAGAGCCATGCCATAACGATTTCAGCTTTGAAAATGCCTTTGAAATTGTCCAGTCCCACCCCCTTTCTCACAGACAGAAAACTGAGAACCTGAGAAATGAGCTGGTTTTTATAAGAGTCCCAGAACCCCGTCTCTTCGGTCCTCTCCCAAGGGGCCGGAGACCAGGAGCCTGACTTAGGCTGTGCCTTCTTTTCCTCGTAAAGACCTTTTTCAGTGAGGGTGGTTCCTGGTAGGTGTTTATTTAATAGAGGCACTTAACATTACCGTGCAAATGACAGTTAGGCTTAACCTGTCCCAGAGGCGTTTGTGCCTCAAAAGGCTAGTTTCTTAACCTACACTGAAACCTGGGTTGGTGAATGGACTGAGGAAGCTGGGGGAGAGGGCCACTATTCGGGTGCTCTTTGCCTGATGATGATGAAGATGAGATGGTGACAACAGCAACCGCAGCCAGCCTCTTCTCTTCCTTCCTCGGAAGTCACCAAGGAGTAACAGTTACGTTAATCACAGCACAAGACATCTCCATTATCTGACTTGATTTTTACAACTGTCCTTTAAGATTGGGGGTGGGGGGTGGGGGGAATTAATAGGCTCATGGTCTCCAGTCCCAACAGGACCTTAGCCAAGTCTTGTTTCCTTAAGCCACTGCCTGTCTCAAACGGCCATGATTAGCTTCAGCCTTCTCCATCCTTGCAGAAATGAAAAGTGATGCACCAAGCCTGAGATCAGAAAAACAATGTCAGGATTCCCACATCCCTTTCCTTCTTCCCATAGAGTACTGGTGTTAGTCAGTTCTCTGGAGAAACAGACCAACAGGATGTGTGTGTATATATATATATGGAACTGAACCAATAGGATAGATAGAGATATCCTCTTTATTGTAAGGAATTGGCTCACACAATTATGGAGGCTAAGTCCCAGAATCTGCATTCGGCAGCTGGAGACCCGGGAGAGCCCGTGGTGTAGTTCCAGGCCGAGTCCCAAGGCCTGAGAAGCAGCAGAGCTTGGGGTCTGAGTTCCAGTCTGAGTCCAGGTGTGAAGGCAGGAGAAAAGCCATGTTACAGCCCGAAGACTGGCAGGCAAATAGAGCAAATTCTCCCTTACTCATCCTTTTGACTGTCTTCAGGCCTTCAGCAAATTGGATGAGGCCCACCCGTGCCGGGGAGGGCAGTTCGCTTTCCTCCTCTGTCCGTTCAGTGTTCATCTTGTCCAGAAGCGCCCTCACAAACGCTGGGAATAATATTGAATAATAGTGTTCAAATGTCTGGGCACCGTGTGGCCAGAGACTCACCACTCCGTCCCCAGAAGAGGAGGTGGAGTCCTTGAGGGGTGTTTACTCTCCTCTTTGGTGTCCTATAATTGAAATACTATGATATAAAATTAACAATACTTAGGAACTGTGATCTAAAGTCAATACATCTTATGTTACTTGATAAGGGAATAAGAGAAGGAAGAAAACAAAGATATTTGCTTAGAATGTATATTTATATGTATGTATGTACACACTCATGCAAACATATTCGTGACAAAATAAGGAAGAAATGCTCATGACAATTACAGTCCTCGTGTCTATAACTGGTCACATGGTCGTAGCTGGTGCTTATAACTGCCTTCTTCCACTACCCATCCCATATTCCCTTCGCCTTCAGCAAGCACTTCAGCTGGTCGTGGTTCTTTACTGGGTGGGGTCACCCAAACCTTCATTCTTGAAGGATCTGAGCCATTCATAGTCCTGCCTGGATTGGGATGTAGTTTTCCATTGGCCATAATCTCAGGACATGGAAATACTAAGAGAGACCCTAAAGGATCTCCTATAATCCAGACATGCTCTCCCTTGCTTCCACTGTGGGGTCGCACTCCAGTTTCCCCTGTAGTCAGGATCACTCACCCCAGCCAGCACAGTCACTCCCTGCTTTGCCGGTTGATTCAGAGGCATGAGGAGCCCAAGGTGGCCGGGCTACAGCCTTGACTTCCGGTTCAGTGGAATCATTGTTGTATCTCCTGGTGGAAGCATTCCTCCCTTTGGAACTAAGACTTCTAGGCCAGCAGAGTGTCAGGGCACGGGGGCAGGAAGCAATGTTTTGCTACTGGATCACTAGGGGTAGTAGTGTGGTGCCACTCCCATTTCCACCCTTGATTCCTGGATCCGCGAATCCTGGCCGTGGGAGAAACAGCACCATACGTAGGACACTGATTCAAAGCACATACAGCTTCGTAGAAAACCCTGCCGCAGGCCTGCAAGGTGTTGCCACCTAGCTGGCCCTGTAACTGAGTCTTCAAGAGGCCATTTCACCATTCTGTCAACCAGCTGCTTCAGGATGATGGGGAACATGGTAAGAGCAGTGAATTCTGGGAACATGGGCCCGTTGCAGCACTTCTTTTGCTATGAACTGAGTGCCTCGATCAGAAGCAATGCTGTGTGGATACCAAAAATCAGTATATAATCGCACATCTGGCTATTTCTCAGTGAACGACCAGGTGCACTGCTTCAAGTCCTGCCCAATTTGAGAGTTTCCTGTTACCATGACCTTCAGAGATGCCCCAGGCAGGGGCTGTAGTGCTGCGGCTGTCCGCTCCCGGGTGGTCAGCTCCTCCTCTGTCAGCTGATCATGGGGACTGCCCGTGAGGCCGTCGGTGCAGGCTGGGAGGAGAAGGTGTAGCAGGAGGGGGGACCGGGGGCATTTGGGCCACTTCTTCACGTGACTGACTTGTGCCTTCGGGCCTGCTGGGCCAGGCCCGCATCCACCACTTCCACTTGGTGATGGTGTGCCGCTGTGCACGTGCAGCTTTACGGCTTGATGGGTCAGGTGATGCCCAGGTTGTGATGGCAGCTCAGGTCACGTGGTGACTTGATGCCCAGGGTTAAGCGCTCCGTCTCTGAGAGGCCCAGTAGCAGGCCAGAGCCGTTTCTCAGGAGGAGAGTAGTTATCTGTGGGGGTGGCAGGGCTTTGCTCCAGGATGCCAAGGGTCTGCGCTGCGATTCACCTGTGGGGCCCTGGCAGAGGCTCCCAACAGCGTCCCTTTCTGCCCTGACACTTCAGGCACCAGTGGATCTGCTGGGTCCACGGCCCGCGTGACAGAGGAGCTCGCACGGCAGCCTGGTTCTGTCGTGGAGCCTCCTCTCATCCTGGGCCCCACTCAGAACCAGCGGCTTTTTCGGTCTCTAGGTAAATGGGCCAGAGTATCACACCCAGATGAGGAATATGTTGCCTCCAGAATGCAAAGGGGCCCATTAGGCGTCATTCCTCTGTTTTGGTTGTAGGAAGGGTCAGATGCAACAACTCATCCTTCACCTTGGAGGGGATATCACTACAGGGCCCACACCACTGGACCCCTAGAAATTTCACTGAGTTAGGAGGCCCCTAAATTTTAGTGAGATCTATTTCCTGCCTCTCACGTGCAAATGTCTTACCAGTAAGTTTAGAGTAGTGGTGACTTCTGGCTCACTGGGTCCAGTCAGCATAATGTCATCAGTGTCGTGGACTGGTGTGATCGCTTGTGGAAGGCAAAGGTGATCAAGATCCCTGTGAGCTAAATCATGACACAGAACTGGAGAGGTGCTAGGCTCCTGAGGCAGGACAGTGAAGGTGTATTGCTGGCCTTGCCGGCTGAAAGCACACTGCTTCTGGTGGGCCTTATTGAGAAGGGTGGAGAAGAAGACATTTGCCAGATCGGCAGCTGCCCATCAGGTACTAGAGGCTGTGTGAATTTGCTCTCGTGGTGAAACCTCATCTGGTCCAGCAGCTGCAGTTGGAGTCAACACTTACTTGGTTAAACTTGTCATAATCCACTGTCATTCTCCAAGATGCATCTGTCTTCTGCACAGGCCAAATAGGCGAGTTAAATGGGGATGTGGTGGGTAACTTCATGTCCTTAATGTGACACTAATGTTGGCAGTCCCTCCAGGAATGCAGCATTGCTTTTGGTTTGCGATTTTCCTAGGTAGAAGCAGTTCTAGTGGCTTCTGCTTGACCTTTCCCACCATAACAGCCCTCACTCCACAAGTCAGGGAACCAGTGTGGGGATTCTGTCAGCGACCGAGTATGCCTATTCCAGATATGTGTTCTGGAGCTGGGGAATTAATCATACGATGGATTCAGGGACCCACTAGGTTCACTGTGAGAAGGGCCCCAGCTAAAACTCCGTTGATCTCCTGACCTCCGTAAGCCCCTATCTGACTGGTGGGCCACAGTGATGCTTTGGGTCTCCTGAAATTAGTGTCACTTAGAGCCAGTGTCCAGTAGTCCCTGAAATGTCTGATTGTTTCCTTTCCTCACTATATAGTTACGCTGATAAAAGGCCATAGGTCTCTTTGGGGAAGGCTGGGAGAATGATTAACAGTATAAATTTTTGGCAGTGTACCAGGGTGCTTTCTTACAGGGACCCCATGTCCCCTTCATTCGATGGGTTTTGGGTCTGTAAACTGGCTCACACCTAGAAACGGATCAAGAGGCTATGACTGTATTTTTATGATTCAGGTTGGACTTTTGTTCATGTGACCTAGCACTCTTCTCTGTATACGCATCAAGTGAGGATTAGTAGGCTTCCTGTGTATTTCACTTCTAGGAGCACCGTGATCGACTAGCCAGCGCCCTAGGTCTCATGTCACACTGTTCTGTTCCTCCTTTGACTTTGCTGTTCCTTTCGGTAACCACACCCACCTTGCCTTGGCAGTTGAGTGGGACCACTGGGCCCTGCCATCCCTGGGTTCCACTTACTCCCATTGCATTTTGGTTTCCCAATTCATTGACCACAGTTCCCACGGTAAGGTCTGGCCTACAAAGAGGGGCAACTGTAGAGCTCTTTAAGGATGCTGGGGCTCCCCTCACAAATTTATTTCTCAGAGTAGTAGTGAAGGTATGTCTTATGGGCTCTCCCAAAGGTCTTAAGTGACAAATCACCCCAACATCCCAATCTCCCTGGGCCTCTGCATCCCTTGCTCTACATTAAACCGAGGCAGGTACAGCATTTCTGATGCACTCACTAGGGGCCACCTTTTGGTCCATGTTTTAGTCAACCCACCAGTCAAGCTGTTGGAATCCTTCCTAACTCCGCGAGCTACAACACTCAGTGCAGAATCTCTGCTTAGTGAGCCCATATCCATGGATTCAGCCTGATCCAACTTTATGTTCCTTCGACCATTATCCCACACCCTTAGTCTCCATTCCCACACGTGCTCCCCAGATTTCTTTCTGTGTAAATCAGAAAACTCAAGTAGTTCTTCAGGAGTGTAGTGTGCCTCCTCATGGGTCACACTTGGTACCTCCCCTCTAGGGGCCTGTGGGAACTTGAGTCTGGTTATAGTTCTGGAAGCAAAGAGCGGTGATGAAGGTGGGTCCTGAGCAGAATCAGCACTGTCTTGGATGGCAGCTGCCTCAGGGGGGGCCATTGCTGTTTGCTTAGGCAGCGCAGGGTTAATCCCTCAGACAGAGGTGGAGAGGCCTCCTCCAGAAGGAAGAGACTAGGGAAACTCATCAGAGTTTAGGGGCTCAGTGTCCCCAGCTTCGTCAGGATCTTCCCGCACATCCCCACCCCAACTTAGAGGACCCCGTTCTTTCCCACTCAGTGCCCTCACTCCACAGGGAGGCACTGTGCAGGCTGCAGGGTCAGCGTGCCTCATGATCCAGCCAGTTGCAGCTTGAGGTTCTGGTTTGATTTTCGGCAGCCCCGGCCCTGGGGCTGTCAGAGGTAAAGGTCTCCTTCAGGGCAAACATAAAGCTTTCCCGCCATTTCTGGGCGCCTGAGCTGGAAATTCAAATTCCTGAGCTCATCCTTTTCTTTCACCGCTTTGTCAGTGACTTTAGGAGTAACCAGCCAACCTCATTATATTCGTTAGTTTTCCAAAAGTGTTCTAAAGTATCATAAACAGAGTCACTTAGCACCTTGCTTCTGATAAGTGGTTGGTAAGGAGCATCCAGTGGAGATGTTTTGCATATTTTCAGGGCCTGTCAGTACTCTCCTTACTACAGGACATAAGAGTCATTAGCTTCTTTAAATCTAATCAGATTAGAGAGACAATTCCAGAAACCCCAGAACCAATTCAGAAAACTCATCCTTAACATTCTGTTCCTCTAGAACCACACTTGGTGCCAGAATCTGTGTTAGTCAGGGGTCTCCAGAGGAACTGAACCAACAGGAGATACCTAGCTATATCTCTGTTTATCTATCGATCTCTCTCTATTTAGAGAGAGAGAGGTTTATTTATTATGAGGAACTGGCTCATGCGATGACAGAGGCTGAGAAGTCCCGTGCTCTGCATTTGGCAGCCTGGAGACACAGAGCTGATGGTGTTAGGTCCAGTTAAGTCTGAAAACAGGCAAAGACTGATGTCCCAGTTTGAAGACAGAGAGGGAGCCCAGGCACCGGGCACAAATCCTCCCTCACTCAGCCTCGTTTGCTCTGGTCAGGCCTCCGATGATTTGGATGAGACTGACCCACTGTTTACTTCGTCTGCTGATTGAGATGGTGAGCTCGTCCCCCCTCACAGACATGCCCAGAATACCGGTCAACCAGGTATCTAGGCATCTGGGCCCAGGCAAGCTGACACACGAGATCACCCTCATGTATCCTTGGCTCCCGCTCACTGTAAGAATATTAGGATCTCAGAGTTAAGAGTTCCTTAGGGACCACTGGGTTCATCATCCTCATTTTGCAAATGAGAAAATTGAGATCCAGAAAGCCAAGTCAGCCGAGACTGGAGTGTAGATTTTTCTGGCTCCCAGTTCTTAATTCTTTCTGAGAAACCAGACTGCCTTGCTCCCTGGGATAAGAGAGCACTGAGATTGTGACTCTGTTTATAATAAGCCTCCCTGTGGGCACGAATCTCCTTCCGACTTGGAGACATCCCCCTCTCAGCATTCACGAACGCAGCCCGAGCCGTGTTACCACCTTGGCTGGCGAGCATCCTCGTGTGTCTCCTCCTTAAACAGAGGATCGTTGGTGGCAGGCTGCGCCAGGTCCCTGAGGCAGCCCAGACGACTGACGTCACGAGCTGGGAGCGATAGGTTTTAGGACAAGTCCTGCTCCACGGTAGATTAAAATCAGAGTCACAGTATTTCCTTTGACTACTTCTTGTAAGAATTATGCTGTGAGAATCTATGAAGACTGTATATCTGTTATTTCAGGAAAAGCCTTGAGTATATGTTAGTATGTATTATGCTTCTTTCTCTCCCCTACTTAATAAATATTTTTGGAAGATTGGGTTAATTGGATGAATAGATGTGTCTTAATTTTGTAGCAGAAATCTTTATACTTTCCAGTATATATAGACAATGTCTGCATCATCAGTGTTTTCTTGGATCCGTGCCCTGCAGAGGGAGCCCTTGCCAAGAGCAGAGGAGAGGTTTCTGCACACACAGACCCCGTGGAAATCGTGTGCATTGTGTGTTAGTCATAGTGGGCTCCCCTCCGTTGGGAAGTCAGTAGAATGGATATTGTGTGTCTGTGTACGTTTATATGTTTTACTGAAATACATAAAACTTCTAAAGACAGACAAGGAAAATAAGACCACCTCCATTAAATGTATGAGTCTTTCTTGGCATTTGAAAAAAAAATGAATGAATTCATTATCAATATAGATAAAACCTGCTTTTTTCCTTCTCTGTTACACTTTAGGGCCCAAAGTGATCCAGACCTCTGCAGCTAATTTTTCACTAAGTAACAGCAAAACGGTAAGACTGGGTCTAAGTGGCGGCTGGTGGGGATCATAAACTTTCCGGTCACTAAGAAATGGTCCCGCTCAGAGGGTCTTGAGGTGGACTTCAGGCAACGTACATTTCTAACTCCACTGTCAGCCCTGGGCCTCTGGGTTCTTGTTGCTAAAATGGCCTTCTCTGCTGTAATAAATACCTCGGTTCTGAGAAGGGATGGTGGGTTTAGCTCTTAGGAAGCGGCAATTCGTTTCCACACGGTGGTTATTTCGTCCTGATTCCTCACGTCTGCAAGTCTTATTAGATTCTAAGTTCTAACAGCAGTCGCTTAGGTATCTAACCCTTCTTGTTCTATTTGCCCAAGTGGACACGTGGTCTCCATGTCAGGTTTCTAACAGAAACAGTTCTTTCTAATCATTGTTTGGTATTACTTGCACGAACACGGTTTAAATGAAAAATGCTCTTTTCTTTTCTTTTTTTTTAATGTGCCTTGATTCTTCACCATCTTTAGAGAAAAAAAGATCCTTCCAATCAGAGGCATTTTGGTATTCTTTAGTAAATACTAACTTGTGAGAGCCCAAACAATGAAACCCTTTTATTTTGCTGTGCATCAGACATAATGTCTTTATCTATAAACTGGACACAATTGTCCTACATTCTCATGAATGCACAACATGTGCGGTTTAAATCTGATTCTTTGGCCCCAAATATCTTGTCCTCGTCTCCATTCTCTTAGCTCTCTGCGAGTTTCTTCCCCTACCCCCTGTTTTCAAAAAGGCAAAGGGAGAAAACTTTGCATTTATTTATTTTCTTCAACTCTCGCACTGAGGCTCTGATTTGAAGAGGTGCGACCATCAGCTTTCCTGACCGTACTTCGGTTTTTAAAAATTTCTGTCTCTCAGGATGTAAGTCTTTTTTTGACACTGAAAATAGCAGCCATCCCACAGAACTGACTTGCTTCCAAGAGATCATCCTCACTTCTGAAAGATTGTCCCGACATCCTTCATTCCTGGGTGGCTTTGAGGCAAGTCTTGGGTCGCAGGAGTTCCACTGAGGCTGCAGAGTATTAAAGCACAGAACCACCCATTTACATTCAGAGACTCTGCAGTCAAATAACGCTTTTCTTTGGAACTGTGGGTGAGCTCCTTAAACAACCTTCTCTGCTGTTGTCCCACTGCTGTTACACACCCATGTTCTCTTTGTCAACAGACCCTGCAGAAGTATCATTGGCAACATGGTCCCCTCTAAATTTTTCTCGCCAGGGGTGTTAAGACTTTCCTAAAGCTGAAAATAGCAGACGCCAAACAGTGAAGTGTCTGGCATATTGGTACTGAAGGATGGTTCTTGAGACACATTATCTTGTAAATATGAAAATATTTCCTTTCTTGGCCTTTATTATCTTATTAAATGTGTCATCTGTGCTTTTTTTTTTTTAAAGATTTTATTTTTCCTTTTTCTCCCCAAAGCCCCCCGGTACATAGTTGTATATTTTTTAGTTATGGGTCCTTCTAGTTGTGGCATGTGGGACATCGCCTCAGCGTGGCCTGATGAGTGGTGCCATGTCCCCGCCCAGGATCCAAGTTAGTGAAACCCTGGGCCGCCAAAGCGGAGCGCACGAACTTGACCACTTGGCCACGGGGCCAGCCCCTCATCATATGTGCTTTTAATTTTTTCTCCAAGAGGATTTTTTTCTTGGTATTTAAGTATCTGTATTATCTCAAGGTCCAGGTGGTAGAAGCCGTCTGCTTAGAGTTTTTCATGAGAGACAGAAGTGAAAGTCCTTTCTTTTTCTGGAAGGCAGAATTTCACTTATGTTGTCAAAGGGAAAACTACATGTTGTTTCTATCGTAGCAATAATGTTCAAACCAAGTTTGCTAAATGTAAATTTGGTATGTTAAGGTGAGGTATTTGGTAGACTTGATGAAAATTACTCAACTTTTCTTTCTTTTGCCTCAGCTAAAGCCAATTCAGATACTTTCAAATCCACTGTCTACATATAATCAGCAGCTCTGGCTGACGTGCGTTGTTGAGTTGGAGCAATCAAAAGGTATGAGGCCTGACATCGTGGAATGATTTTTCTTTGTACCATGCACCGTATTTTAAAGGTTGAAAGAGGTTTAAAAATCTTTGAACAGTGCTCAAGGGTGATATACGAGAGTGTTCATTGTTCTTTATAATGGAACAAATGGAAGCCCCTTAAATGTCCTCCAGTGTCCTGGGGAGTAAGATACGATGCAGCCCTCAGGGAGTACTGGTCTGCCCTCAGGGAGTACTGGTCAGCGCTCAGGGAGTACCGGTCAGCCCTCAGGGAGCACCGGTCAGCCCTCAGGGAGTACCGGTCAGCCCTCAGGGAGACCAGTCAGCCCTCAGGGAGTACCGGTCAGCACTCAGGGAGTACCAGTCAGGCCTCAGAGAGTACCAGTCAGCGCTTGGAGTACTGGTCCACCCTCGGCAAATACTGGTCAGCACTCAGCGAGTACTGGTCAGTGCTCAGTGAGTACTGCTCAGCGCTCAGCAAGTACTGGTCAGTGCCAGGTATCCTGGTCAGCTCAGTGGCTGCACAGTGTCTGCGCTGCAGCTGCAGCCTTTTCATTGGGGTTCTGGAAGAACACTAAGACCTGATGCCCTAAGGCAATGGTTCTGCTCCCCAAGGACAGTTGACAATGTCTAGAAACATTGTAGCATTTTGATTGTCACAACTGGGGAGGCGGGGTGCTACCAGTATCTAGTGGGTGGAGGCCAGCGATACTGCTAAACACCCTACAAAGTGCAGGACAGACCCCTCAATGAGAATTATCTGGCCTCAAAATACCAGTGGTGCGAGGCTGAGAAACCGAAAGCATACCCAGTTTACAGTGAGTCAGCTCTGTCCTCCAAAGATGGCAGTGTGCACTGTCCCAGGGACAGTGGAGAAGGCAGGCTCTCACAGTGGGTTCTGTGTTCTGTGATTCCGATGAGGCACTTTGGTCAAGAAAGAATTTGAAAAGATAACCCTATGACCACAGTAGGTTAAGTGAAAAAAATGCATATTACATAAATATTAACTCCTTTCTATAACATTTTTAAAAGCATAAGTAAATTTGATATCACTGTGTATTTGTATGTCTAGAAAATGGTTTGGAAGGGCAGACACAAACACGTTAATTATGGCTCTTTCTAGGTGGTGGGATTATAAGTGTTTAATGCCATCTTTGTATTTTTTGTTCTTTAATTTTTTTAACAATGAGCATATAATCAGGAAAAAATACATATAATCAGAAAAAATAAGTCTATTTGGTATAAAGTTAAATTAAAAATTTATGTAGGGAATTTAAAAATACAGTTTCGTTAACCATGAAGTATTTATCCTTTTGTGAAATGAAACTGATGGATCTGAAACATGGGTTTTTACACAGGCCACCCGAGGAATGGGAAGTAGAACCTCGTAGAAAGGCACGGCTTTGCTGGCAAATGTGAGGTTCTTAAATATGCTGAGGCTGGTGTGGTTGAAGACCCTCCCGGGCCGGCACAAAGCCACGCAGGCACCTTTGTGGGTGTGGCATGCCTGACGTGGTCCCTGACGCTGAGTTTCTTTCTTTTATAGAAACATCTATTCAGACGCCCTTTCCCATGACTGTCAAAGTGGATGGTGTATCACCCGGCGGGACCACGAGGTTCATCCATAACAAAGTTCACAACCGGACGAGGACCCTCACGTGTGCAGGGGTGAGTGCGTTTGCGTGGTCCACGATTATTCAGCATGCTGCGCTGTTACAGGTTTGCTTTCTTGAGTAAACAGATTGAGTTGTACCAATGATGGCATGGAAAACTCACTTAACTTTACACACTGATGGCCTTGTAGATGCTTATAAACTTACACACACACACGCTCACACGTGCACACATGATACACACACACACCATGATACCTGTTCTCCTGTTCGTGTAACTTACTGCCTGGCATGTCCACAGATGACTGGTGATGGGCCCCTGTCACAGGAAGCTCTGCCACTGTTCCACGGTCATTCTCGATCGCTGGGGCTTGCTGTTGTTTGCATGCGTGTGACGAACACTCTGATCCGTTGGTGGGGGCTGAGACCCAGGCCCCTTGGGAAGACTGGCCTCCTCTTTTGAGCATCTGCCTCAGGGTGCAGTGTGTGGCTGTGGGACAGGAAACCGGGGGGCCCAAAGTGGGAAAGGAGGCCTCCCTGTTGACTGTGTCGGCACTGTGTTCTGTCAGAATCCAAAGACTCAGACCCAGCCCCCTGCTCCAGCGAGGAGGTGGTGTCAGGACTCCATGGTGGCGTGGGGAGCATCAGAAAAGAGCATGCATTTGGTTATGGGATTAGAAAGTGGTTTCCTGCTAGACTTCACGCTGGGTCCTTTCCATACCACATCTCATTCAGTCCTCTCAGCCGGCCCAGGGAGCAGGAGCTGTTGTTAGAGCCTGTATAAACTGGAAGAAACTGAGGCTGAGAGAGGTCAGAACACCTGCCCGAGGTGACACTGGTAGTGAGCGAAGGGGCCAGGATTTCAGCCCGTGCTCTTTTATTCCTACATTTGTGGCCTTAATACCCACGCACACCACCTCATTAATAATAGTTAAATACTAGGCCTCTTTATCCTGGTGAGAAAGAGTTCAGATAAGGAAGGATGCCTGTTGAGTGGCAGGCCACTGGCTGTGGTCCCTCTCTGTTGATGGCTTCTAGAAGATTCTGAAAAGGGTCAGAACCATAGCCTGAAGGGGCCTGGGTTGTCGGAGAGGTGTGCTCACAGTGCCGTCTGCTCCCCCAGCTCAGCAGCGGCTCTGGCCTGCTGGGTCCGGCAGGTGGACCTGGCTGGGTAGTGCCTTAGGGAAGCACCAGGAGTAACCGGACTCTCGTTCTGCCTCCTCCCTTTATCACCTCTGTGAGCAGGGCTGGCCGGTTTCTGAAATGCCTTTTCCTCGTCCTTCAGGTGGGGGTTATGCCTCCCCTGCCTGTCTGCGGAAAGTGGCGAGGATCAAGTTGAGTACCGTACGTGAGAGCGTGCAGTGTTTGTGTGCACCACACCTGTGTACAGTAGGTCTCCATGACTGCTGCTGGATAAACCAGAGGGACGACAGGTGCAGGGGTCTGGAAGGACCACTGCCCAAGCAGCAGCCTCTCCTCCATCCCCAGGCAGACTGGGCCTGGAGTCCAGCCTCAGCTGTAGTTCAGCCCCTGGCATTGCTGTTTCTCGGACTGAGAGGTGATGCACAGGTCGTCAGTGACTTTATTCGAAGGGTGGTGTGACTGATCTTTCTGGTTTGCCTGGGACCAGGGGGTTTCCCAGGACACGGGACTCTCCGTTTTAGAATGGGGAAAGACTCAGGCTGACTGGGACGGGTTGGTTGCCCCCCTGGAGCCTGTGCTGTGAGTAGAGCCAGAGTGTCCAGAGGCTGCTCATCTGCACTGGTGCTTCTTGGAAGCACCCGCCATGCTGCGCACCTTGGCAGTGGCCCTTCGCGCATCGCTGCGGTTTCTCTCCTCTTCTGCTGGTGGCCCTACGTCAGTTGACACTGTGTCACTTTCAGGGATTTCTCTCTTCTGTTCTCTCTCTGCTCAAGTCTTTCCCTAACCCCTCAAGGGACATCGCCCTGATGTAAATTTTTGTCTTACAGAGATACTGACCACCCTTTGATATTACCTTTTTTTTTGATGTAAAGAAAGCACATTGTCACCATTAGGCAGCAAGGTTGCCTGCACCTTGCAGGTGAGGAGGCTGTGGTCCCCTCTCTCAGTGATGTTCAGAGGGGCATCGTGACCAGTGTCAGAACTGTGGCTTGAACTTGGGATCCCCAAATCCTCAGGTGGTTTCACTGTGGTTTTTTTAAACTTGAAGATATATACAGCCTGAGATACAGCTCTTTTGTTAATTAAAACATCCCTTAAAAATCCAGATTCTTAACCTGGAAGAAGTGCTTCTCTTTGCAGCACAAACCTATTTACTCATGTAAACCTGTTCCCTCCTGATCGTGCCGAGGCCTTAGCTGCCCCCCTCAACGTGTCACCCTATGACTGGACTATTGGAGTCAAAAGAAGCATTTGGTTTGGTTGAGACCGAGGGCCCCACTCTTGCATGCCCTGGGGGCAGGAGGCCACTACACATGAGGGAAGCTGATAGAGTGGAAGAGAAACCGCAGCTCAGCTGTGATAAAAATAGCAACTGGCTTGTGCTGCAGATGTGGGCGAGCCGGGCCTGTGGTCGTGGACAGCTCCCGTCCCCTCTGAGCCCATCGCTGTGGGCTTCAGTGCAGGCCCGGCAGTGCCAGGTGGCCAGAGGGTTTGAGAGATTTTGACTCATACCTTCCTGTTGCTGCGCACACTCCCCACTTCTCTGCCTTCTTTCCTGTCCCTTAGGTGAGCACCGCCCTCCCCGCCCAGCGCCCTATCTTTTAAGGCTTCTTGTGTGTAATACCCAGATTTGTTTTCCTCCCTGGCCTCAGGCATTCCTGCCTTGGGAAGCCTTTGATCAGTGGTAGGACTGACTCTGCCCTGCTCAGAGCCACACTTCTCCCAAGTGCCACCGGACAGCCGCAGAGCTACCTGTTTCTTCTGGGCAGTGGCCGGACATTTACTGGCACAGGGAGAGTGCATTTGAGCAGATACTGAGAAATTCTGAAGGGAAGTGCTGGCCCAGCTGGGGTGCCTGAGGGAGAGGTGTGCCGGGTCGGGGGTGGGGAGCGGGGGAGGGAGGTGTCTTCGTCTCCCTCATCACTCTGAAATCGAGGAGACCTAGAGAGACCAGATTCTTGATTCTAAAGGACAAGAGAAAGGGGCTCTGGGCAGACAAATGAGCGTACACACCTGCATGATCACACCAGCTGTTTGCCCAGCCTTTGCTCCAGAGGCAGTCCTGACCTCCTAACAGAGATTGCAGAGGGGTGGGGGGGGGGGGGGAGTGATCTCTCTAGGGAATGACAGGCTAATAGGAGAGAAAGAAAATATGTAATTCACTCTGAATGTCATTAGAGCAGTGGCAGGAGTGAGCCACTTAGCTTACATTCCCCCCGTGCCCTCCCGTATTCGTGGAAATGTCAGGTGTGCATCGCATCGTTAACTTTTTATGCGGGTGACGTATTATTTGGAATCATCCAAAGCAGAAAGATTCTAATGATTGTAAATCGCATATTATTTGTTTCTAAAAATATCCATTTTTTCTAAGAACTGTTCTTTCTAAGAACTGTTTTTGGCCGACATCTGAATTTTTCTGGGCTTCTGGCAGTTCCCTGGGGATGATCAATTCTGATCGTCTGTTGTTGAAATGTGTTCCTTCGTGGGTCACTTGGTGGGCGGGTGAGTCTTGCTTGCTTTAAAGACACGAATCTTCCTTGTGTGTTTGCAGAAATGTGCAGAAATTATTGTGGCTCACCTTGGCTACTTGAATTACACTCAGTATACAGTGACTGTGGGATTTGAACACCTGAACCTGCCCATCAAGGAGATGAACTTTATAGTAAGTATACCAGCTGACCTCACATGTTTTCATGGCTCATTTGTTTAGCTCCCGTTCTTTTGTGGAAGGATCGAAATAAATCACAGCATTGAAGTCTTGTCGTTTTGGACAGTGGGAGACGTGTACAGTTTTTAAAAGCTGTAGGAAAAGCAGTTTCTTAAGTATGTGGGACCAAGAGAAGCTTAAAAAAACAGCAGGAAGTTGGTAGTTTAGTGGTGTGCTGAGATTGAGAACAGAGAGGGGAGAGTAGCCTTCAGGGGGAAGGTGATTAAGAAGTTACCAGGTGCACCCCTTCTCCAGTCCCTGCACGTGGTCTTCAGGCCCTGCCAGAACCTCTGGTGAGGGGTGGGCACCACTCTTCTGTGGCGAGGCCCCAGATGCACAGCTCTAATTCTTAGATTTTCCTGACTTGTGTCCAGCTGGAATCAGCCTCCTTGTTCCTTCCACTCATCGGGAGTCAGAATACTCAGCACAGTGACTAGGAATGTGGGTTTCAGACTGGACAGACAGAGGAGCTGGGTTCAGATCCTGGCGCCATCGTTTATAGTTTCACATTGTTGCTTCCATTTCCTTATCATAAAATATCTCATAAAGCTATTAAATGAAGGTGCTAATGGGTCCCTTTTTCACAATAACACTTCATTGAGATATAATTCACATCCCATAAAAGAAACCTGCAAGTAGTCATTTCCCATTTCTCCCTCCCCCGCCCCAGGCCACCACTAATCTGCTTTCTCTTTCTATGGATTTGTCTATTATGGACATTTCCTATGAATGGCATCATACAGTATGTTGTCTTTTGTGAATGGCTTCTTTCACTGAGCATAGTGTTTTCTACATTCTTCTAGTCTGTTGCGGGTTTTGGTTCTTCCTTCCTTTTTCGCTGAATCATATTTCATTGGACGGGTGTACTACATTGTGCATATCCATCTGTCAGCTGATGAGCATTCAGGTTGTTTCAGTTTTCAGCTGTCGCGAATAATGCTGCTGAGAACATTTGTGCACAGGTTTTTATTTGCACCAGCGGGTACCCTTCACTAAGACATTATGGGGTATAGACACTCTCTTGCGTGCCTCACATGCCCCGTCCCGTCCACTCACCTCTGTGGTGGCGCCTGCTGCCTCCCTTCTCCTGGGAGGCTCTGGTCGGCTGGAGCTGGGATCGTGCACAGTGCCTGCTCATTGTCCGGCGCTCAACAAATGGCAGCTGTTGTTACATACATACTGTTTTTGCTTCATGTTCTGTCTCTAGACTCCCCAAAATGAGTTTTATTCTTTATCCACCTGATCACTCTACAGATGCTTGTAGATGGCTGTCTCCTCCCCTCCGAGGCTTTCCCTTTCCTTCACTCCCCTGGGGCTGTGCCTTCTGTACCCCTTGGCTCCAGGTTTCCTTCCTGTGGCTGCCCCAGTCAGCCTGGCCGAGGGGCGGGTGCTCCCCATGTGGAAGGTGCAGGCGGCCCTCCAGGCGTTGCTGGGGCCCAGACAGCTGCCTCCTCTGGAGCCTCATCACCCGTCGGCTTGTGTTCCGCCAGCTGGTAAAGACCCCTTGGATTATTCTCCGAAACTGCCATGAAGTCTGGGCTTCTTCATTCTCTGCTTCTGGGGTTGGTTTCTAACAGTTCTCACACATTGCTCAGACGTCACACTTCACTCTTGGGTTTCCCCTTGGTGGTTTTGGCTTCTCGCTCCAGCCTCTCTGGATCTTTTGAGCTTGAATCTGGATTCTGTTCTTTGTTGTGTGAGCGACTTCCTAGTGCTCTGTCCTCAGTAAATCTGATCAGCGTTTTGCCTGTGTCCTCAAGTTCGTGATACAGAGTTTGAACCCAGACGAGGTCTGAGACACATGCCCTAGGTGAGGCGCACTTTGATCTCGTCCTGCGCTTACCATGTGTGCTTTAGACTTTGCTATTTCGGCATCAATAAGAAAGAAAAGAGTGCCACGTTTCTCAAACAAGGGACCTGCCCTTTCCGTTGTCTTTATCGGGAACACCGTCCCCTAGAAGCCACTTATCAAAGTTCTCAGCAGGTTTCCCTGTGGACTTTAACCTCACCCCGGCTCTGTTACAATAGTTTGGGTCACTGTTTTATTGGTTTTGATCATGGTTCTCTCCTTCCATCTTTGACATCTGTTTACATTTCCTCTTAAACTTATTCCTAAATAATTTGATGGGTATTTCAGATAAACTTGGTACATGTCACTCCGCCATTGTTAATGGAAGGCAGCTGCTGTGATGTGCTCTTACCAGAGGGCTCACCAAGGCAGTCACCATCAGAACAGCTCACCTCGAGTTATGCCAGTGGCTAGTTTCCCTTTGGGTGGCACTCTTCAACATCTGGAAAGCTAACACGTAAGACCCTTGGGATTTGCCAGGGATGTCACCTAAGATATTTCTACGTTTTTGGTACATTCTTATATTTATCCAGCAGAGTGCCTGGCAACAGTTAGGACTGTAATAAATATTTATTGGTTGAACTGAAGAATAACACCATAACTCTTCATAAGTTGAGAAATTCAGATGGCCAACAGACTTAAGAAATGATGTTCATCTGTGCTGTAAACCAAAGAATTGGAGAATACAAGAAGGAATTTTTTTTTTAAACCTACCACTCTGGCAAATAGGAAAAAACACCACCAAGAAAAATACCGTGTAGGGTTGGTGAAATGCAAGTTCTCTCCTCCAGGTTGATGGGGGTTCAAGCTGATTGTTGTTGGCAGTTTGGGGGCAGTTTGGCAATGTATCAAAACCTCTATGTACATGTTCTTTTTGACCTAATAATTCTACTTCTAGGAATTTATTCTAAAGAAATAATTGGAAATGTACACAAAGGTTTATGTTCAAACATGTTCCCCACAGCAGGAAGTTGGGAGCGATCTGTGTGTCAGCAGTAGAGTTCTAGTTAAATGAATAAATTAGTTCCTCTGTAGCTGTTAAAATAATAAACTGGTCACAAAATGGGATAGATAGCACAAACCACATACTGATTAAAAAAATGCATGAGTTAAAAGTATTCACAAAAATTTTATATTATGGAAAACTGTCTGGAAGGCTATCTCTGGGTGGTGGGCTTAATGTTTAATTTCTTCTTTTTTTCCTGTATTTTTGATAATGAGCTTTTATTACCTTTATAATCAGACGAGAAAATTATTTTTAAAAAAACAGCTCCAACTCCTAAGACAACTGATATTTGAGAGAGCAAGTCCAAGACACACTCTAGCCGTTCACTCTGAGCAGCTCAGTTTTCGAAGAGCTATCTCAGAAAAATTACAATCTAATATTATGTCTGCAGCTTGTATAAAGATGCAGTAAGAAATTAGAGAGCCTTATGCAAAGTGTTTCCATAGCTTTTATAAAATTGCTGTTGAAGACAGTATCAGTTACTCTGTGACCTCTGACCCTCCAAACAGAATTTCTTTTGACTATTTGTTATCATACCTTTTGTTAAAGAATGAAAGCTATAAACTCATTATGTTTCTCTTTTGGTATTAGCTGCTAGAAATTTCAGAAATAAGTTGTATGTTGAATTGTAGTAATTACTAACATCCTGGTATAGGTTTTTGGCATAATTATTTACCCTCTTTCTTTGTAATTTTACCTTTTAAAAAACTTTAAACAATTGTTTCTATCTTATCTGGCTTTTTGTTGTAAGCTACCTTCATTCCCTTTTGTAAACAAAGTGTAATGAATGAAATATATCGTAACAGTATTTTAGTGTTACTGTAACACTCCCACCAGAATGGCTAAAATGGGAGACAGAAAAACGCCAAAGTCGGCAGGGATGTGGCACAACCAGAGCTCTGGCACCCGGCTGGTGAAAGTGTAAATTGGTGCAACACATATATTGACTGAAAGACTGGCATTTAAATGTTTGTGTCATGCAGCGCAATTCTTAATAGCTGCAAACTGTAAACTCCCCATTGGCAGTAGAATGGATACACCGATTGTCGTTTGTTCCTATAGTGGAATGGTATGCAGCAATGAGAATGAACGATTACAGCTACATGCAACATTAGGGGTGACTTTCCCAAGCATAATGTTGAATGAAATAAGCGAAATACAAAATAGTACGTAGTGTAGGATTCCATTTATGTGAATTATAAAAACAGGCAAAACGAATCTGTGCTGTTCAGTCAGGATTCGTGTTGGTCTTGGGTAGGTTAGCGACTCAAGGGCACATCAAGGGAGGGGCTTCTGGGGTCAGAATACAGTTTACACCATTGTGTTCCGTTTGTGACAATTCATTGAGCTGTATACCTGGGATACGTACACAATTTTTTGTAGGTATATTATCTTTCAGTAAAAACTTAACAAAATATATAGTGTACTTTAAAAATCAGAGCTCATCGGGATGCTGGCTGTGTAACCACATACATTTCTTTAGACAGTTCTTGCTGCTTTGACAGAATTTGAGAGTTTCTGTTCCTTTTGGTTAGCATTTCCTTGGAAATCTTTGGCGTTTGGAGTTTGAGTGCTGGGTTCTCTCGCCGTGTGTGCTGGTGCTCTGGGCTCTTCTGCAAGAGCTCGGGGCCACATGGTCACCTTCCCCTGGGCTCCACCATTTCTCCCACTAGCCAGCTCCTCCTTGTCCATGAACATCAAGTTCAGGGTGAAAATTACCCCACTTGGTCCCCAACCTCCTGAGAGAGAGAGTTGTCACGAGGACAGGCCCAGCGTGTTCCGATGGTCTGTTTTTAGCAGACCGTGTCTGTGCTTAGCAGACGTCTGCGTAGCTGATGCTCCTTTTCCTGTCTCGGCCTGCGTGCAGGCTTTACGTTCTGTCTGGCGTTGTTGCTGATGCTACAACCCCTTAATTGGAGAAGTTCGGCTTCTCTCCTCTGGTCCTCAATCCCATATTCTATGAACATTTGGTTCATTGATTTATACTTACATGTATATCTTTTTGAAGTCACGTGCAAACTTTCCATCTCTTCTTCTTTTCTCAACTCTTATTCCTTGGATTGCATCTTGCCCACATCCCATGGCCATGGTCCAGTCAAGACTACCCCCAGGGCTTGTAGGTACTTATGAGATATTGCTCATCTCCTATGTTTTTGAAAAAGTTTGTTTCATTGGCCATGCTCTGCGTTTGCCATGGGGCATAGACTTTAGACACCAGGCAGATTGCTTTCCTTCATTTTTCTGTCATTTTCTCCTGAGCTTTATGAGCACCTTCTGTACACATCACATCAGCTTCCTGTGTCCTCAGGGCCAATCTGGACATTTTTCTCTCTAATTAAATGCTCTTTAAGTAGATTCTTGAGTGACGCTCTCTAGCCAGCTCTTCATGTCTCATTTCCTCTTGTTTCTTCCTAAGCCGTGACCTTTCACTGGGGGCTGAGATTAAAACAACAGCCCATGTCCCAGAGTCCTTCAGTTTTCTCTGCAGTGGACACTTGGGGTTTCCCTGTGAACCGAGAGGACTGGCAGCAGGTGTGCGTTAAGAAGTCCTGACGGGCTTCCTGGATCGCACTTGATAACGTGGGTCTCATAGGACAAATTGCAATAGCGTATGTTAGGCTTTTTATCTCCAAATATTTCTGTGTAAGACCTTTCAATGTTTTTCAAGTCTTGGGAACCCAGGCTGTGAATCTGAGCGTGGGGCCCTAATTCCAGGCATTGCCTGGGGTGGCACTGATCTGAGGACCCTGTACTCTGAAAAACTCCCACTCGTGTGTGTTCTTGTGGCTTCCCTATTCAGAGGACTCTCTGAGAGTGTCATCAAATATTTGTTCTCTGCCCCCAAGTTCGTCAGCTCCTGGAGGCAATTTTACTGATCCTATTTTTTTTAAGTTCTGTCGTCTCATGTCTGCACAGGATTAGACATATTTGCTTGCATGTAACCAAAGTTGGTGCTCAACAAATGTTGAATGGAGGAACTGGACCAAAAACCTGTAGATTCTAACTGGGGAGAAAAGATCGAGGGTATGAAATGAGCACTTGTTCCAAAGGTCAGTTCACGGTGTGGCAGGGTGAGCCAAGTCTCTGAAAGGACAAAGGCGGCTTTGTGACTCCAAGGAACCTTGACAGAGAAGCCTGTAAACAGATTGATAGGTCTTAAGATTTCAAAGTAAATGTCTAGAGCTGGAGTGCTCCCTGGGATTTTACTCTAAGTTTCTTTTACTTTTTAATTTAAAATATGCATTTTGATGCTTAAAAATAAGTGCAAAAACAAAAACCCCTAATTCTGTAGAATTAGGTCCGTACAGTGGCTGCCACCTAATCATGGTGCTGGTGCAGGCACTGGCCAGCTATTTGATAGAATCCCTGTGACCTTTCTCCTCCTGGCCCTGGCATCACTGGATCCACGGTGACTGGAGGGCCACTGTCTGCAGTGGAGGGGCCAGGGCCCTGCTCTCTGAGCTTTGTGCGTCCTTCTTGGGCTTGCTCAGGGGAAAAAGAGAGACTTTTCAAGCCCTTGGCACAAAGGAACGCCAGGTGGAGCTGTGAGGCTGGTCTGGCCTCAGAGGACCACAAAGCTGATTCTTCTGAGCTGCTGCGAACAGCGGCAGCCCCCCAGAGAGACATCCGATGTGGAAATGGTTTCCTCGGATCAGGAAGGACAGGGGAAGGTGTGACAGGAGGAAAGTGAGGCTGGACGGCACGTGGCAGGTTCTGAGTGCCCACTGTGCGGCAGGTCAGCTCCTGCTCGGATCCAGTCCTGAAAGCCAGGATGTAGCATTACCTTTCTTCTCCTTCTCAACTCATCTTTCTGCATCTCTCTCCTTTTAGGTCATATTTTAGAACTAAAATGCATGTTTTAGGTTTAGCTATATTTGTTGAATAAAGCATTGTTTTCTAGGGCTAATTTATAAAGTGGGTGTTTGTTTGCACAGCTCTGACAGAATCTTAAGGCAGAATCCCCCCTCCTTCAGGGGTGTCCATGGTTCTTTTTTTTCTTGAGTTGCAGTCCCTTAAGGGTAAAAAAATACATACTTCCTCCAGTGTTACTTTAAACATATTTTGTGAGTTTTTTCCTGATGGAAACACTTTTTTCTCTTCTTGATTATGCCTTAGAATCTGGTTTTTCAACTAAGGTATGTATTATACTTTTTTCTCTTTGAGTATTATGTTCATGTCAATACCCCCCCCCCTCAATCAGTGCTCATAATCTCTACCCTGATTATTTGTAAATGATGCAATTGTAAAATGTAAGCACTGTAGCAATAATCACAATAGTTGTATTGTGTTTTGGATTTATGAGTGCAGCTGCTCTTTACTGAACTCTTGCCATTTGCCAGACACTGTGCTAAATTTCTTATATGCATCATCTTATTTAAATGTCATGGTAATTCTCCAAAGTAGGTAAGAGTAACCCCATCTCATGGCAGAGAAATCCAAGGTTTAGTAAGATTAAGTAAGATGCCCAACTAGGAGATGGAAGGGCTGGCATTCGAACCTGAGTCTCTGACTTCAAAATTCATATGCCCTTGAGGCAGCCCTGATTTCCTAGTGGTTAGAGTTGGGCACACTCTGCTTCGGTGACCTGGGTTGGGTTCCCAGGTACAGAACCACACCACCTGTCTGTCAGTTGCCATGCTGTGGCAGCGGCTCACATGGAAGAACTAGAAGGACTTAAAACTAGAATATACAAGCATGTACTGGGGCTTTGGGGAGGAAAAACAGAAATTCATATGCCCTTAATCACTAGGATCTCTACTTTCCTATTAATTTCAATTATTCATTGTTGGTTTTTGTTTGTTAGCTTTTTTGAAGTATAATTGACATACAGGGAGGTGCATGGATTTAAAATATAAAATTTGATCCATTTTGACATGTGTATATACCTGGGAAACCATCCCCACAATCAAGGTAACAAGCATGCCCATCACCCCTAAAAGTTTCCTCATGCCCCTCCTCCTGGTACCTTCTCATCCCCAGGCCCCCACTGATCTGCTTTCATTACAGACTCTTTTGTATTTTTTAGAATTTTGTATAAATGCCATCATACAATATGTTTGAGTTCTTTCACTCAGCATAATTCTTTTGAGATTGATTGATGGTGTTGGGCGCATCAATAATTCATTCCTTTTTGTTGCTGAGTAATATTCCACTGTGTGGATATAGCAGAAATTGTTTATCCCTTCACCTGTTGATGGACGTTTGGATTGTCTCCAGTTTAGGGCTGTCATAGAGAAAGGTGCTGTGAACATCTGTGTACACGTCTTTGTATAGACACATGCTTATATTTCTCTCGAGTAAATACCTAGGAATGGGGTGGCTGGCTCATATGCTGGGGATGTGTTTAGCTGTTTCAGAAACTGACGGACTGTTTTCCAAGCTGGTGATATTGTTTTGCATTCCCATCAGCAGTGTCTGAGAGTTCCAGTTGCTCCACATTCTTGTCACAGCTTGGTTGGTCAGTGTTTTTAATTTTGGCCACTCTGATAGGGGTGTGCTGGTATTGCATTGTGGTTTTAATTTGCAAAACTTTGGAAATGTTGTCTTCTGGCTGGCATTTTCTGACAAGAAATCTGCTTTCATCCTCATCTTTGTCTTCGGTAATTACGCTCCTCCCCTCCTACCCCCATTACCGTCACTTTTAAGATTTTTCTCTTTTACTTATTTAAACAATTCAAGTATGGTGTGCCTTGTTCTCTTCTTTATATTTCTTGTGCTTAGCATTCATTTGAGCTTCTTGGATTTGCCAGTTTGTAGTTTTCATCAAATTTGGAAACATTTTGGCCATTATTTCTTCAAATATTCTTTCTCTCCTCCTGCCCCGTTCCCCCACAGAAATTCAAGGACTCCAAACACACGTCTGTTAGGCCACTGGACGTTGTGTCATAGCTTCCTGATGCTCGCTTGATTTTTCCCTCCGTTTCATTTTAGATCATTTCTATTGCTGTCTTCACGTTCCCTGATGTCTGCAACGTCTGCTCTGCTGTTGGTCATTTCCCAGCTCTCCACTTCATATATTCTCTCTTTCCTCTGGCTTCTCCTTATCTGCTAGTTCCATCATCTGTGATGTCTGGGTCAGTTTCAGTTGATTAGTTTTTCCCCCATTATGGTTCATATTTTCTTGCTTTTTTACATGTCTTGTATCTTTGATTCAGTGCCAGGCGTTATTGGTTGTTAGATTCTGTGTTCTTATGAATGTTCTTGAGCTTTGTTCTGGGATGTTGTAGTTGCTTGGCCACAGAGTGATCTTTCCAGGCCTTGCTTTTAAACTTCGTTAGGTGGGACCAAAGTGGCATTGGGTCTACAGCAGATTTTTTCCCCCAGCTGAGGGAAAGCATTCGGAGTGCACTCTCCAATACCCCTTTGATGGTGCATTTTTTCTCTCTGCTGTGGGAGCAGGCACTGCTGCTGGCCCTCTGTGCGTGCCAGTGATCCTTTTAGGGATTTCCCCCCGGCCCTGGGTGCTTACTCACACGCACGCTCTGGTCAGCGTTCAGGTGAAGACAGGAGGGGTTGACGGTGGCAGGTGTCCAGAGCTCTCTCTGTACAGCTCTCAGTGCTCTGTCCTGTGAATCGTGGCCTGTGTACTGTTTCCCTGGACACTTGGCAGTTATGTTCACGTCTCAGGGAG
The DNA here is from genome assembly GCF_021613505.1 of Equus quagga. NCBI lineage: Eukaryota > Metazoa > Chordata > Mammalia > Perissodactyla > Equidae > Equus > Equus quagga. Next base: position 9,350,045 of record NC_060274.1, on the reverse strand, counting down.
ACCACTGGGCTCTACTTGGGTTCCCCCCATGGCTTGGGGCAACCAGAAGAGGGTGCACCTCTTTCCCATCAGCCAGAGATTCTTGTCTATCATTGCCTTGTGTCCAGCATCTTAAACCATATGTGTGTGTATGTATTTTTTTAATGTTTCGGGCAAGTAAGGTAAATCCCGTGTCTGTAACTCGGTCCGTTCTGAAGTGCATTTTTTAAGTGGCTCAGATGACTTTAATTCAATGCATTAAAGTGATAGGGCTCTTGGCCCAGTGCAGGGCAGCGTCCTGGGGTGTGTGGCCGAGGTTGGGAGGGCCGCCTTCTGCCTCCGTCAGTATGTGGTGCCTGCATCCTCGGCTGTTGGGTATACACTTGATGTGAATGAAACTACCCAGCAGCATGAGAACTGACAACTGTAATTGTACTGTACTTTTTTGGTTTCAGATTAATATTTATATGTCTCACTTAATCTTTTTTTTAGAACATCCTACCTACTCACATTTTTGCATCTTTTAAAAATCTGTTTCTTCTAGTGGAAAGCATGGCTTCTTCTAATAAAGAGTTTGACGGTATTAATTTTTTTTGTATGAGATTTAAAAGCCAAATGGGCGTATCATGATTATAGAATAATTTATGTGCCAGATCCATCATTAGTGGAACCCTATTTAAAACTGTTTTCAACTCTTGCTAATTAAGATTTTCAAAGTCTGTGTTCTTTAATATAAAAATAAAATATACTAAGTGTGAAAATTTTAGAACATGTAAGAAAATATAAGGAAAAAGAACATTTTAAATTATGTGTGGTCTTACATTTAGCGATAACTATTATTAATAATCTGGTGTACTTCCTCTTAGATGCATTTTTGTTTCCAAATTGTTTTCCCGCTTTCCATTTTAGTGGAAGACTTATGACCCTGCATTTTCCCAGTTGGAAATTTGGTTCCGGTTTGTCTTCGTGGTGCTCACCTTCATTGTCACTGTGAGTACCATTCACCTGGCGGACCACGTGAGGACACTGACAAGGGCAAAGCTAGTTTATGAATCGTGGTTATCTACATGCAAACCATGTGGGAGATTTATCAGAACTCTGAGACGCTCCATCCAGTGGGCCACCCTGATATTACCAAATGTTGTGTGTGTCTGCTAGGATGCTTCCGTGCAAAAGGAAGCATGTGGTATGTTTCAGTAAGGACTTCCGAGGACTGTGATACCGGTCACTGGCTGTTTAGTCACTTCTCATCAGTGTGCAACGACAAATGCCATTTATCCTGTGGAAGGGCTTCTGCCTTGTGTGAGCGGCCTTGAGTGCAAATAAAGCACATCCTCAGGTTTTTACGTTGGGACAGTCATGCCAGACCTCCCGTCTTTGGGTTTTTCAGGAGTAAGGCCACAGATGAGTGGGTTTGGAGGAGCAGGCTTTTGGCTCATTTGGGATCCGAGTCCAGCATCCACAGGGACACCATGACTTTGGGGTACCCTTAGAGCACATGTGATCCCGCAGAGGCCCAGTCGGTGGAGTGAAAATTGATAAATTGTAGGGAGAGGCACTGTGCCTCCCTTAGTGACTTGCTGCCATCTGAAGGGTAGTATTCTGCCCGCATCAGCTGCTGGCCTGTACTGATGCAGAGGGTGACATTTAGTACATAGGTCTACTCTCTGCTCCAGTCCCCACCCAAGGAACACCTGGTGCTTCACAGACTAACCGTGTATAGGACACAGGCTCATGGGGGACGTGGGAGGAAAGTGCAGATGTGGTGACCTGGACCTGGTGCGGTGGAGGGCAGGACACGGCCCCTAGAATATGCAGGGTGCCCAGGGTTGTAGTCTCCGGCCACGCCCAGGGCTCCCCCGTGTGAACTTACTAAGGAGCAGCCCCCCCGGAGGAGGTGGGAGGGGTGGGTTCTCTTTCCTTCTGTGGAGGGTTGATGGCCGTTACATTCCTTGTCCCCTCCTGCCTTGGTGGGAGCAGCTTGTGCCCTTCGTCTCCGTGGCCTCTTTGCGGCCATTTACCCTCTCATCTCCGTTGTCACTGAGGGTCTCAGGAGTCGGTTCAGCAAGGGCTTAACTCCGAGGTCTTGGCTGGCACCTAGACCATCGGTTGTGGAAGACGTCACACGATGCTAAGCCGGCTGTAAGCCAGGACGGTCACGGGGCTACTCTGGTTTGCAGTGCCTGTTTGCACACTCCCTCCGGAAGTTTTCCATGAGAGACTGGGGGATCGAGCAGAAGTGGATGTCCATTCTTTTGCCTCTGCTGCTGCTTTACAACGGTAGGTGCCATTTTTATTTTGGAGCTTTCCCCTTTAAAATTTAAACCCGGAGGGCACCCTAGAGGTGGCCTGGCCTCACAAGAGCCCAGTGACCCCAAAGGAGCAGGTGGTAGCGCCCCTCGGTGTGGCGTGAGCGATGCTGCCCCAGGATGCAGCGGGGGCCCGGCAGCCTTCACGAATAAGTGAGTGACTAGTCGCTGTGGTAGTTAGAGCCTGGAAGGGCTCCAGGCACAGGCGTCTTGGAACTTGGCTGAAGGTGGCAAACGCTGCCGTCTGTTCCTCCCTCCTGCTCCAGAAAGCGTTTGCCTCCAGAGCGGCCGCGTGGATCCCCAGGCCCGCGGGGAGGAGCGGATGGCAGGAGCAGACGGCGCTCCATAGTGATCGCTGGAGCAATCTGTTCATGGGCTTTTAGGTTTTTTGAAAAACAAAACAGCCTTTAGTTCAGCACCTTCCCTTTGGCTCTGGCTGGGGAGAGAGTGACCGTGAGTTCTGCCCTCACGCGGGGGCCGGTGCCCTTTGCTGGCCGCTGGCAGCCCGCCTCCATCCGGCTTTTCTGCCTTTCGTGTTCCAGATCCCTTCTTCCCCCTCTCCTTTCTGGTGAACAGCTGGCTCCCAGGGATGCTGGACGATCTCTTCCAGTCTGTCTTCCTGTGTGCCCTGCTGCTCTTCTGGCTGTGTGTGTACCACGGGATACGGGTCCAGGTGAGCCGTCAGCTCTCAGCACTGCCGGACGGAGTCGGAGGCTCAGTCCTCTCTTCCATACTCTGGTGGTGATCCTTACGATGAACTTGGCCTTGAGAACCTGTATTCAGCCTCAGAGTCAACAGAAGAATGCACGCTATGTAGAAAGGCTTTGAGTGTCTGTGATCCAGTGTGGTCTCTTAGGGGTTAATCATTTGCTAGAATTACTACCTTCTTTATTTCTTACCTTTTTTTTGCTTTTTAGGGAGAAAGGAAGTGTTTGACTTTCTATATGCCCAAATTCTTCATCGTTGGACTGTTGTGGCTGGCTTCTGTTACACTAGGAATATGGCAGACGTGAGTAATTTTATTGTGTATGGAACTTTGGTTGTGGAGAGCATTGACCAAGGGGCACAGATCCAGAGTGTGACTGTATTTTGTGAACTCATCCGGAAAGGAATCCGTCACCAGTGTTTCAAGACTTGGTCGTGTGACCCGAACTCAAGATTTGTGTTTGCTTGAGTGGCCTGTAGACGTATGCCTGATTCTTCTAGTCTAAGGTGGAAAATGAAAAAGACCACGTTGTTTTAGATTCCTCATTTGAGGAGGTAAAGACTTCCTTTCTACAAATGATGCTCAGATCGCCTCCTGGCTCCCTACTGTCCACCAGATGTGTGGTTTCTCCGTGGTCTCGTGTCTATAAACTTTCCCATCCTCACACCTGCCCCCAAGGTTTATCGTTATTCTCATTTTGTCCTTGTGTCAAATGGTAGCACCACGGAAGCCTAATGCAGTGACAGGCTGATTCCCCCGAATAGGATTTTCTGCAGAAACGAGTTCCATTTCAGGTGTATGATTTTGGCACCTGGCGCATCTCATTTCATGGCCCAGTAATGACAGGACTTAGCTCCCATCTTCTCCACTTCCCTCTGCCTGCCTTCCTGTCATCTCAGCTCCCCAGTTTCACTTTAAAATGAACTTCATAGAAGTTTATATCTGCTGTTACTGCTTTCTCTGTGCACTCGTGTATTTCCTCGTGCCCATGCATGCCACTGAAATGGTACCCAGAAAACAGCTCTTAAAATCGCAAGGAAAATGGCATAGGGATTTTCATAATGAAAAATACTGCCACTTCACAATGCTGTTGACTGGACAAAGAGTTAAGTTAGTAGCATTGTATGTATTTTCAATGTGAAACTTAGGATTTCTCATAAATTCAGGATTACTTTTTAAAAATCCTTATTGTTGGTCATCAAGTAGTTTATAAGTTTTTTAAAAAGCCAAGTGAGAGAAAGTATCAAATACAAAGTGAACTTGTTATTAATCTCTGATTTTTGGTAACATCATGTTGTAGAGTCAATGAACTGCACGACCCAATGTACCAGTATCGAGTTGACACAGGAAATTTTCAGGTGAGGATTGTCAATGAAGCCGGAGGATTTTTTTTAATGTTGTTTAAAAAAATTACTGAATTTTGTAACTTGTGCTGTTGATATGAGCTTGCTGACTGGCTATTTGGGAAGGGCTATAGAAAGTTCATGGTTAGAAAATTTGGAAAAATTGTGTTTGAGTAGTATGAAAATTAAACTTTTAAAAACTATGTTGGCACTCCCAGTCCTTGGTTTATGGTTGACGGGCACAGAGGGTGTGTCAAATTTGAGAAACATTGTAGAACAATTAGGAAAACATTTTCATTCATTTTATTCTCTAAAGTAGCAGGGAGGTTTCCAGAGAGTGAATGGTGTGGCCAGGGCCATCTTCATGGGCTGTGAGCCCACAGCCGCAGGGCGTGGAGGTTGGGATGATGCTCTGCTGTTGCCATCCTGAAGTTCTTTGTACTTTTTTGTTTTTTTTTTTTTTTTGGTGAGGAAGATTGGCCCTGAGCTAACATCTGTGCCAATCTTCCTCTTTTTGCTTGAGGAAGATTGTCACTGAGCTAACATCTGTGCCTGTCTTCCTCTACTTTGTATGTGGGATGCTGCCACAGCATGGCTTGAGGAGTGGTGTGTAACTCCACACCCAGGATCCAAGCCTGCAAACCCCAGGCTGCTGAAGCAGAGGGCGTGAACTTAACCACTGTGTCACCAGGCTGGCTCCTCTTTGTACATTTTGAACAAGGGGTCCAGCATTTTTATTTTACCCAGAGGCCCGCAAATGACAGTCAGTCCTGAGGGTGGCTTTCTCTTGAAAGGCTTTCCTGTGAGCTGATAAATCAGTGGTTCTCTGTGGGAATGGCCTCTGAGGAAGAGGGAAGTTTGGTGAATGATGATGTGTTGCAAAGAAGGTTAACTGGTGTTGAGACTGTGTGAGCTCCTGTCTTCACCGAAGCCAGTAGAGGGGACCACCAGCCTTTCCATTGCATTACTGATAAGTTTGAAGAGTTTTGAAGGTCGCTGGATGTGTGCCTGAAGAACGACATGCCATGACCTCTGTCCTCATAGAATGTATGACCTTGTGCGGGAGCAGAGGCTTAGAAAATAAAGACAGTGTCCCCGAGTGTGTGGTGTCCTGCCAGATGTGTCCTTACGGACAGCAGGCCCAAGCTACTGGGGGGAGGTGGGTCTCTATTTTCCTTTTGTCCTTTTTAATTGTCATTTAATTAGCCTTAATTAAGGCTAATTGAATTTATAAATAATAATGCTTTTTTATTTTACAAATAAACTTATAATGCTTCAGTAAGTTTTTGGGGGAGGGGCTGCACCTTGAGCTGAGAGGAATCAGGAGGAATTCTGGGCCAGCAAGAGAGACACTGTCCGAGAGTTGGGTGGGGATGGCCGCGAGGAGGAGGCGATCGGCGTCTGCCGGGCAGGGAGACCGATTCAGGGCAGACCCCCGGGCTGTGCTTGAGAAGGAAGTCTGGACGCCCTGGCAGGCCCCGGCCACGCTGTGTGAGGGGCAGGGCCAGTGAAGGAAGGGAGAGGAAGGGCAGCTCCAACACCCTTCCTGGGCAGGGGCTGCAGACCCTGGTGACAGATGGCCTCTGAGCTACTGGGTGAGCATAACTCCCAGGCTTAGATAAAATAGTACAGATTCATGCTAATCTACCGTTATTGGAGCTTTGTCTAGTACAGTCCCCTCGTTTCACGTGAGGAAACTGAGGGGCGGCGAAGGGACCCCCGGGTCACACCGGGGAGCAGCAGAGCAGAACCTCAGGGCCAGTAGGGGGCTAGTGGGCAGGCTCCCCAGCCAGCCTCGGGGTGGGACCTGGTCCCGAAGGCAGCCTCCTCCCTCCCTCCCTAGTCCTCTCTTCTTCATCTGCAAGATGGGGAGGATCGGGGAACCCTCCCTGAAGAGTCGTTGTGAGGACCGAGTTAGGGATGTGGAGCTGGGCACAGCGCCAGCACCTGCCAGGACTCAGGCAAGGCGGCTGCCCTCTGTCCCCTTCCAGGCCGTCGGGGAAGCCAGCCGCTGGGGGCTCGGGAGTGGTCGCAGCCTCTGGGAAGAACAGAGTGTTACTAAAGGAGACACTGGAAATCAGAGACTCTGAGGAAGCTGAGACCCACGAGTGATGCCGTGAAATCCCTTCCTTTTACAGAGGAGAAAATAAAGCCCAGACTAAAGTTACGGTTCCCCGTTTCCTGACTGGCAGTCCTGGCTCCGTCCTTTGTCCCCAGAGGGGGATTCCGGCCCTGAGAGGAAAGGGCAGGGATGGGAAGATGGGATGGGGAAGGCGTGCTCCATGGAGGGGAGCCTAGAACTCTAGCGGAAGGTTCTAGTAGGAGAGGGCACATCGCTCATCCTGTGGAGCCTCGTCTCTGTCAGCCCGACTTCCCTGTCCTGCTTCCAACCTCGGAAGAAAGTTCTCGTTCCTCCTGTAACAAAATCACAGAGCGGTGTCATTTTAGACCTGACGCCTTCTAATGATCCAGTTCAATCCCCGAATTCCACAGATAAGGAAATCGAGATCCAGGAGAGTTGACCTTGCCCGAGGGTGTCTCAGGATCCAGTCCTGGATTCTTCCTTTGACACGTGCCAGGGTCTTCTGAGGCAGGGCAGGGCGCCGAGCCCTCGCCCCAGGAGAGGGACGAGTAGTGGCCACTGCTGTTTATTGAGCGCCTGTGACTGTGCTGGGAGCTTTACGCGTGTCGTGGAGGCGTTGGGGTCCTCGCTCATGTGACTCGGCAGAGTCCGAGCGGTGGGCGCGTTCCTGTTCTGTTTTGTAGAGTGACCCTCGGGGTCCTGGGTCTCTGTATAAACGTGTGGCTTTCCTGTGTACGGTGCCGTTGGGAGGAGAAGCGGCACCGAGTGCCTGTTCTGACTCCAGCGCCGGTCTTATTTCGTTCCAGGGAATGAAGATTTTCTTCATGGTGGTGGCAGCTGTGTATATCTTATACCTGTTGTTCCTGATCGTGCGGGCCTGTTCGGAGCTGCGCCACATGCCTTACGTAGGTAAGCGCCACTTCCCAGACCGCCCGGTGCCTGGTGGGTCAGGGGGTGACGTCACCCGGCAGGAGGGGTGGCTGGAGTCCACCAGGCAAGTGGCCTGACCTCTCTGTTCCCACAGGCTGGGGACCAGTGCCTGTGGTCCTGGGGACCCTCAGCAGGGCTGATGGGTAGTTCTGGGCCGTTTGGACAGTGCCTCAGGCCAGCGCTGGAGAGAAGCTTGTGGACTGGAAGCCAGCCAGGGCCCCGGGGCCAGTGTGGCTGTTGGAACTGCCTGGATCCTTCCAGAATCGCACTTTGCAGAGGAGCCAGCTGGGGTGGTTTTCTGAGGCCTTGAGTCAGGACAAGTCACCTGATCTGTCACAACCAAATAATAATGGCCATGGCCTTCCTGGGGACCCTCCTGGGCTCTGGGGAGGTGGCGCAGCATTTCTCCTGGGCTTCAGGTGGACGCAGGTTTAAAGTCCGGAGGGAAGAGGGTTTTTGTCAAGGGAGTTTTGCTTTATTTTTGTCTTTATGTTTAAGGTCTCTGAGATGATTAACAGGGGCATTCATTTCTTTTCCAGATCTCAGGTTAAAATTTTTGACTGCGTTGACTTTTGTAGTGCTTGTCATTAGGTAAGAAGACTTTGTGTCTTTTTTTAAAACTTACTTTATTGAGGTCATAATGGTTTATAACATGGTGTAATTTCAGGTGTACGTTATTTATCTTATTTGTCAGTTTCTGCATAGACTGCCTCGTGCTCACCCCCAGCAGTCTAGCTTTTATCCGTCACCATATATCTATGAGCCTCTTTACCCCTTTCACCCTCCCCCCAGCTCCTTCCCCTCTGGTAAGCACTAATCTGTTCTTTGTCCGCGTGTTTATCTTCCGCGTATGAGTGAGATCATGCAGTGCTTGTCTTTCTGTGTCTGGTTTCTTTCACTTAACATCATACCCTCAAGGGCCATCCATGTTGTTGCACGTTTTGTCTTTGTTTATGGCTGAGGAGGAGACTTCATTTCTCGAAAGAAGCAAAACTGTGATTTTTTATTTTACTTTCATGAGTATCTTTTCTCGCCTTTTACGGAGTGAATTTTAGGGTCCTTCCAGCCAAATACGTTCATGAGGGCTCTAAGGCAGGGCGGGGCCCTCGGTGTGTCCCTGGCGAGAGCACCCATCTTGTCGTGCATGCCCCGAGGTGGGGAGCCTGGACTAATGCTCACCCCC